>NW_024063404.1:0-542500 GCF_006381635.1 Hibiscus syriacus | reverse complement strand
TAAAGCTTGTACAAGCTTCGATATTTCCAGGATTTCATCCTTGTTATTTTGCTCGTTGAGTCATTTTCTTTACTAAAGTATAATTCGTAGAGATTTTCTTACTTCCCTTCTGCATTCTGCTGTCCTTTTTGAATCTCTTCTCTCAGCAAGTAGGCAAGCAAGTTTAGTTTTAACCGGTTTCTTTCCAGCTGTCTCTTTGAAACCAGCAGCAGATGTCTCTCTTGATTTTGTTTTTGATTCAATTATTTGTTTAGGATGCAATTATGACTTTGAAACTAGCCCAATTCTTACGATTTAGTTGCTTTACTCCCCCCTTTTGTTTAGTCACGAAATTTACTGTAATTATTGTTTTTTTCCCTCTGCTTACAGGAGTTTTGAAATAAAGGAGCTGTTTTTAATTGAGTAATTTGGTATTTAAGGATTTAACTTCCATGGAAATTTTAATGGAAATGGTGGCTGAAGATGATTAAGATATGTCCATTTTGATTAATGAGGGAAACTGTTGAAAAAACACTAGCAAATGAGTCAATCTCCTTCGTTTTCTGCGAAGTCGGAGCTTAGTTTAAAAGCTGATCCGGATGCTTTGCAACGATGGGTTGTTGCCTTTTGTATCATTAGATTTGATGAACAATAACCAGAAGAATGATATCAGTAGCAACAAAAGTAAACCCATGCTCAATACAAGCCATTTCGGGTATTGAAATTCATTGTCAAATTCTATGATTTTCTTTCTTCCTTTCTGTTGTTTAAAACAATTGCATTGTGTTTGATCATGGTTGATTCTATGTAAAAGTTTATTTTCCGTTGCTTTGTTCTGTGGATAAAAGGGTTTAAAATCAAAATGGGTTCCTTTTTTTGATTGCCAAACTGATAACGTTGGGATTTATGTTTTGATCATTGCAAAATGGGTTTAAAGTACTTCTTGTTGATCCATTTGATATGCTATCGATTGAATGCTTTAGTAAAATTGTACACTGTATTTACTTAAAAATGTTATGAATGTGTAATGATGATAGCTGTAATTTTGTTTGTTTGCATGATTGATTGAAAGATCCATTCTTTAGTTCAAAAATCCGTACAGGGTGTTCCCCTTTGTCCTTGTTTGCTTTTCCTTTTCATGGGACTTTATGTCTTTTTTATTTGCTGGTGATTTTTTTGGTCCATCTGTTAATAGATGAGTTGAGAGTCAGTGCGTATGAGACTGTAAGAAAGGAAGAGGTAGCTACGGATGACCAGTTACCCGTCGATGTTAAGAAAATTTGGGTGATGAGATTTCCAAGGATGGTAAAGCTAGTAAACGGGCACAGCCATTTACATTCGAGGAACTCACAGCTGCAACAGGCAACTTTCAGTCAAATTGTTTCCTGGGCTTGCGAGGATATGGAAAGGTTTACAAGGGATTCTTGAAGAAAACCAACCAAGTTAGTAATGTTTTCATATCATTTTGTTGTCAATGTTGTTAAGAGATTACAAATCTTGTCTTGTGAAAACTTTGTTAATTGTCTAGCATTATGCATTGTCATCCTTGATGGAAATGTTGGTTACTTTCCTGGTTTTTTCGCAATGTTTATTAACGAAATTTGCAGGAAATTTTTTCCGGTATGAACCTGAATAACCCTGCGGCTCATGATCTTTTCGGTGTTTTTGTGACGGTGTTTTTGAATGATGACAAACTACTCTGGCTTCTTTGTGGTTGATTAGGCACATGCTTATGATTGTTGATAAGAAGTTTTATGAGTAGGAGAAGACATTGTCTTCGAAGGATGTCAGATGCCTAATTGTCATTCTGAGACAGGTGATTCATTTTGGACATTCTTTGTTCGAGAAACTATTACTTAAACTGTGAATAACTTTTACTTTTCATTCTGAAAAAACATCTTGTACTTGCTGGACTTCCATTAGATTAAGGACAAGATCTGTGCATATGCATCAGTTGTTTGACATTGCATTTGAACTCATGGCATCAGCAACCGACTATTTTCACGAAGTATAGCCAACAAACGAGGAGTTTCATAGCATATGTCCTTCTGGCTGTTTCACATGCTTTTGTTTTGCTAGCTTTATCAGTATTTGATGAATTTGGTCAGTTTCAGTACGCACAATTTTTGACTTTTTAGTAATCTCACAAAACATTCTTATGAATTTCAGTCTTTGAATTCATCCTCTCGAGCACTTCTTATGGCAAATCTGGATCGCAGTTGCACTGCATCAAGGTTTGCCTCTGAATCTTCTAGTTGTTTAATTTATACGTTTTCTTGTTGAAACTGCATTTCCCTCCATTATTTGCAGTATTACTGGCTCTGTAGGCATCCCTGTTAATAATATCACTGGCCTTACTGCTTCAACAGCACTGGTTATTGGTTTTGCACCTTTGTTGCCATCCCTTGTTCTCCTACTATATAGGCCTCTTGTATTTGCTGGACTTCCATTAGATTAAGGACAAGATCTGTGGATATGCATCAATTGTATGATGGAATTGGTATCAAGCATGATACTTTCTATATGTTCCTGGTGGGTCTGGAAATGGACTTAGCCCCAGTTCAATGAAAAGAACGGCCTTAAGCGTTGCCATTGTTGGTATTATTTTTCCCCTTGCAGTAGGATCTGGATTACATGCCATAGTGCTACAACAAAAGGCAACTAATCGTGCACCTGAGATGGGTGCTTACCTCTGGTCTATTGCCCTTAGCTTTACGAGCTTTCCCGACCTAGCTCGAATCCTTTCAGACCTGAAGCTCATGTACATGGATATTGGTAAATGGCCTTGACTGCAGCCATTGTCAATGATCTATCGTGTTCGTGTCTGCTGGTTGTAGCTGTATCTTGAATCAATGGGGAAAAAGATTTGTACGTGGCAATCCCAGTGTTGTTTTGCATGACAATCTTTTGGTTTTCATTGCGTCCCTTCGTTCGAAAGATAATTAGGCACACATGGCTCTCTCTGGCAAGATTGTAGCTACTCTTCTTGTCTGCCTCTACTATAAGTGCCCAATGCGAGATGGTTTGGCCCTTGTAGTCCTCATGAACACTAAAGGAGTTTCTTTTCATCAATGCCTGCCTATTTATCTTTATCTATTCTAAGAAAGATACAATATATTCAGGGTTTTGACCAACAAACATTTGCTTGGATTGTGGTTGCCATAATGCTTATGACCGTCATTATTGGCCCAGTTGTGAGTTACACTCGCAAGTCCGCTAGGCATTTTAAGTCGTACAACGATAGGCACTAAGAGAGAGGTAAATCAGATACACCACTTCGAGTCCTTGCATGCGTTAACTCCACCAGAAATTTGTACGGCTTCATTACTCTCTTGCAAATTTCAAATGCCACAAGAAAATCCCCTGTTACCGTCTTTTCTGTTCATTTAGTTGAGCTGGCAGGACGCACTTCTGCGATGCTGATTTTCCATGATAAGAATAAGACCATTGATACCGAGAACAATTGCAGCAGATAAAAAGCTGAGGCGGAGCAAATACTGAGTACAAATTATTTGGTATTGAAGTATCCAAGAAACATCATCCACCCACGTTGGGAGATGAGGTTTGGCGTCTAGAGAAGATCGGTAAAGATGGGGTATTCCACAAAAGACTCGCCTCCGCGTGCATTAACACAGTGCAGGACTTCTTGAAAATGTGGGTGGTTGATCATGCCAGCTGAGACCTTTATAGTAATGTTTTATATGTAAATTTTTATACAGGGGATCATGTGGTAGACCCCTACCCCAATCATCAACAAACAATGGTGAGATCATTCCAACAAAATGCGTATCTCACCGATTGTTCGATGGAGGGATATTTTCCGGGCGAAATGCAAGCAGACGGCGGTAACTGGGAAGCAAGTCGGACGTATTTCAACACCGTAAACGAAAATGGGGTTGGAATAAACATATTGAAGTCGAATTCAGAAGATGATTTGACGTCCCCGAGATCCTTTATCATAGGGGGTTGAAGGTGAATTATGCATCACTGCATGGAAACGAACATTTGCCAACAATGAGAGTGGTCAGATATGATCATCTATTCATATCTAAGTTGCAAGTGTACTTTTTCCCTTTCCCCCTTAGTTCCAATGCTATCTTCTAAGTTCTAAGCAACTGATAGTCATTGTAAATAATAAGTATTTGGCTGGTATTATATTCTTTAGATGTCCAATAACTCTTTAAGGATTTATCACTCGAATGTACACCTCCCATGCATATTCGAACCTATGACGTTCCCTTACAGGAATTACTTTTACAATCATTATCCCCTTTTAATCTAAAAAGATTTTGGGGAAAAAAGGGAATAAGCGGCCCTTATACTTTTGGGAAAATACCAATGTGGCACTCGTATTCTTTTTCCTTTCAATGTAGCCCTCCAATTCAAAAAACAAATCCAATGTGACCTTTTGACCAATGTTTTTCGTCGTTTGACCGTTATGGTGCTCACGTGACGGCTTATGGTACTGAGTGGCAGTCTATTTGTCATGTTTGAGTTACTAATTTATTTCATCTGTCATGTTATCTGTCACATTATCAACCATTGTGGATTGCCATGTCAATACCGTGGACTGCCACATCAGCATCGTAACGATCAACAATGAAAAACGTTTTTTAAAGGGTCACATTGGACTAATTTTCTGAGTTGTAATGCCACATTGAGTGAAAAATAATACAATAATCACATTGGTTCTTTTCCCCAAAAGTATAGGGACATCTAATACGTTTTTGTCAACAAAATTTGTATAAAAGGTTACGAGTTCGAATAAAAATGTACTTTTAGGTGAAAAATACTCTAAGAATGATAGATATTCAAAAGGAGTAATATTGATATATAATAATTAAATTTTATCAAATCATTATAAAATAATTTTTAAAATTTATTGAATTGTTTTAAAATGATAATTAAATTTTATCAAAATTTTATAATTATTATAATATTATCGTGATATTTTATAATAATTTAATAAATTTAATAATTATTTTATAATTTTTAAATACTTAATAATTAAATATTTTACTCTTAAACTACTTATAACTATAAATCGAAAAGCCGTTAATAAAACTTGAAACCTGTGCCGCTTTTATCTAACGATAAATCCAATCGTATCACGGAATATCAATATAAATCGATAAGTTGACGAGAAATAGAGAGAAAACATTAAGGTGGCGTTTGGTTTGCTGGAATGTTTATGAGGGAATTGGAATCTGTGAAGGAATTGGAATCTGTAAGAATTGGAATCCAATTCCATATTATGTTTGGTTCGCAGACATGTCAAATGAATTTGATTTCAGTAATATAAAATGACATAATTGTCCTTCTTATTTTTTGCTTTATTTTAGTTTATTTTACAACTTACATGTAGTAATATATTATAAAAAATTAAAAAATATATTAAATTTTTATTTTATTGATTAATTATTTATTTCAATAAATTATAAAAATCATGCTAATAAACATTATAAGTTAAAATCATCGCAATCAAAATATGTTAATAAGTTACCAAAAGATAGAGCAATATTTCAATACATTCCAATCGGAGTATGTTAATTAGTTACCAAAAAATATACCAAAAACTATTTTTATTCAATATATGAATTAGAAACTCGACCCGACACGACTCAAAATAATAAAGATATTATTTTTATTCCAATAAAAACATTGACTTAATTGAAAAAAATTATATATAGAGGGGTATTATTGTAATTATTCTTAAATATATAAGGTAAAATTATATATTTTTTTCGGGTCGGTCAGGTTTTTTTCACCCTAAACCCGACCCGAACATCACACTTAAAAAAATCCGACCCGACTCGACCCGAATATCACACTTAAAAAACCCGACCCGACCCGAACAAAATAAAGTTTCATCCGACCCGACCCGAATATATGAATTAGAAATCCGACCCGACCCGAAATAATAAAAATTATTTTTATTTAATAAAAACAGTGACTTAATCCGACCCGACCCGAATTATATATATTTTCGGGTCGGATCGGTTTTTTTTCACCCTAAACCCGAACCCGACCCGACCCGAATATCACACTTAAAAAAACCCGAACCAACTCGACTCGAATATCACACTTAAAAACCCCGACTCGAACAAAATCAAGTTTCATCCGACCCGACTCGAATATATGAATTAGAAATCCAACTCGACCCGACCCGAAATAATAAAAAATTATTTTTATTTAATAAAAACAGTGACTTAGTCCGAACCGACCTGAATTATATATATTTTCGGGTCGATCCGGTTTTTTTCACCCTAAACCCGAACCCGACCTGAATAACACACTTAAAAAACCCGATCTAACCCGACCAAAATGAATAAGTTACCAAATGATTGATGTTCCATCCATTTTTGGATGAAATTCACTTTTCCTCATTTGATGGAATTGAATTCCATCAGAGATTCCAATTCCCTTGAAAAACTTGAATCAAACATGGAAAAATAGTGGAATTTGATTCTAATTCCACCACTCCAAAGGGATTCCATACAACCAAACGCAATGATGAGAAAATGAATCTAACCGTTAGAGACCTAAATTTCAAATCTCTTTCTTCTCTAATTACGAAAACTCTTTGTACGCTCCTGTCACTGTTTGCAAGTCTCACTTAACTTTGATCTGATCCAGAAGATTTGAGTAATTGTTTAATTTTAATTTTTTCTTCTGATTTCTGATTTGGTAACTTTGAGTTGAAAATGGAAAATAATCGGAGGAAGTGAACTTCCCTTCTAGGAAATTACTTTGATATCCACTTATAAGCTGGATTAAGTTCATCGGTGAGCGAATGCTTCATCTGTTTAGATAATTAGAAAGAACTTTTGATGCTACAACGTGTGCGATTCGCTCAAATGATTTTTTTTTTTTAAATTGCGTTTCGATTTACTTAATTTTCTTACTAATTTAGTAATAGTAGTGAAAATTAGCAAGATTTGGCTTTCTCGCCATTTCGATTTTGCATTGTTTTATATTTTACTTACCTGTCCAGCTGATTTGTATAAACTCTAAAGGATTTTTTATTCTTCAAATCGAAACTAATTTTTCAGCTTCATTAACTTCTAATCTTTTAGCAATTTGGCTTTCTATATGTTTCCGCTTGTTTCCTGATTTATTCATAATTTAGTAAGTCCTCTTAGATTCTAGATTTGCTAATTATTTGTTTATATTTTGCTGATTGTTTCCATTTCCAGTTCGTAATTTCACGGATCATATTTTAGCAGAAAGACAACAATACTTTTGTTGGTTTTTCAAATCTGAAAGACACAAAGGACAATAGAAAAGCTGGCAACTAGAACTCCAGGAACCCCAGGCAACAAGATAGACAAGACACCAGTAACAACACCTGGAGGCCCAAAACCAAAGAAAGAGAAGATCGTCGTTACTGTAAGATTAAGGCCTTTAAGTAAAAGGGAGCAATTGGCCAAAGATCAAGTAGCATGGGAATGCGTTGATGATCACACAATTGTTTCTAAGCATCCTTCTCAAGAACGCTCAGCTCAGCCATCTTCTTTCACATTTGGTAACTTTTCTAAGTATATGTTATTTACATGGTTTTAAGTTTCATGGAAATTTGATGTTTGGGTTTCTTTTTAATGTTTTTTTGCTCAGATAAAGCGTTTGGACCATTATGCGTAAATGAAACAGTTTATGAAGGAGTGAAGAATGTTGCTTTGTCTGCTTTGGGAGGCATAAATGGTATTTCAATTCTGATGACTGTTTATTAATTGTTTGTTTTCCCCTTTATTGAACACTTGAAATTATGTAATTTCTGGTACAGCTACTATATTTGCATATGGCCAAACCAGCAGTGGGAAAACATACAAGATGAGAGGAATAACAGAGAAGGCTGTCAATGACATCTACCAGCATATAATAAATGTGAAATTCAGTTTCCCTTGAAGTCTTAACTATTTTTCTTGTTGCCCCATTTGGAGTTTGGATTTTATATGAGTAGTTGGGTAATTTCCTCAATTGTTTTGTTCTCTATTTGAAATTGCTGAAGACACCAGAGAGAGATTTTACCATTAAAATTTCGGGACTAGAAATTTATAATGAGAATGTTAGAGACCTGTTTAATTCTGAATCTGGCCGTAGTCTCATGCTTCTAGATAATCCGGAGGTAATGGCTGTTATTTAAGCACCTATGCTTTCAATCCTCCTCCAGTCCTTTACAATATTTTTGTCTGTTTAATCTGCTCGCAGAAAGGTATTGTGGTTGAGAAGTTGGTGGAAGAAACAACCAGCAATGATCATCATCTAAGACATCTAATTAGCATTTGTGAAGGTAATTAATGAAGCAATTGATTTGAGTTAGAAGACCTTTTCCCTCTATTAAAAGCGAGTCTAACTGTTTTACTGGCATTTGTTTTAGCTCAAAGACAAGTTGGAGAAACTGCCCTAAATGATTCTAGCTCACGGTCACACCAAATAATAAGGCTGGTATGAATGAGGATTTTTGTTGGTTTTGTTAGTATATTCGATGCCTTATGGAAGCTAATTCATAAATTTCTTTGGCTTACATTGTAGACAATCGAGAGTACTCTGCGTGAAATTTATGGTTGTGTGAGATCATTTGTTGCAAGCCTGGTAAGAGTGATCATATCCCATCTATGACCTGTACAATCCACACTTACTTTACTAGTTGTAGATAGCTGGACAAGTCTTATATAAATATAATAAAAAGATGTATGGATTGTTGTCCTGATGACAATATGTTGGGACCAAACTTGCAGAACTTTGTAGATCTAGCTGGAAGTGAAATAGCTTCACAAATAAATGCTGATGGTGTAAGGCTCGGGGAAGGCTGTCATATTAACCTTAGTTTGATGACCCTGATAACTGTAATTAGAAAATTAAGGTCAGAATCTATTCTAGCTATCTTTTTAACAAATAAATATACTTTAAACCCTAAAAACCTTACAAACCCTACAAACCTTAGAAAATCCTAGAAACCCTAGAAACCCTACAAATCCTACGAACCCTAGAAATCCTATAAACCCTAAAAACCCTACAAACCCTACAAATCCTACATACCCTACAAATCTAACAAACTCTATAAACCTACCAATCCTAAAAACCCTATAAATACTACAAATCCTAGAAACCTTAGGATATAGGGTTTAGGTTTGGATTTAAAAAAAATATATAATGATAGAATTAGCTCTTAATGTTTGTTTAAATGGTCACTTTGACCCTTATTCTTTTCTTTGAGAACATTTTAGTACATAAACATTTTAATTTTTGGTCATGGGATCGAGTCCTATGGTGGGCAATTCATAATTCAGAGGTCTCTCACGGAAGTTGCTCTCAACCTAGTGTTTGGGGCAGTCTACTATCCTACCTCCCCCTTATCCATTACATATGGGAATAAGGGTTAACTAATTTTTTAAAACAATACATGTTGATTGGCATTTTCATATTTGTTTAATTGATAACATGTAACATGTAACATGTCACGTTATATTATAAAAAATGATGATGTGACATCTATCACATAATTTAAAATGATGATCTGACATGTATCACATAATTTAAAATGATGATGTGACATATATCACATAATTCAAAATGATGATGTAACATGTGTTATTTTATTAATTAAACACATGTAAAAATGTCATGTTAGTAATATGTGTTGATCGTTAGTCAATTAACGGTTCCATCCAACAAAGGTTATTTTGACAAAAAAATAGAATATTTGACTAAAATGCTCCGAAATAAAAGAATAATGATCAAAATAACAATTTAAACAAATATTAAAAATAACTTTATTATTGTATTTTTTTAAAATTTTCTATTTTCCACTTTTATTATATTCTGAAAAGATCATGAATCTTCGTATTGAAGAGAAACTCCGTTCGTATTATTCCATCTTTAATATTTAGAATCAAGATTTTGAAGTACATACACTTTGAATATTCTCATTCTATTTTTAAATATTTGATATTTAAATTATTTTTATTAATTAATAGTTTGTATCTTATATAAATTTTAAATCCATACAGCCGCATCTTAATTATTATTTTTAATTTATATTCATAGCATATAATTGTATTGTGTTTTTAAAATTGGTAGTTCTAATTTAGTGTAATATATATATTGCTACTTGTAATTTGACTTTGGATAAATGGCACTTAATTTATCATGTTACACTTCAACTTTGGAAAGAGGTTTTTCTTCAACACGTGTACACCAGACATCAAGTGGTTCACAAACTAATTGAAAGAGAGGTGTAACTTTAACAAAAACGCAAGAAGAACCACTCGTAGGTCTCCGTTTGGAATTTGAAATCCAAAGAGACGTTATAAGCTTTTTAAATTTACCTCCTTTTAATAATATTTTTTTATTTTAAAAATCGAAATCCCATCTTTACTCTTGAACTACAAATACTCTCTCTCTCTCTCTCTCCCTTTCTCAAATTCAAAGGATGAGCCTTTCCACTTTTGTTTTTCTCAATAAATCTCAACTTTCAGCTTCAAAGTATATACAAGTTGAACCCAGAAAATTTCAGCTTCAGTTAAGCTGATCTTATTCATTGGTTTCAATGTAAGTGTTTTTGGTTCGGTTAAAGATTTGGGTTTTTGTTTATGGGGTGTTTTGTTGATTTTATGATGCTTTTTTCTTATCATTTTTTGAATTGTTTACATTGGGTGTGTTTGGTAGCTGAGAAAATTCGGGAAAGGGGGTATGACTTTAAGAATTTTGATTGTAGTGTTCTTCATGCAGCTTCAATGAAATTTAATTGCTTAGTTCATTATACAGGAAATATATCGTTTGATTTACTGACTTTAGGATCTGAGGTAATTATTATAGTGAAATGAGTGAATGCAATTAATCTTACATGTTTTAATCCCCCCATTACTGTAGAAACTTAAATGATTAATGCTAGAATGTGTGGAATGTAGGTTTTAATCAGCATAGTTTTGATATTGTACCCGGAATGTGTGGAATCAAGGATTTAGAGATGGTTTGTGTTTTCATTTAATGTTCTTCGGTTTTCAAGTTTGTTTCGACAAATTTTGGTTGTTTGAATTTCTGCATCGTGTCTTCAAGTGATGTGAAATGAAGACTGGTATACATCATTTCTCGGTGTTAAACTTGATGCATATTTTGGACATCTTGAAGTCGAATTACTAATGCACATCGGATCTTTTATTTGTTTAATCGAATATGTTCTCGACTTTCGAATAGTGGAGTTTATAGAAAAAGGAATTATCTCACAAATTCAAGTATTTTAAACATCTTACAGTGGTTTAGAATCTTGTAGGAGCTTATATTGTAGTGTCTGATTGTGTTATAAATTCAATACATGGTAACTGAACAGTTCATTGTGTTTAACAACTACAGGCGAATTTGATCGGTGGACTTCGGTTTGTATTTCTCCTATAAGTCGAGTTCTCGGGGTTTTGCCTTAGTACGATGGGTGTCAACAAAGAAGGTTCAACGAATAGAGGAGGTTATGTAGGTGGATTCTTTCAGCTACTCGACTGGACTGCAAAATCGCGGAAGAAGTTATTCTCAAGCAAGTCGGATTTTCCAGGTATAACTGCCTTCCCGGAGCATTGTCACATGCATATTCAAGGGAAAATTATGTTCATGTACCATAATAGTTTACATCATATGTCATTTCTGATCGGTTTTTGTCTTCAAAATTTTAAGAGTGTTTGAAACAGGGAAAGAGAAGTGATGGGAACGTACCGATGACACGTATTCATCTGGTGAGACCATAGCAATCTGAGATGATTTCGGGGTGATGGTTATATGAAACTGCTTTTACAATTGTTATTGTGATTATTGCAGAATGATGAGGATGAAACGGGAGCCAGGATGAGTTTCAAAGGAAGTAGTGATTATAGTTGTGCTTCAATATAACTACCTCGAGTTATCACTATAGCAGTTTCGTTAAGATCAAGGTAAAGCTTTCACTGTGAGTTTGCTGCTCGCCTCTCTTCTCTTCATCGATGGTACGATGACCATAAGCTTTGTGGCAACTAAACTCTGTCTGTGCCACTCGCTTGGATTGGATAAGAGAGCTTTTCGCTCGGTTCGCCGATACAAAGTCTCACTGCGCTTGGGACTTTCATTGAATCAATCTCGGTATGTCAGCATTCTCATCGCAGGGTGAGCCAACTTCATTTTTACATTTCCCAGCCTTATATTCTTTCAATTTCAATTGCTTAAGCATGGCATCCACTGGAGATTTACGGTCGGGACATAATGGTGATGATATTAAGAAATCTTGACGCACGCAGCATGGCACTATCTCTCCTTGTTTCACGTGCTTGGCATTCTGTTGCTTCCAGTGATAGCCTGTGGAGCTACAAGGTTTGCTTCCAATTTTCCCCTCGAATTTTGATTGGGTTTTTGTTTTATGTTTTGGGTATTTAGTTATGTTGTTGAATTCGCCATGTTTATTGAGGTACTTAAATTCAGCCTTCGGTTTCCATTTCCTTTTAATCTCAATTGCTGTTTCCCCCATCGTCTCTTATCTTGAGTCTGTATTTTGGATTTTGCTTAAGTTATGTCCGAATTTTGCTTAAGTTTTTCATGTAATTAGATATTCCTTGGACAGTCGCATCTCCATGCTCATGTCTGGAACTATGTTGGCAAATTGAAGAGTGATGACTTGAGTTTCGTTGTGAAAATATATTCAGTTCAAGGTTTTGTCTTTTTTTACTTTTTAGTTTCTTTACTGTTTGATTATCTTATCGATTGCTTCTTAACTCTTGAAAAACTATGAAGTCTTTTCTTTTGTGTTCTTTCAGTTCATTCAACGATAACATTTGTGTGCTTTTGGCATGTTGTTTTAGGGGTAATTTCGGAATACAGGATAAAGTTAACGGAAACTTTTTCTATATATATATATATATAAATCAAAAGCTGTGAAAAAATGGGGTTAAAAAAACAAAACTCAAACTCTCTCTGCAGCAAGTAAAGTAGAGAGTGGAAAAGCCTTTGGTGAGCAGCAAAGTTCCTATTTTTCCCTTCTTTTTTTGTTGACATTCAATCTAAAGCTTTGATCTTGAGTGGATTTTCTGCTGTTTTTACTCTGGTTTGAGCTTAAAGATCGATTCTTTTATTTATTTTGTGAATGCCCATTTGAACATTTAACATAAAGTTCTGGTTTTGAGTGAAATTTTCACCTACTAGAGTTTCAAAGGCAAAAAAGCCAAAAAGTAGGAAATTTTAAGGTATGGCAGAACCAAAACCTGAAGAAATAAACCACCCACTAATGGACCAACTTCAAGGCCTAGAGTACTGCATTGACTCAAATCCTTCTTGGGGTGAGCATTTTTCTTCTTTTTCCCCCCTAAACTTTTCCAATATTGATTTGGGTAAGTATGATGCAGTGAGTTATTTGAAGTATTTGGATACACTTAGAGTGTCAGAGAGTTTTCGATCCGTTTGGATATTTGCAGAGTCCAGTTATAAGATCTTTTATTATGTAAAAAAATGAGTTTATCTGTTTGCAAGGTCTGAAGAAACCAAAATTAATAAGCCTAGTAAGAACGTGTCTGGCGAAAAGAGGAAATTGAAAGAGGATGACAATAACAATGATGCAGATCAGTTGAATTCATTCTTCTGTCTTCAATCTGGGAAGATACTCTTCTTTCCTGTTCTCTTTGATTTTTTTGCAGGTAGGTAGGATGGCAGGGCAATTTGGAAAGCCAAGGTCAGACCCATTTGAGATTAAAGACGGAGTTAAGTTACCGAGTTATCGAGGAGATAATATGAATGGCGATGCTTTTGATGAGAAATCTAGAGTTCCTGACCCTCAAAGATTGATTAGAGCTTATCTTCAATCTGTTGGTAAAATACATGTAGTGCAGTGAAGATTTCAGCATTGATCCCATGTGTACACACTGTCCTAATTTAGCTTCAAACGGGTAAGACACTTGTGATTACGTATGTTCAATATAATAGTTTGGTTCTCTTATTTCAGTAGCTTCTATGCTTCTCAATAATGCCTTAGTTATTTAGTTGTATCTTGTGTTGCAATTTCCCATAGTTAAATAACATTCTGGTATAACAGATACTTATTTGTGGTATAAGCCTTTATCTTTCTAGCTTAAATAACATTATGTTTCATGAACATCTAATTAAGTGTCGGAGGCTATGCAACTTGGAATCGAAATGAGACTCACATTCTCGTGTCAAAATTAGTGTAGAACACAAAAATCAAACTTGAGTACTTTAAGAAAAAAATAAGTGTCACGTTACGTCATAGGGGATTTTAATCAACCACCTTGTTTCCTTCAATGTTCTTTTCACTTTTTATCTGACTTGCATATCATGTGATTGTCCGGGTTGCTTCTGATCTTATCAGGGAACTGAAAATGAAGTATAAGAATCAGAGTGCTACAAAATTTATTGTTTCATGTCATGTTACCGGTATGACCCCTTCGGAAGAAGAGTTAAGCAATCTTGTTTCCACCCTGAGAGCTACGGGAGCCTATATTTTCAAAGCAGTTGTGAATGTAACTGATATTACCGAGATAGCAAGGATTTTTCATCTGCTTTATCACTGCCAAGTAAGAAATTCAAACTCTATGGTCTTTTGCTTTGAACATGTTTGGAGCAGCTATATGGATTGTCGCTAATTTTGTGGCCTTTCCCTTCGAACATGTTCAGAGGTATAACAGTGTTAAATTCTATTTACCTGCAGGTTTCAGTAATTGCATACTCTGTAGAGGAAAGGGGTCACATAAGCCAACTGTTGTGCCCAAAATTTGGTGGCTTTTTAGCCTATGGGTCCATCTATGGATATTCAATCCCCGGCATCCCTTATTTACAGTGTTAACCACACTTATGATCTTGACTGTGTGAATTCAGAAGCTAAAGTTTTTGGACTTTTTTTCTAAACCTGTTAGCCATAGCAAAGGCCCTTGACTGCATAATCCTACCCTCAGACATGAGAACTTCAATGGAGTTTATGTCCCATTATTTGTTGATAATCTCAAGGAGCTTTTCAGCACCTATTCCAGTACTGATTTTACCGGTTTTAGGTATGTCATTCAACTTCATTCTCGTAGGTGATAGAATTTTATCTTTGGTATATCACATCAGGTTAGTTTCTTTTTAGCCATTCAATCACATGTTAGTCAGTGTTTATTCTCCGAAATGTAACTTCGTCTTTTTGTCATTTCCATGAAATGCAATGTCGGGTTTCCATACAAGGAACCTGTTGTTGAGTTCTGTGATGAAGTTCATCCACTTGCAGAGGTTGACTATGATCATACAATTTAGAGATTATAATTTCCCGTTTATTTGTTAAAAGCCCCTTTATTTTTGTGCCATATTCCATTTTTGATGTATTTTTCATAATTTATAAGTTCAAGATCTAATTTTTCATCAGCGGGAAAAGGTAAAAAAGAACATTACACATACAGATGCAGGTTTTCAATTATGCGTATTATGCAACATTTTCTTGCAAAATTGGTCGAAAGTGCATTTTAGTTTTGAAGTGAATGTTCATCTATCTCTGATCTAAAACTCATATTTTACCACCCGACATTGCATCATCAGAGAGCACATTTTGTGATGGGAAACCAGAACTAAAGGAGTATAATGCTCAAAACAGTATATATAGATGCATATCATTGTTTCTTATACAGGCGATTCTACAACTTCTCTTTTATATATTTCTGTGATGTTTCAGTTTCATAATTTGTTTTATTGTTTCATGCATATGCAAGAGACATTTAACGATGTAATGAAGTTTTCTTTACACGCATCAGCAGTCTATAGTTGTTGTCAATAATATTATACGGAGGCCTTGTGATGGGAAGCTGATCGGTTATAATACCGATTGCGAAGCTGCAAGGAGGTGCTGGAAGAGCATTGGCATTTGGTGCAAACAGTCAAGGGGCTGTAAACAAATTAAATTGAAACTTTACTTTTAAAATAAAGGAGTTAAAATTACAAGGAATATAGATAATAAATCTGCAACATATATAGAGAAATATAATAGAATAATTTGACACTATCTTTTTTTATAAATTATAAATCTAATTTTAATTCTACTTAGAGAAAAGAGAAAGAGAGACTCTAGAGGGAAAATACTCTTGGTGGATATATAATTTATGATCTGAGAAAATATGAGAGAATAAAGATAAATAACTTTCTCAATCGATTGAACATGCTTGCTCTTTTATTATATTTTCTCATTTCCTTCTAAATTTTATAAAAATGAACACCTAAATATGAGTTTTGAATCTAATTTTCAAAATTTGTTTGATATTTTTATTAAAATTAAGTGCAAAAAGTAATTACAATGTTTGATAAATATTAATGTTAAAATGATGATATTAATTTATTTAGGTAATTCACAACAATTTCCTCCTGGACAAAAATGGGGGTTATATCGTAAATTTCTAATAAACTAGGATTGACTTATTTTAAAACCAATATGACACAATCAATCAAACAAATTATTGAACCTATCTTTTGAGAGACTAAACCTAAAATTGAGGTTCTAATATTAATCCTAATAAATTTTACATTTTATTAAAAATCCCTAATAATTCCCTACATAGAAATCTCTGCATATAGATTGAAAATGTAAGACCCAGCTAAATTTAAAAAGAGGAAACATGAATAGAAATGATACACAAAAGTCAATAATAGCAAGCTACGAGAAGGAATAAATTCAAATGAGTTAATTCTTAAACTAAGGCAACACTACTCCGATACCCTAGTTCTAAGCCTTCATACATTTCAATGACAGAAACATGTATAAAGTAAAAGTCATGGAAAGTACTACAAAGACATTAAAAAGAAGACAGAGATGTTACACCCTATGGCTGTGAACCGCACTACTCGACTACCCTGGTCTTAAGTCTCCATACTTTCCTATCAGAGGTCATGTCCTCGGTAAGGGCTAATTCCTTCAAATCAGATTTCAAGTAGTCTTCCCACTTCCGTCTTGGTCGTCCTCTCCTTCTGACACCGTCGACTGTAATCAACTCTACCCTCCTGAACGCATCCGACGGTTGTCGCCTAAGGAAATGTCCAAACCACCGTAGTCTTCCCTCCCTCAATTTTTCGGATACAAGCACCACCCCCAAGTACATCCTAATAGCAGAGTTAGGTGTCATGTCCCACAGATCCTACCACATGTCCATCGCGAAGCATTCTCATTTCTGCGGCCTCCATCCTCCTTACGTGATCCTTCTTGATTGCCCAACATTCTGATCCATACAGTAGCGCTGGTCTTATTGCCATTCTATAAAATTTTCCCTTTAGTTTTAGAGGCACATTCTTGTCACACAAAACTCCAGTAGCAGCCCTCCACTTTAGTCATCCCGCCTTTATACAGTGTGTAACGTCTTCATCTACACCCCATCTTTATGTATCATAGACCCTAGGTACTTGAAACATCATTGAGGGGATAATGTGTCCTTCTATGCATACTTCTACATCTCATCGTTTTGGTTTCCACTGAAGTTTGAACATACATAATTTATCTTTTCAATATTGATCCTTAGACCTTTTTCTTTCATAGCAGTCTTCCAGGTAGCAAGTCTACTATTCAGCTCAGTTTTTGTTTCAGCAATTAGGACAATGTCGTCAGCGAAAAGCATACACCATGGAACACCGTCTGGTGTCGCACAATAGATGTCGTCCATAATCAAGACGAAGATGTAAGGGCTAAGAGCCGACCCCTGGTGGAGTCTGATTTCCACTGGGAATGCCTTGGTGTCGCCAACTGTAATCCTGATGGTAGTAGTAGATCTACAGTACATATCACGAATCGCCCGGATATAAGCAGTTGGGATCCGTCTCGTTTCCAAGGTCTTCCAGATCGTATCGCGGGGAAAGCTATCATACGTATTCTCAAGGTCAATGAACGCCATGTGAAGATCACTATTTTTTCCCTATATTTCTCCATAAGCCGTCGAAGTAGATGAATCGCCTCCGTAGTAGACCTGCCTGGCATAAAGCAAATTGGTTTTCTAAAACCCTAGTAACCTGTCTCAACCTAGCCTCTATTACCCTTTCCCATAGCTTCATGGTATGGCTGAGTAGTTTAATACCTCTGTAGTTGCCACAACGTTGGGGATCTCTTTTATTCTTATAGATTAGTATCACCGTAGACTCTCTCCACTCCTCTGGCATCTTGGCAGTCTCTAAAATAATATTAAAGATGTTGTTGGTCAACCACTTAACTCCCTATTCTCCTAGGGTCAACCACACAGTGATAGGAATTTGATCTGGACCAACAGCTTTGTCTCTCCCCATCTTTCTAAGATAGGAATTTCAATATAGTAGAATGGAAAATTCTACAATGCACATCGCATACTGAAACATACCATTAATGCGACACACCGATGCACGACACTAATTAAATCATCCTTGTTAAATAAAAATATAAAAATCTAACGATATATCCATAATTAACACTTTCTTACTATCTAGTTTAAAATTTAATAGGAATATAATTAAATTATGTTATTTTATTAAAAACTATACTTATTTTAGGATTTTTTATTTTTAGGATTGAAACACTTATTTTATATAAATTTACATATTCATGTCAACAATAACCATCAAAACCAACCGTTGACGACCTTATCATCAAACAATGTATTAAGTCCATCAACGAAAAATAATATATCAGTTTTAAATATATGTGAAATGAGGTAGTAACAATTATAACAAAATAGAAAATCAGGTAATACTCACAAGAAGATTTAAAAGGAGTCTTTTTGCTGTCTGGGTGTCTGCAGAAGGTGAAAAGAGACTGTTGTGGCTTTGGTGAGCTCTCATCTGAACCAGGTATAAAATCATTGGCACATTCAATTTCACCTTGAAAGAGCAATACATTACCTATACCTATTTCATATAATCTGCGCAAACATCATGTCCAACGGTTCTGGGAATAATATCACTAACATTTACAACTACAAAAAGCACATATCACGACAAGTTTACAAGTAAAATCATACTTATCAAATATCTCATCTCCACTAAAATCTCGTACAAAATGAAGTGCTTTATTGAATTCAATCCCTTGCACCCCATTTAGGTCATGGTCATTCCCAACCAAAAACCAAAACCCTAAATCAAACACCTTAAACACAAAACTAAAAACACTAAACTTTAACCCTTAAACCCTAAAACTAAAAACACTAAACCTTAAACCCTAAACTAAAAACCCAAAACCTAAAACTAAAAAAAGGTATTGATGATCAAGCAAAATGGTGATGATCAAGTGGAGAGGTATTGTGCAAGACTGGTGGTCAAAGGATATGCTCAAAAAGAAGGTATTGATTTCAATGAAATCTTCTCATGTAGTTCGACTAACAATAGTTCGAGTAGTGTTGGCAATGTGTGCTACATTGAATTTACATCTAGAGCAGCTAGATATTAAAACAACTTTTCTTCATGGAAATCTTGAAGAAGAGATTTATATGCTCCAGCCTGAAGGTTTTGAAGAAAAATAAAAGAACTTGGTTTGCAGGTTGAACAAATCTCTATACGATCTAAAGCAGGCGCCTAGGTGTTAGTATAAGAGATTTGATTCCTTCATTATGTGCCTTGGATACAACAAACTTAATGCAGACCCTTGTGCTTATTTCAAGAGGTCTGGTGATAAACGATTTTGTTATATTTTTGTTGTATGTGGATGTCATATTGGTTACAGGACCCAACAAAGATCATATTGAAGAATTGAAGGCACAACTGGCTAGGCAATTTGAAATGAAGGACTTGGGATCAACAAACAAGATTCTATGGATGCAAATTCACCGAGACAGAAGTAATAGGAAGATTTGTCCTTCACAAAAGAATTATTTGAAGAAGATCTTGTCACGATTCAGCATGCAAGATTGTAAGCCAATTTATACCCCTCTTCTTATTAACTTCAAATTATCCTCCAGTATGAGTCCTAGTAGTGAAGAAAAGAGGATAAAGATGTCTCGAGTACTGTATGCATCGGCAGTGGGAAGTTTAATGTTCGCTATGATATGCACAAGACCAGACATTGCACAAGCAGTGGGAGTGGTTAGTCGATACATGGCGAATCCAGGCAAAGAGCATTGGAATACAGTAAAGAGGATCCTGAGATACATCAAAGTGACCTCAAATATTGCATTATGTTACGGAGGATCAAACTTACTAATCAATGGGTATGTAGATTCTGACTATGCAGGGGATTTGGATAAAAGCAAATCTACTACAAAATATGTGTTCAAAATTGATGGTGGAGCTGTAAGCTAGGTTTTAAAATTACAGTCAATTGTGGCTACGTCAACAACAGAAGTAGAATATGTAGCAGCTACACAAGCCAGTAAAGAAGCAATTTGGTTGAAGATGCCATTAGAGGAGCTTGGGCACAATCAAGAGTATGTCTCTCTCTTTTGTGATAGTCAAAGCGTCTTGCATCTAGCAAGAAATCTAACATTTCATTTAAGGACAAAGCACATACGAGTTTAGTACTATTTCATTCATGAAAAGGTGGAAGAAAAGACAATAGATATGCAGAATTCCATACCAAAGACAACATAGCAGATTTCATGACGAATATGATCAACGCTGATAAATTCACCTGGTGTCGATCCTCCTGTGGCCTGTCAGAGACGTAAACAACATGGAGGTACAAGATAGAAAGAATGGTGTGAAGATATGATTGTTCCAATCAAATCTTCAAGTGGGAGATTGTTGACTAGCACCGAAATGTGCCTAAATTAATGCACCGAAAGATGCATGTCCCCTTTTGTTGAAAATATAAAATGGGATAATTCAATTTAGTCACTAAATTTTAGGGTATTTACAAATTAGTCCTTAAGTTTCAACTATAAATACCCTAGCTCATTTAGCTTCAAAATCATCCCAAAGCATTCTAGCTTTCTTCCAATACTAGAGAATTTAGAGAGTTGTTTTCTTCTTTTTATCAAGAGAGAATTATCATTGTTTTCTCCTTGATAGATCGAGAGAAGTTGTAATTCTATTTTCTCATAGTGAAATTCTTCTACCGTTGGTTTTTATGCTATATTATTTAGGGGTTTTCCACGTAAATTTTGTGTCTCTTTTATCTTCATTTTTATTTTCTCAAATTATCAGTTGTGATTTTGACTATTCGATCACATATATCTTTGCCTACTAGTACTAATCAAAATATTGGCAAGAGTTAAAATCATCTTCGTTATTCAATAACAACAAATGAAAAACTTATAGAAAGTCTGGTTACCTTTTAACAAGTCTTATATCATCTCATCTATACAGCTTCCCTATAATACAGATGATGCAATCAAACAGATTATTCTACGATTTATATAAAGTAACAAGCCACTAAATCTTGTCTTCTTCCAGAAGTATTCTGCAACCCTGACCAATACAGCAGTCTCGCCTCTCAAAAATCATATTCCTTTTGCAGTCTGTCATTCATGGGGTTAAAAATAACCAAAACGCTAACATTCTCAAAGTTTTTGAATACTAATTTGTGTGCATAATATATATGACATGTGAGTGAAATTCAAGTTGCTCAATTGAAGGAATAATTCCCCAATCATTAATGCTATGATATGGACCGAGAGATTTTGGAAGTCTGGTACATCCCCAGATGGCGCATTTATCTTTAACAGACTAAAAGTAAAATTCTGTTTACAAACACCCAATGAATGAGACCTCTATACAATCATTCACACTAGACTAGATTAGACTAGAATGTAAAGGACCCAAAATGATTACAATTTAGAATTATTGCTTATGAAACTTGGTATAAACATCTGGCAAACTGTCAAAACTAAAAACTGAATGGAAGTCATACAAGGAAGTCAATTGGTAACAAATGGGTCTTCAAAATCAAGCAAACTGGTGATAATCAAGTGGAGAGGTATTTTGCAAGACTGGTGGTCAAAGGATATGCTCAAAAAGAAGGTATTGATTTTAATAAAATCTTCTCATGTGGTTCGACTAATAACAATTTGAGTAGTCTTGGCAATGTGTGCTACATTGAATTTACACCTAGAGCAGCTAGATGTTAAAATAGCTTTTCTTCATGGAAATCTTGAAGAAGAGATTTATATGCTCCAGCCTAAAGGTTTTGAAGAAAAAGAAAAGAAGAACTTGGTTTGCAGGTTGAACAAATCTCTATACGGTCTAAAGCAGGCGCCTAGGTGTTAGTATAAGAGATTTGATTCCTTGTGCCTTGGATACAACAGACTTAATGCAGACCATTGTGCTTATTTCAAGAGGTCTGGTGATAAACGATTTTGTTATATTGTTGTTGTATGTGCATGTCATATTGGTTACAGGACCCAACAAAGATCATACTGAAGAATTGAAGGCACAACTGGCTAGGCAATTTAAAATAAAGGACTTGGGATTAACAAACAAGATTCTAGGGATGCAAATTCACTGAGACAGAAGTAATATGAAGATTTGGCTTTCACAAAAGAATTACTTGAAGAATATCTTGTCACGATTCAGCATGCAAGATTGTAAGCCAATTTATACCACTCTTCTTATTAACTTCAAATTATCCTCCAGTATGAGTCCTAGTAGTGTAGAAAAGAGGATAAAGATGTCTCGAGTACCGTATGCATCGGCAGTAGGAAGTTTAATGTTCGCTATGATATGCACAAGACCAGACCAATACGAGCCCAATCTCGCCAAGCGATCAGACGACTAAATCCATTTTGCAAGGCTGAGAACGAAACAACTACACGTAGCCTTTACCTTAGCCCAGGATCCCAAGGGGTCGGAAATCGATTAGATTCTTTTCGTGGTCAAAAGACAGTTGAAACTCGACCATCGGAATCGCACAAGCAGTGGGAGTGGTTAGTCGATACATGGCGAATCCAGGCAAAGAGCATTGGAATACAGTAAAGAGGATCCTGAGATACATCAAAGTGATCTCAAATATTGCATTATGTTACGGGGGATCAAACTTACTAATCAATGGGTATGTAGATTCTGACTATGCAGGGGATTTGGATAAAAGCAAATCTACTACAAAATATGTGTTCAAAATTACTGGTGGAGCTGTAAGCTGGGTTTCAAAATTACAGTCAATTGTGGCTACGTCAACAACAGAAGTAGAATATGTAGCAGCTACACAAGCCAGTAAAGAAGTAATTTGATTGAAGATGCTATTAGAGGAGCTTGGGCACAATCAAGAGTATGTCTCTCTATTTTGTGACAGTCAAAGCGTCTTGCATCTAGCAAGAAATCCAGCATTTCATTCAAGGACAAAGCACATACGAGTTTAGTATCATTTCATTCATGAAAAGGTGGAAGAAGGGAAAGTAGATATGCAGAAGATCCATACCAAAGACAACATAGCATATTTCATGACGAATATGATCAACGCTGATAAATTTACCTGGTGTCGATCCTCCTGTGGCCTGTCACAGACGTAAACAACATGGAGGTACAAGATAGAAAGAATGGTGTGAAGATATGATTGTTCCAATCAAATCTTCAAGTGGGAGATTGTTGACTAGCACCGAAAGGTGCTTAAATTAATGCACCGAAAGGTGCATGGCCCCTTTTGTTGAAAATATAAAATGGGATAATTCAATTTAGTCACTAAATTTTAGGGTATTTACAAATTAGTCCTTAGGTTTCAACTATAAATACCCTAGCTCATTTAGCTTCAAAATCATCCCAAAGCATTCTAGCTTTCTTCCAATACTAGAGAATTTAGAGAGTTGTTTTCTTCTTTTTATCAAGAGAGAATTATCATTGTTTTCTCCTTGGTAGATCGAGAGAAGTTGTAATTCCTATTTTCTCATAGTGAAATTTCTATCGTTGCCCGTGGTTTTTATGCTATATTATTTAGGGGTTTTCCACATAAATTTTGTCTCTTTTATCTTCATTTTTATTTTCTCAAATTATCAGTTGTGATTTTGACTATTCGATAGTCGTATTCCGTAACACATATATCTCTGCCTACTAGTATTAATCAAAATATTGGCAAGAGTTAAAATCATCTTCGTTATTCAATAACAACAAATGGAAAACTTATAGAAAGTCTGGTTACCTTTTAACAAGTCATATATCATCCCATCTATACAGCTTCCCTATAATACAGACGATGCAATCAAACATATTATTATACGATTTATATAAAGTAACAAGCCATTAAATCTTGTCTTCTTCCAGAAGTATTCTGCAACCCTGACCAATGCAGTAGTCTCGCCTCTTAAAAATCATATTCCTTTTGCAGTCTGTCATTCATAGGGTTAAAAATAACCAAAACGCTAACATTCTCAACGTTTTTTGAATACTAATGTGTATGCATAATATATATAACATGTGAGTGAAATTCAAGTTGCTTAATTGAAGGAATAATTCCCCAATCATTAATGCTATGATGTGGACCGAGAGATTTTAGAAGTCTGGTACATCCCCAGATGGTGCATTTATCTTCAACAGACTGAAAGTAAAATTCTGTTTACAAACACCCAATGTATGAGACCTCCATGCAATCATTCACACTAGACTAGTTTAGACTAGAATGTAAAGGACCCAAAATGATTACAATTTAGAATTGTTGCTTATGAAACTTGGTATAAACATCTAGCAAACTGTCAAAACTAAAAACTGAATGGAAGGTCATAAAAAGTGTTTCCCCATAGAAGTTATAGCTTGGGGTGTTGGGTCGAACTTGACCTGCAAGAATTCCTTTGAGCAGGCAGTAACACCACTTATTTTAGACCTCGTGCCACAATCTTTCAACTTGTAGCTCCTCGGAGCAGGTTTCTTTATTGGCATACATACACCTAAGAATACTGTTAGACAATGAGACTTGTTGCATGTTAGGCTTAGTTGTTATACTAAAAGAATGAGTTCATCTCAAATCCAAATTTATGTTAAGGTATATGTATCATCAATCAATCTTTCAAATCATGACAGTACCCCTAAAACATAATGTTCACCAAAAATTTTGAAAATGGTATGCAGGAAGGAAAGTGATACCTCCAGTCTTAGGGAAACCGAAATGATAAGTGGTTTGAAAGTTATGGGGATCGATGCGGTAAACAAAAAAATAGCTTCGGAAGAAACTCAATCATGAAGAGATACTTTATTCCAACCTATGAGATGGATAATTGGAGTGATGGAGAGAAGAAGAAGTTCCAACTAAATGTAAATGCTATACACGTTTTATTTTGTGCATTAGGCACATATGAATATGGAAGTCTCCTCTTGCTCAAATACCAAGGAGATATGAGACAAGCTCTAAGTCACTCATGAAGGAACAAATGAAGTGAGGGAAACCAAGATTTGTCTTCTCAACCATAGCTATAAGAATTTCAAGATGAAACCGGATGAAATCATCAAAGTTATGACGAATAGATTTTTTGTGATTGTCAACTGTCTTAAGGAATTTGGATAAGTGATCCCTAGTGAGAAGCTTATGAGGGAGATAATATACTCTCTTCCAAAGTCTTGAAAATCGAAGAAGACAACGATCATCGAAGCTAACAATCTAAAGACTCTCACTCTTATTGAGCTTATTGGTTCTCTTCTCACTCATGAGTTGATGATAAATGATGAAGAAGATTATGAAGAAAAGAAAAACAAAAATAAGGAGGTAGACATTACCTTTAAGTCCACTAATGAGAGCAATCAAGACTCAAGTGAAGAGGTGGAAACCAAACAAGGGAAATCCTGTTTCCATTCCTGTTCACTTTGTTTGATGAGTACCAGTTGGGATTTAAGAAGCTTAAATTGACAACCAAAAATTCCTAAGAATGGGTGAATTGACTTTGTTGAGAGTTTACGGAGTAAGGAGGAAAAAGATAGGAAAATTGCATAGCGATTTATAGTTGTTCGACTTCTCTATCAAGTCTACATCCACTACCTTAGCTCTTCACTTAGGATTTTCTGACAAATTCACTAATTTGTTCTTTGTTTTCAATGATAAAGGGATAACCTTTACAACTCCCTAGTTCTTCTATTGGCTAAACTAGAACCAAAACCCCTTTACCAAAGGAAAAGAAATATAAATAAGAAAGCCAAGTGTTTGAAAAATTAAGCTCACAAAACACAAATATTTACAAGAGAAAGGAAAATAAGAATTAAAAGTTATTCTCTTGTGTTATATTGCTTGGATAGGTGTTCTAACCCTTCTTCAAGTGTCCTCAACTTGTTTTTATATGTTGGAATGTGTTTGTGGTCGTTTCTAGTCGTTGCGGGTGATTTCGAGTCGTTGGGGATAATTTTTATGCAAAATAAAACTGCCCAGGATAAGGAGTATCAGTGTTGCTTTAATGAGTATCAATACTTCCTTTATATTATTTAAATAAATTAGACGTTACTAGTCGTTGGTCTTGACCAATATCGATACTATGATCATGGTATCGATACTACTATGTAAAGTAGTAACCGTACCCCTTTGGGTATCGAAACCTATTTTGCATTCTGAAATTTGAGCAAGTTGGTAGTATTGATACTATCTTGAGAGTATCGATACTTCTGATACCTTTGGTATCGATACCTCTCTTACCTTTGGTATCGATACCACATGAACAATATCAGTATAATTTATATAGTATCGATAATGTAAGAACAATATCGTTATTGTTCATATAATATTGATAATGTAATAACAGTATTGGTACTTCGTACTTTGAAAAACAATTTTGTGCTCAAATTCAATTTTAATGGACTTTGAATTATTTTTGAAAACTTTGAACAAATTCAATTCAAGTCCAAAAACAGTTTGCCTTAAATTGTTATATCAAAACATTATAAAACATAGTTCAATAATCTCCCCCTTTTTGATATAACAAAATATTTGAAAATTTGTTTTTAACAAAACTCTCCCTTAATAAAATATTTAATGAAAAAGAGACATATTTTTGAAAAAGTTAAAGCTTTCCCTTTTTCATTGAGAAATTGAATTTTTCAAACCTCATATTTCTCCCATTTTTGTTATATCAAAAATAATTTAACTTTAAAGTTCAAAAATAACAATAGAGAGTGAGTGGTAAATTTTACCATAAAATCATTTGAAAAATCAAATTTCCCCCTCAATAAATACATTCCAAACAAAAAATTTGACTTTAAAAGCGTGACACTTAAAAGACATTGAATTTAAAAAAAATGAACAAACATGTTAATAAGACATGAAATTTAATATATTCAAGCCTAATAAACTTTATGCAATATCAATTGTTGAATTTAAGTGCATGTACATAAAACTATCCAAAAATGTTATGCATTTGAAAATTTGACATCAATTATTAAATAGATATCATTTGAAATAAAGCACTAGCATAAACATTTAAATTAAGACCAAATTTTTTCAAAATTTGTAAAAACAAAACATTAAAACCAATTTTGACCAAAAATCATTATGATAAATTAAAAATTATGAAAAATCATTAAAACTTTATATTGTCCATCGTAATACACTCTTCAACATACATGAGGTGAAAAACAAAAAAAAATCATTTAAAATCAAAACTTGTGCATGCATACAATAAATAGGCAACCAATTAATCAAAACAAAATCGTTCAGCTTAGAGGTTACCCATTCCTTTTCAAGTGTGGCTAGAGCATCCCAATTTCATCACTTTGTCACCATTGCTCTCAGACACCTACAAGAGACATTTATTTGGATTTTGGTATCCAAATTTCTTTGGATCCTTAAACGTTAGTTTCAGTTCCCTTTGTTCATTTTGGAACTCATACTTGTTTAATTTTAAAATGTTTTCCTTTCTTTAAAGGACAAGTATGTTCCAAATGACCAAGAAAATGACAATGTGAGCATTTTCTCATTTTTAAACATAATGAGTTGTTTTTAGAAATTATATATTTTTCTTTTGTTAAGATTTCAAGGTTAACTTTCAAATCAAAATTTTCTTCTTCTAATTCATTCATTTTGATTTTTTGAAATCTTTAGATCATTTTTCAAAGTTTCATTTTGTTTTTCAAAATCAACTTTTTCTTTTAAAATCAAATCATTTTCAACTTTAAGTTTTGAGATTAATTTTATATATTTGGAATTCAAGGTCTCAAATTCCAAATACACTACTCATTATATTAATCTTGTAACTCATCAAAAGAATATGAATTTAATTCATTTGAGTTAGAAGATACCATTGAATCTTCTTCGATGGCCATGAGGTATAGGTTGGATACTTCATCTTTTTCATTGAAGTCATATTCATCAATCCAAGCCGCCAAAAATGCCTTCTTTTTACTTGATCCCTTCTTCTTTAGGAGGGGACAATCATACTTGACATGCTTCGTTCTTTGAAAATTGAAGCACACTTTTTGCTTGATTCATGATTCACTTCATTAGAAGTCATGAATATCTTGAATCTTTTGAAAAGTTTGGCCATCTCTTCTTCTTCTTCTTCATCATCTTGAAAGTTTTGAAAAGTAAGAAAATAATTTCCAAATTTTCTTACTTAGTAAGTCCTTCGGGCCATCACTAGTTCTTCGGGCCATCACTAAGTCTTTCGAGCATGATGATTAAATCTTTTGGGTCATCTGTAAGTCTTTTGAGTGAGAAATAAGTCCTTCGGGCCATCTATAAGACCTATGGGTAGGATTTTTTCACATGAATTTGAAAAATGGGAAAGCGATTTTCAAAGTTTCTCATTTAAACTTTTCTGAAAATGAAAGTTTTTTACTTAGTAAGTCTTTCATTCCATCAGTAAGTTTTTCGAGCATGATGATTAAATCTTTTGGGTCATCTGTTAGTCTTTCGAGCAGGATGATAAGTCATTCGGGCCATCTATAAAACCTTAGGGCATGATGTTTTCACGTGATTTTCAAAAAATGAGAAAGTGATTTTCAAAGTTTCTCATTTAATGTTTTCAGAAAATGATTTTTTTTAAACAATAAAACGATTTCCAAAGTTTCTTACTCGGTACACTATTTCCAAAATTGGTAAGTCCTTCGGGCCATCAATAAACCTTTCTAGCATGATGATTAAATCCTTCGGGTCATCTGTCAGTATTTCAAGCAAGATGATAAGTCATTCAGGTCATCTATAAGACCTTTGGGCAGGATGTTTTCAAGTGATTTTTGAAAAATGAGAAAGTTATTTTCAAAGTTTCTCATTTAAAATAATAAAAAATAGAATAAATAAGAAAAAACAGAGAATGAAGAAAGAGAAATTAAACAATTAAGTAAACCCTCAGACATGCTAGTTACTGACAAATGTTACTTTTACAAGACCATCAGATATAGAAGGAAATAAAAGATTATCCGGTACAGAGAAGAGCATCAATCAATTAAAAAGACCTGCACACGTGAGATTGGGACAAATCAAATGTGGAAAGTTCATATTCAGAAAGAAAATTATTCTCGAGTCTGATCTCCCCTAAATAGTAGCGGAGCATATTCTTCTTATTTCAGATTTGGTCTTCCTGAAGAGCAGCGAAGTAAATCAAATTCATTCAATCTTTCCTGAAGAGCAGCGAAGTGAATCAAAATTTTCTCGAGTCTGACATCCTTAAAGAGTAGTGGAGCATATTCTTCTTCTGTCAGATTTGGTCTTCCTGAAAAGCAGCGAAGTAAATCAAATTCGATTCAATTTTCCCTGAAGAGCAGCGAAGTGAATCAAATTATTCTTGAGTATGATCTCCCCTAAAGAGTAACGGACCATATTCTTCTTCTTTCAGATTTGGTTTTCTTGAATAACAGGGAAGGAAATCACATTTGATTCAATCTTTCTTGAAGAGCAGCGAAGTGAATCAAAGTTTTCTCGAGTCTGACCTCCCCTAAAGAGTAGCAGAGCCGATTCTTCTCCTTTCAGATTTGGTATTCCTAAAGAGCAACGAAGCAAATCATGTTCAATTCAATCTTCCCTAAAGAACAACGAAGTGAATCAAAATTTTCTCGAGTCTGACCTCCCCTAAAGAGTAGTGGAGCGTATTCTTCTTCTGTTAGAGTTGGTCTTCCTGAAGAGAAGTGAAACAAATCAAATTTGATTCAATCCTCCCTGAAGAGCAGCAAAGTGAATTAAATTATTCTCGAATCTGATCTCCCCTAAAGATTAGCGGAACAGATTATTCTTCTTTCAGATTTGGTCTTCCTAAAGAGCAGTTAAACAAATCAATTCTGATTCAACCGTCCCTGAAGAGAAGTGAAGTGGATCAAAGTTTTCTCGAGTCTGATCTCCCTAAAGAGTAGTGGAGCAGATCCGTCTTCTTTCAGATTTGGTCTTCCTGAAGAGCAGTGAAGCAAATCGATTCTGATTCAACCTTCCTTGAAGAGCAGTGAAGTGGATCAAAGTTTTCTCGAATCTGATCTCCCCTAAAGAGTAGTGAAGCAGATTCTTGTTCTTCCAGATTTGGTATTCTTGAAGAGCAGCGAAACAAATCACGCTCGATTCAATCTTCCCTGAAGAATAGTGAAATAAATCGAAGTTTACAGATATGATCTACCCTGAATAGCAACAGAGCATATGTTTTTCTTTTCAAATTTGATTTTCAACATTTTTTCTTGAGATAATGATCATTTCCAGTCTCACTTGAGACAACATCACGATGAAACAAAAAAATGTATTGTATATTTGTCTTTGTCCTATTCTTGTTAACATAAAAATGGATAAAGAGGAGCAACTGTAAACACATTTTTGTCCGAGATTTTTATCATTTTTATTTTTTTTATTATAATTATTAAATATTAATATAATTTTATTATTTTATAGGTCATTACAAAGACCCAACCTGTGTCCAAACCCCATACAATTACGACCCCGAGATTGTGTGGAACCTGATATCGTCTTCGGTTAGGCAAGCTCTTGAACAACCGTTAAATTACGCTAGGAATTACTTGGTCGATCTGCTAGAGCCGTGCTACGGAGAGTGATTTATTTGGTCTCTGATCTCTTCATCGTTGACAATATCTCTAAGTTGTGGAATACCAATCTGGGTTCACGAACAATCGGAGCACCGGAGTATTGCCATGCCAACTTCACAAAATATTTCACAAACAGTTTCTGGTCGGACGATCGGTTTTCAGGGACTTTCAGGGGAAAGAAGCCATGTTATTTTAACACGGGAGTGATGGTGATAGATCTGGCGAAATGGAGATGTGTCGGGTTTACTAAGCGGATCGAAAGGTGGATGGAGATCCAGAAAGGTGACTGGATCTACGAGCTGGGTTCCTTGTTGCCGTTCTTGCTGGTCTTTGCTGGCGACGTGGCACACATTGGGCATAGATGGAACCAACATGGTTTGGGTGCGGACAATGTGAGGGGAAGTTGTTGAGACTTGCATCCCGGTCTCGTTAGCCTCTTACATTGGTTCGGTAGCGGTAAGTCATGGCTAAGAATGGATTCCAAAAAGTCGTGTCTGGTCGATGCATTATGGGCACCCTATGACTTGTATGGTCACCCACATTGAAGACCTAGCCGAGTTTAGCCGCCGGTGAAGTTGCAATGAATAAGACAATGGACATGTGATGGAGTGGAGAGAAGTGGCTGAAAGGAGGATGAATTCTGGTAAAATGGTTTAGGTAAATGATAATTAGGATTTTATATAATTCATTTAGGATTAATTGCTTTTAAGTCCTCTGATTTATGTCTTGTTCTTATATTATAATCCCGAATTTTATTTTTTTGTCCTGATTGTGTGGATTCCCCTTTTATAATTTGTTCTTAGAATTTTGTTGAAACTACGTTTCAGTCCCTCATATTTTTGCTCCTTTTTGCATCTTAGCCACCTGTAGTGTTTTTTCTGTGTTCTATTTAATTGTCATGCCTCGATTTTGTAATGTCACATTTTGTAATTGTTAGTAAATGTTGGGTTTACTAAATTTGAAAAATCATGCTCTAGTCACTCTAATTTAGGCATTTTCTTACACTCTGATCACTAGTCCTTACGTTATTCTCTCTTTAGTCCTTATAGCTTATACATATTTTTATATTTAGGTCACTGGTTTATTTCCAATTTACATGTTTAATTTTACATTTACTTGAATTTAGTCATTATTTAGATTTAGATGTCAAATATTTTTGTCCTAATTTAGACTGCTTTATCTTCTAGATTTAGTCATTAAATTTAGATTTCTTTTAATTTAGTCTCTTGTTTGGTAATTGCTTGCTTTAATTAGTTGTATATATTTGTTTTGCATGTTGAAACGTATACATATGTGTGAGTATGCAAATGATTTATTTACGAATCACATGGCATCATTTTTGCATGATATGTATGATACCTTCACAAGCATAACTCGACCCACATCAAATAATTGGATTAAGGGTAACACTCTTTTATTTTAAAATCGTTGTGAGGTGATTGTCTTAACTTATAAGAAAGACGCTTCCGATGATTTTAAACGGAAAGTGTATCACGTTAAGTGAAACACTAAAATTTGAAATTCACCTAAAATTTGGGAACAAAAGAAAAAGAAATATTCGTTTATTTAAATTCTTCGAGAAAAGATCATTAGAACTTATATAAGGTTTGATCTCGACGTCTTTAAATAATCGAATATCCTTTTTTTCTAAAAAGGATTGGTAATTTTTTAATTTAATTTGTTTAATTTGGTGCATTTGAATATTACGATGGAACTATAATATTTCTTTTTTTTATTGCAGTAAGAATTGATTGCCTCAACGTATGAGGGGCAGTTTCTTCTCAATAGGAAATAATTAAATATTATTAGGTTTCATTTTAAAATTCATAAAGTGTTGCTTTATGGAATTATAAGCTAAATTAAATTTGAATTTGTGAATTTCAATGCAAAGATAATTATGTAATCGACTAGGTTTCGATTTAGGGAGTTGTGGGGTGCTAATCATTCCCCACACATAATCGACTCCCGAACTCATTTTTTCTGGTACGCAGACTATAAATTTTTCATTTTAATTAAAAAAATTAAATGACAAAATGTTTTTGGGTGCCCAAGCACACCCTAATCAAATATTGGTGGCGACTCTTCGAACCATATGTTTTTCTATTTTCAAAAAGGGAATCGTAAATTTTTCGAAACGAGAGATTTTTTAAAATCACATTACCTTTTAATTAAAAATTAATTAAGAGGTAAGTCAAAAAATGTGTTTTTAAAATCCTTAAAAAATTGTTTCGACACTATCCACTTTCTGCCACTGCAAATGGTCTTTTTATTCTTCAGATTTCAGATTTTGTGTTTATTAAGAGTTTGGAGATTAGTTGCAGACAGTGTTAAAATTCTATGATTAAACCATAGTTACATAAATCGCTCAATAGCCCACGATCTACGTATTGTACGTTGCAATCCAAAACACGGTACGAACGCGTTCCAGGTCGTTCCAAAATTACGATTAGGTACGAATACGTTCCAGGTCGTTCCAAAATCGCCGGAGATGAAAAAAGTTGAAGCTTTCTTCGTAGATCTACGTTGATAGACCCATTTTTAGGTGAAACTAACATTGGGTCTGAAAAAAGGGTGAGGAAACGCTTCGGGTGACATCTCTTTTTTAATTCCGATGCCTGTGTACGGTGGCGGCCGTCGATGACGCGGTTGTATCTCCCTCTCTCTCTCAAAACTGAGAAATAAAACAAAATGAAAATAAGTATGTTTTGGCTTATATGATTACATATATATATATATATACATATTAAGCAAAACACAATCGTTTTGGCTCTTCCTCATTTCCGTGTTTCTGGTAAAGGGTAAATATCGGTTTAAATCCCTATTTTTTATGTGTTATTTCAGTTATTAAGGAAGTTTTAATTTCTTCTATTTTATTCCTACTATTTATAGTTACTTATAAAATTTGATGTAAAAAAATAGCAATCTAAGAAACTGGTACATCGTACCAATTTATATGGTACATCGTACCGGAGCGATCCAAAATGAGTCTACCCCCTCGTACCGAATTTTAGGGACCTAGCGAATTGTGATCTCGTTCCACGTTCTTGTACCGAAACGTACCGCGATCCATGTGACTATGGATTAACCCTATAGACACACTTAAATGTAGACTTTAAATTAAGAGTTTGGAGATTAGTTATGATTTTTATTCTTCTCTGAAAAGTGGAAATTGTGAGTTTTTCTTCTGTTTTCCTTCCAAGTTAGTTGCAAATGGTCCTTTTTTTTTAGAAAATAACCTCAGTGACCAAAAATGCCTTCTAATATACGATTTTAACCAACTTTTTTTGGATTTGCCAAAATGACCAACAAAATCGCAATGCGATCGATAATTCGCAACGCGATCTCCGGTATCGCAAATCAGTTTCCATATTCGCAACGCGATTCTGACTATCGCATTGCGATTTCCCAAATTCGCATTGCGATTTTCCTAATTCGCAATGCAAATACATAAATCGCAACGTGAATTTGGAAAATCACAATGCGATTACGTAAATTGCAATGCGAATACGTAAAATCGTAATGCGAATACGTAAATCGCAATGCGAATCTGACTATCGCAATGCGATTTACATAGCGCCATTCGTATTAACGCGTATTTTTTTTGAAATTCCAAACACGAATATATTAATATATCGGAACACTGAACCGTCCACATTATATCCCGTAATTGCAACTCATAACCTAAAACCCTAAATCACAACTCAGTCTCATCTCCATCTCTCACTCTTTAAGGTGACATCAGTCCCCATCTCCAACGAAATCAGTCCCCACGACGATAACAGTCTCCATATCCGGCGAAATCATTCATGGCCAGAAATGGAAAATCAACCAAATCAACCACCGAGGGTTAGATTTTTTAATTATTTTTATTTTGAAATTTTTGCATTATTATTAGGTTTTTCATATTGAAATTGATGATAAGTTTACTGGTGTTTTCAATAATAGATTAACCATTTCACTTAGATTGCTTATTATATTCATTCGATTGCTGCCAATACTGCTAAACTGTTTAGTCTTTAACCCTGTGAAGTTAGTATTTGTCTTTGTTTTGTCTTTTGGTTGAAGTAATGCAATCCATTCAAGTTTCTTTCAATTTTAGTATTTGAAACCGAGAATGACTATCGCAACGCGAAAATGACTATCGAAATGCGAATTTGACTATCGCAACGAGAGAATCGCAATGCGATTTTCATTTCGCATTGCGATAGTCATTTTCGTGTTGCGATTTTCATTTTCGTGTTGCGATTTAAAGTTTCAGAAACTATTCTTTTTCTGCAAATTGAAACTTGAATGAATTACATTACTTCAACCAAAAAACAAATATTAAATTCACAGTGTTGCAAATTTAAGTTTGAAGAATAAACTACTACTCTTTATTGTTCATATCACAGTGTAGTTTTTGGTATATCTAAATTGGTATGTTTATTGTTTTTGCAAAACTTTTATTCGGCTCAATTGACCTTAAGAAATAAAGTAATTCTAGCCAAAACAATTGTGTCGAAGCTTTCACCTGCACAAAGAAAAATATTTGAGGATACTTGCTTCGGGCCATGGCTGAAAGTACAACATCCGGGTGGAGATGCTATGTTGACCCATCTGTTTCTTCAAACCATAACTAGCGATCTACCAGAGATTATACAACGTCGTGATGAAGAGATATTTTTAATTTTCCACCGGCGTATACGTGTTTTGGGCGGGAGGAGTTTTGCTTAATCACTGGTCTACGCTTCGGACACGATGATGTAGATCGGTACACTAGATATATTACCCGCCTATCATGGTTTTCCCAGGTTTTTCCTGAGCAGTCAACGGAGAAGTCGAATTTATACGTGGAAGACTTGACGAGATTATTGAATAAGAAAGATGGTTTTACTCGGATGGATGACGTCGATGTTGTCCGAGTATGCATTCTAATACTTTTGCAAGTCGGCTTTTAGGCAGAGAGGCCCGACAACCTATTTCTAATGATTTAATTAAATTGGTAGATGACCTAAATGCATGGAACCTGTTTCCGTAGGGTTCGTATCTATGAAGAGCTACATGGAATAAGTTGTCGTCTGCCTTTAATGATCGGAAAAGTTTGTGTGACGATGGTTCCAAATACACTTTGTCAGGCTTTATTTGGGCCTTTAAGGTAATAATTTTTATATAATGTTTCCAAAATTATAATTAATTCTTTAACAATTATTAATGTTTGTAGATTTGGATATTTGAGGCCTTTCCCGTCATGCAGACATATGCATTAAAAACTTCTAATGATATTCCTAGGGCTATTTCCTGGAAGAGGAAACGGTCCTTGCAGCAATGGGAAGATTTACTACCGTATAATACAATAAATAATGTAAGTTAACACAAATACTACCATATGTTTATAAACAAGTTATTACTAGTACACGTTTAACTTTGTTTGAGCTTTTATATTATTAGGAGGCCAATACTCCATTACAGAGGCTGACACCCACGGAAGCTGAGCTTGCCACTGATTGGTGGCAAGCTAGTAAACTTTTTTTATGGCACGGATGATGAGCAGCCACCACTTCGAGAGTCATCACCTCACCCAGAGCCATCACCTGATCGACCCGAATATACACCTCCACAACGAGAGTTATCACCTATTCTGTCACATCATCGAGCCTCTTCCCCACCATCACTTCATGATAGGCGACCGGCAAAGATGCCATGACGTTTATCTCCCTGTTCTCCACCTCCACCTCCACGGGATGAGTTAGGGGAGTTACGTAATGAGGTCAATGTCTTGCGTGAGGAGGTCGGTACTTTACGCAATGACAATGGTGCATGGCGTGTTGAGGTGTCTACTTTACGTGGTGAGGTAGCAGCTCTATATGAGATTGTAGCATCGTTGCAGAACGAGGTTCATACTCTACGCAACGAGGTAAGTTTAATATTTTTCATATTTAACTTGATGATAAATTTACTCGTAATTTCACTTAGATTGCTTAGTAAATTCATTCGGTTGCTGCCAATACTGTTTAACTGTTTATTCTTTAACCCTGTGAAGTTAGTATTTGTTTTTGGTTGTCTTTTGTTGAAGTAATGCAATCCATTCAAGTTTTAATTTGCAGAAGAAGAATAGTTTACTATCGCAATGCGAAAATGACTATCGCAACGCGAAAATGACTATCGCAACGAGAGAATCGCAATGCGAAAATGACTATTGCAATGCGAAAATGACTATCGCAATGCGAATTTGACTATCTCAACGAAAGAATCGCAATGCGAAATGAAAATCGCATTGCGATTCTCTCGTTGCGATAGTCAAATTCGCATTGCGATAGTCATTTTCGCGTTGCGATTTTGTTATTGCGATTTTCATTTCGCATTGCGATTCTCTCATTGCGATAGTCAAATTCGCATTGCGATAGTCATTTTCGCATTGCGATAGTCATTTTCGCATTGCGATAGTCATTTTCGCGTTGCGATTTTAAGTTTCAGATTCTATTCTTCTTCTGCACATTGAAACTTCAATGAATTGCATTACTTCAACCAAAAGACAAATACTAACTTCAACCAAAAGACAAATACTAACTTCAAAGTGTTGAAAATTTAAGTTTCAAGAATAAACTACTACTCTTTATGTTGTCATTGAACCTGCACTAAACCCATATGTTGTCTTTTTAAATGTTTATATAAGTGCTTACTTCTGGAATGTTATCTGATGTATTTTGTGAACAATGATATAATAATGACTTGGGTGAATACCGTGCAAGTTTGAAATATATTTGTCTTTCTTCTCACTGTTTAATATCATGTTTGTTTATTTACTGATTTATGTATTAATTTAATTTTAGCGGCCCGCTAAGGTGGATGCTCTACGTCGGGTTTTTCTTGCAAGATGGAGTTCACGCATCAGACGGCGTACACGTGCCATTACGTCTCCATTCACCCCAATAGTGCGAAGAATCCGTAAGAAAAAGCCCGACTCACCTGTCATCGTTCAAGAGGCCTCCCCTATCGTTCAAGAGGCCCCTATCATCCCTCAAGAGTCCCCTCCCACCGTTTAAGAGGCCACTGTCATCGTTGAAGAGGTCGCTCCCAACATTCTAGAGCCCGATTCACACGGCGTAATATATCGAATTATTGAGAATCCCCTTCACGTGCCGGACATGATGGATGACTGTTGGCTTTCGTATAAGTTATCGGCCAGTACCATTCCGACAGATGAAGTGGAGAGGAAACAACTACCGGAAACAATTCTGGATAATACCCTTTGGGCTAAGACTGCAGTTGATTTTTATCTACATGAGCGGAGCCAAGGGTGTTACCCTGACATATAAAAACTCAACGATGATATGCATTTGTTGATTGAACGGTCTTGGTGGGGTGTATTATTAGGGGTTAAAGATAACGGCTATTTCGATGGGGGTAAGTCTTATATTTCTTATATTTCAGTTTGATTAATTTTTTTTTAAAATTTATGTAATTCACTAATATATGTCTTTTTTTGTAAAACAGCATATTGATGCATGGGTGACACGTCTTCTAATTGTAAGGAAATTGAATAAAAATATTAAAAAAACACGATATGCAATTATGCCGACATCTTTTCACGTAGTTCACTTGAAGAATCAACGACAGGAATCATATGTGTTGGCTAATGGACAAGCTAAACTTTATCCTGCATGGTGGGAGGTCGATAAGGTTAGTATATTTGTTTAAATATTTTAAAGGTGTTCATAAATAAGTGCGTAATTTGAATTATTACATTTTGATGCAGGAGTTTATCCCTGTTTTGGACCGTACTCATTGGCTTCTCCTCTAGCTTCAGCTCCCATCCCTAAAGACAATAGTATATGACAGCATGATAAATACATGTCATGTTGATTGAGAGATATGATTAAGGGATGGAGCTCTCATTTGGCTAAATTCTTGGATGCAATTGATTATTGGACTAATTCTGGAAACAAGAAGCCAAAGAAGTTCAATGTTACAGTTATCAGAGACGAGACCGCGCCACAACAAACGAAGAAAGCCAGAGGGGATTGTGGTCTCTCGTATGCATGTGCTTGGAGCGTTTGATGACAGGAAGTACACATTTTCTACCTCTCACCGATAGAGATAGAGGTGCAGTAGGCTTGTGGTTTCGGTATTTTATGGTTAGAGCGATATATGCGAGACGTTGTCTACCTGCATCCGCATTATGAAAGTGTCCATAAACAATTTGTAAGTCAAATGCAAGTGTTGTTAAACATATTTACTCTTTTTGGTTTGAAAATGTTTGGTTAAGTAGCTAGAATTCAATAATTTGTTGTTTGTAGGTTTTAGATGTATAGAAAGTGTTGTTGATTCAATGTTTGGGTTCTGCAAGTTAATCCTGAAGTGAGATGCGTGAAATGGATGTATGGGTGCAAAAGTTGATTTCATTATTATTTTTGATTGTTTAATTGATTTGTAAAAGATGATTTGTAAATGTTGATGTTTAATTGATGTGTACATAATATTTGTGCTTTTTTAATTGATTGAAATGTAATAGTTGATTTGTTGATTTCAATCTGCATTATGTTGAATGCAAAAAAGACTATCGCAACGCGGAAAGACTATCGCAACGGAGAATCGCAATGCGAAATGAAAATCGCAAAGAGTGAATCGCAATGCGAAAATGAAAATCGCAACGCAAAACTGATTTCGCGTTCCGCGTTGCGATATTAAATTCCGCATTGCGATAGTCATTTTCGTGTTGCGATAGTCATATTCGCGTTGCGATTTCCGCGTTACGATAGTCAAATGAATGTCTAATAAGTGATAACAACTGAACATATATAGCAATGTTCAAACTCAAGTTACTAATACATGCCTAACTGAAAATGTTAAAAGTTCACACATAATATACACATAATACAACGTTTGCATTTAAAAAATCACCTAAGTTAACAGTCCCAAAGGTGAAGCCGGTTGTGATTGGGATTTTGATGAGGATCCATATTTTGGTAGAGGAAAAGATGATTGTGATGGCACTGGTGATCCACATGTCAACCTTGTATGACCACTTTCCTTGCACCGACTACATGTTGATCTCTTCTTCTCTTCACCCTTAGACGGTATACGATCGTGACTTTTGGTCGGCCAGGTAGCCTTCTGTCCATGGCTGGTGGCAAAATTGTTTGTAAGTCATCTGGTATGTCCCACAGAAGGATATGGAATAGGGTAGACATCTCGCCATAAGTCTATCGATATACTTCTGTAGTGTAGCAATCCATATCGTATGCGCTTGAATCATCTTGGTTTAGATGAAGAGAAACTTTTATAACATGGCCACACGGATAACCATATGTTTGACATTTCATACAACTACACGTCTTTGCATTTAGATCGACAAGCCCATTTAAGTTATTATCCAGTACTTCAAACAAAGTGTTTGAACATGGTTCAACTCTCCTGATGTTGACTTCACAACACGTTTCGTTATCTTTTATTCTGTCCATGATGTAACACGATGTTCCAATGTTCCTGTAAATTTAAATAAAAAATACTTAGTAAAATATATGATAAGTTACGAATTTAAAGAAATAATACATGCATGGTTTCTTTTCTTGTAGTAACCACTGTTGAATAGAGGCTCGAAAAACTCCATTACATAGTAATGGGTATTTCCGGGAATGACGACTTAGAGCGTTGATTGATTCTGCACTATTAGACGTCATGAAACCATATCTTGCTCCAAGTTGATGTACTCTTGACCATCTTTCAACCCGACATCTTCTAGTGTTTGAGCACACGAGGCAAAACATGTCTTAAACAGTTTATATGCTTATTAAATCCACTTCCCGATAAGCTTTTCAGCCTTCCAGTATGTCCATTTGTGATTTTTTATACCACAGACCTTGATTTTAGATTTCTATACAAATGAACACACAAAGTCCATGAAAAGCATCTGGGAAACACCTTCTAACAGTGTCAATTGAGTTTTCCTTATCGGATATAATTGTCAGATTGCTAATAGGACCTATGCAATCCCTAAGATGCCCCATAAACCATGTCCATGAATCAGAGGTTTCAGATTTGACTATCCCGTAAGCTATTGGCAGTATCTCATTGTTAGCATCCATGGCTACTGCTAATAAATTTACTCCAAGGTATCGACCTTTTAAATGTGCTCCGTCAACTATAATAACTGGGCGCATGCAATTAATAACGAACGAATCTACAAAATCATATACAAGAAATATAATCATTTAAATGTGAAATGCATGTAACTAACAAAAATGAGTCAACAAAATTATATTGATTTACTAACCGCAGCACCAATGGCGATAAACAGCAACTCAAAGCGTCCATCTATTTGTTTTGATATGAGTTACCGCCCCATGATTTTTCAGCTTTAAAATTGTGACAATAAGCCGGCAGTTGGGCAAACGATGCTTCTGGCGACCCCCTCAACAATTCCAAGGCATAACATTTGGCTCTCCAAGATTGAGAATATGAGATACTAATCTTGAACCGAGCATTCATGTAGTCATAATTTCATGTCCCCGATATAACCTATCATTCAAAAACATTAACTCAGCCAGAAAACCACCCAACACCTTTTTGTTTGCCTGTCTATGGTGAGGAAAAACTTGGGTTCTTGAACATGTATATTTATCAATAAAAGTCATAACTTGAAACATTTCACAATCTTTTATCCTCTTTACAATCATACGCCACATACAGTTTTTGTCAATCATACACCTTGTTTCGAAACGATCTTTGCTTGATTTGTTAACTTTTAGTTGATAGCCATCTTCCACACATTTCGTATACAAGATATCTCAAGTCTTCCTTTGTATCAAACAATCATCTTTCTTGATACGAATAATTTTTGTGTAACAATCAACTGCTATCTTTACAACTCTCTTCCGGTATCTGAAGTAATTCTGGCATATTCCATTTATACTCCCATGGAATTTTCTTCGGGGACTTTTCATTGGGGATTTCTTCTTCTTCTTTTTCTTCTTCAGTGTTATATGAATTACAGAATGGATGTTCAACATGTTCATTTACAGTCGTAACTTCCTCCTCATTATCATTAACAACATCTTCCTCGGCAACGGCTGTTTCATCATCAAAATTCAGGTATTGACCAATATCAAAATCATTACACGCAGGGTCTGTTTCTTCTTTTGAAAAATCATCAAAATCCGAGTATTGACCAAGATCAAAGTCTGGGTATTGACCAAGATCAAATTTCGAATACTTACTAGTACTCACAATTTTTTTCTGTTGGCTCATCATCGTCTAACTGGTCAATACGAAAACCCGGAATTTGGTGCTGAAGTTGATTGGATTTGGATTAGAGAAAGGTTATGGGTTTTGAGATTGTGTTTGGTATTGGAAATTGTTGAAACAATATTTGCTTGGTGATGAAATTATGGTGGAACCATTAAATTTTGAGCACCATAAACTAGGGTTGAAAAACTTAGTTGATTACTACCCGCTACTGACCCAACTTCACTACTTCTAGGTTCAACAACATACAATGTAAATCATCACTTGAACACTAATGTAAGCAAGAATCGTTCAACATCTCATTGTCGGTTAATAAATAACTTTATCATTTCTCTGATAAGATAGCCTAAATCCACTTAGGGGCTCTAAATTCAATTTTGCAACACATAACATTAGAGTTTCATAAGTTGACTTTTTTAATGACAATTTTAGTTGAAGATTCATGGGTAAAGGCATATATTGTAAAACACCATGAACATTCTCCCATGACCCTCCAAAATACAAATCTATCCAAACATGATCAACATTAGATGATTTCATTATTGTAAATTAATTTACTAAACAAACGAGCTGCGAAACTAAAACCTGTTGCCGGATGGGGAAGGATGTCGTTGGATATAGGAACGGATGTCGCCGGAGAGAGTGATAGATGGAGATGAAATGAGTTCCGATTTAGGGATTTAGGTTATGAGTTGCTGCTGCTGCGTAGTTATATACCCAAAACATTTGTGTTGCGAAATTAAAACATGTTGCGAATTCAGAAATCGAGTTGCGAATTTGAAATTCAGTATTGCGATAGTCATAATCTCGTTGCAATTTACAGATTCGCATTGCGATTTACGTATTCGCATTGCAATTTACGTAATCGCATTGCGATTTACGTAATCGCATTACGATTTTTCAAATTCGCGTTGCGATTTACGTATTCGCATTGCGAATTAGGAAAATCGCAACGCGAATTTGGGAAATCGCAATGCGATAGTCAGAATCACGTTGCGAATCTGGAAACTGATTTGCGATACAGGAGATCGCGTTGCGAATTATCGATCGCATTGCGATTTAGTTGGTCATTTTGGCAAATCCAAAAAAAGTTGGTTAAAATCGTATATTATAAGGCATTTTTGGTCACTGAGGCTCTTTTTTTTTAGATAGGAGACAGCTTACAGTGGCCTCTAAAGGAAATACTCTTCTTTTATTATAGACTTTATGAGATTCTGATTCATGAAGTGTATATGCCCTTCATTTTTTCTTATCTGATGTCTTCATTTAATTCATTAATGTGTTGTTGACAATTACAGGTGAAAACACAAGATTGTCAACAGATTCCACTGAAAACCATGGAGAAGCTAATGCTTTTGAGGATCACCTTACTCCAGCGGAGAGAAAATTCCTACAACAGACACGCCAACTTGAGCTCCAAAGACTGGAAAAGATGGTGACCAAATCACACCATTATCGCATTTTGGAATTTAACCAATATTTAGCTAATCTGACTGAGCATTATGACATTCCTAAAGTTGGTCCTGCTTAATTTGCCACAAATGTATTTCAGAGGTGTCAGTATTGTTTTCACCAAGACTGTCTAAAACTCTTAAAAAATTCCCAGTTTTAATGCCTTGTTTGAAGAATGTTGTCTTCTTATCATTTAGGTTTTGCATGATTTCATCACTATAGAGGGTGTTTGTTATAGCAATAGCTGATGCATGACTCGATGTTTCTCCTATATCTGCTGTGAAAGTCGATGATCAAGCTGGTTGATGTTTGATTAAATGTTGAGCTTTGCCCATTGTTAGGTGCATGGTTAAGCATTTATAACATACGGTGCAATTTAAGTTTTACAATTGACCCATCAATTCTTAATGCCCACATCATCGAAAGTAGAAACTTTAGTCATGTACCGACAACAAGATGGATCAAATCTTGCATGCACTATGGTTGTAGACACTTATATTAACAGCGAAAGGAGGGCGCTTAGATTGCATGGTTTTCTTCATTTAATTTTTCTTCTAAGGTTCTTAATGATGCCAATTATTGCCACTGCAGCCGATTGATAGATCTTCAACACCTATCCACTTAATAGAAATACAAATACAGAACCTCTAGAGCCCTTTCCTAGTCTGATCTTCTCATCATTGTACGGGATCGACAGCTTAATCTCAATTTTTGAAGAAGTTCATTACTCCTACTAGGTTGTAAATGAGACGAGACAGGTCGCGAGCTACTTGAGATCGACTCGATAAAGGCTCGATGAATACTCAGATCGACTCGACTCGACTCGAGCTCGACTCGAATTCTTAACGAGCCGAAACGAGCTACTCGATATTCGACTCGAAAAGCTCGTGAGCAGCTCGAAAATATAATATATTAAGATTTTATTTTTTTAAAATAAATTATTAAAAATATTAATATTTATGTATTGATTTTTTAAAAAAAATATATTAAGATTTTCATGTATTTAAGGTTCATGTTCGAGTTTGAATTTGAGGCTTCAATCGAGTTAAGTTTAAGAATTTTTTTTTCATTTCGAGCCTTTTCGAGCTGCTCACGAGCTTCAGTTCATGATTTCGAATTCGAGTCAAGCTTGAAAATTTTAAGCTCACGAATTTTCGAGTCGATTCGAACTTAATTTCAGAATTTTCGAGTCGAGCTCAGCAATACTCAAACTCGACTCGGCTCGTTTACACCCCTAACTCCTACCCTCAGTTCAGGCGGCTCAAAAACAACTTCATAATATTTTGTTAATTAGTTAGCCCATAATATTTTGGACTGTTTTTTATTAGGTTGGATATGGGTTATAAATACCTATGAATGTAATAGGCTTGGATACCTTTTTTTTAATAACTCAATTTCATTCCGTACATTATGTTGTTTGGTTAACAAATCCTTAAAATACACACAGCCGTTCATTATTTCTTCATACACTCCGGTCACCGGCCTCGTCACTTGTAGCTACTGATGGCCCCTTTTCTCACATCCAGGGTCTTTAAAGCATGAATGAATATGTATCAGCGAGGTGTACATTCACAACTGTCGTTTTGATGTTAAAATAAATTTCTTCTTCTTGATTAATAAATAAGGAAATAAGTAGTAAAGAGAAGTAAGAGTCAACTCCACAGAAACTTAGAAAATTCTGAATTTTTATATGATTTGTTTATATCAAATGTGATATAGTAAAATGGGGGGATTTTGGTAGAATGGAATTAAATAGTAAAAAGTGATTAAAATAAATAAAGGCAATTAAAGTAAAAAAATAGGAGAGTAAAGATTGTAAATGGATATGGTAAAAACGGCCTTAAGCTTCGCTTTGACTCAATTTTCTTCAGATCATCGAATTAGATTTTTCTTTCGGGATTCACGTCGGTTACTTTGTCTACAAAGGCAATCCCCGTAACTCTATTTTGTATACCGAATACCCAAGGCAATCTTTGATTCTGACTTCGAAAATTGGTCTAATCAACATCAATTGTCGTAGATCAATTACCGTTTAAGTTCGTGGTGACCGACTCAGATTGTTGCTTCAATAACCGCTAATTCCGATCTCAATTCCCTCCTGACAAGACTATCTCGCCAAGTGTGTTCCCAGTAAGTCGAATGTGCTTTCAATAAGCCAATCATTCCTTCCACACATTTAATCGCAACAACCTCTTGACCAAAGTCAATCTTTGATTTTGAAAACTATTTTGATTTTGAAAAATAAGCACAAAGATTGAGGGAGATATTCCGAAGTTATTAAGGGAATTTTTCAATTCTCCCGTCGGAATTGAGTAATCGCTTCAGCTCTCGACTTATGAGAAAATTAGCTAAGTATGAGAAAATTAGCTAAGCATGACAAAAGTCATACTTAGCATATTTAAAAACAAAGCTAAAAAAATAAAGTAAAAACCGAAAACTTGAAAATAAAATAAAAGAGATTTTTTTTATAAAACTAGAAAAAAAAGATTGTAATATGAGTTGTGAGTTTAGGCTTACCCAAGAGGTATTATAGCCTCTAAGAATAAATAAAGAAATTAAAATAAAATAATCCTAAAAATAATTGTTTTTCTTAAATTCAAGGCGCGCTGATAGATCTTCTAGAAACTGCCGTTGTGACTTTTAGAAACTGTCACGTCATACCGTGTCATGCCCAGAGTCGTGCTTATTCTCCAGCCGTGGAACCTTAAATACATGAAAATCTTATTTTTTTTAAAAATCAATACAAAATATTAATATTTTATAATTATTTTTAAAAAATAAAATCTTAATATATTATATTTTCGAGCTGCTCACGAGCTTTTCGAGTCGAATATCGAGTAGCTCGTTTCGGCTCGTTAAGAATTCGAGTCGAGCTCGAGTCGAGTCGAGTCGAGTCGATCTGAGTATTCATCGAGCCTTTATCGAGTCGATCTCGAGTAGCTCGCGACCTGTCTCGTCTCATTTACAACCTAGTAGGAGTAATGAACTTCTTCAAAAATTGAGATTAAGCTGTCGATCCCGTACAATGATGAGAAGATCAGACTAGGAAAGGGCTCTAGAGGTTCTGTATTTGTATTTCTATTAAGTGGATAGGTGTTGAAGATCTATCAATCGGCTGCAGTGGCAATAATTGGCATCATTAAGAACCTTAGAAGAAAAATTAAATGAAGAAAACCATGCAATCTAAGCGCCCTCCTTTCGCTGTTAATAAGTGTCTACAACCATAGAGCATGCAAGATTGATCCATCTTGTTGTCGGTACATGACTAAAGTTTCTACTTCGATGATGTGGCATTAAGAATGATGGGTCAATTGTAAACTTCAATTGCACCGTATGTTATAAATGCTTAACCATGCACCTAACAATGGGCAAAGCTTAACATTTAATCAAACATAAACCAGCTTGATCATCGACTTTCACAGCAGATATAGGAGAAACATCGAGTCATGCATCAGCTATTGATATAACAAACACCCTCTATAGTGATGAAATCATGCAAAACCTAAATGATAAGAAGACAACATTCTTCAAACAAGGCATTAAAACTGGGAATTTTTTAAGAGTTTTAGACAGTCTTGGTGAAAACAATACTGACACCTCTGAAATACATTTGTGGCAAATTAAGCAGGACCAACTTTAGGAATGTCATAATGCTCAGTCAGATTAGCTAAATATTGGTTAAATTCCAAAATGCGATAATGGTGTGATTTGGTCACCATCTTTTCCAGTCTTTGGAGCTCTCGACTTATGAGAAAATTAGCTAAGTATGAGAAAATTAGCTAAGCATGACAAAAGTCATACTTAGCATATTTAAAAACAAAGCTAAAAAAATAAAGTAAAAACCGAAAACTTGAAAATAAAATAAAAGAGATTTTTTTTATAAAACTAGAAAAAAAAAGATTGTAATATGAGTTGTGAGTTTAGGCTTACCCCAAGAGGTATTTATAGCCTCTAAGAATAAATAAAGAAATTAAAATAAAATAATCCTAAAAATAATTGTTTTTCTTAAATTCAAACTTTAAACAAGTCTCCTAATGCAACTCTACTCGTCCATCTTCCAGAAGGCGCGCTGAGTAGATCTTCTAGAAATTGCCGTTGACTGGACTTTCTAGAAACTGTCACGTCATACCGTGTCATGCCCAGAGTCGTGCTTATTCTCCAGCCGTGACCAAATAATAAAAAAAATGCAGAATGTGCCTATTTTATCACTAAGTCTGGATAGTAAGACTCTGCACGAAAATAAGCATAATACAACCAAATTAGCAATAATAAATCTATAAAATTAAAAAATTAACGAATAAATACTACCGATTTTGAACTCTCATCATAAATCTACAGTTCCACATCACACAAATCGAGTAGACTTTAGGTAGGCCACCTGATTATGTTCAAGCATGAACCTGTCGTTAATTCAATTTTGTTCATTGGTCAGAGAACTACGACGTGGCAACATGCGAATTCCAAGTTTTCGTCACCGAGAGTCTTCGAAATTAGTTTTAGCCATGCTAGCTTAGACAATTTGGCGCCAAATAAAGCTGCATCGAAATAAGTAGGACAATTTTTTTTTCAAGTGTCCTCAAAATGCTGCGCTGCTGCATCCAAATAAACTTGGAAATGCAAATACAATCAAGTAATGAAAATTCATGTAGATCCAGGTTTTAACAGATTAGAACAAGCTTATGGTTATAATTAGTAAATAATGACCTTTCGGTTAAATTTATTTTTTAATAGAATTAACTGGTTTATTAAAAAGTGAAAATATCTAAAATTATAATAAGGTTTTATAGCTATCATTGAAAACTAAATATATAATTTGAACATTTTTTATAACATTAACACAAAAAATTAATCACTTTAGATCATATAAGTATAATATATATTATGGATAAGTTGGTAACTTTAGTATGAAGTACTTTGCATTACTTGCATAGCATAGAGTTGCAAGTACTTTTGATAAGAGTTAGGAAGGATATGATAGACTGATAAATAGTCCATTTATGTATCACAAATAATTGGAATTTATTAACTTTCAATAACTACACTGTAAAAATATAAAAGTAAGTAGATGGGAGTGTTTCAGTTATTCATATAACGGGGATTAGGCTTTCTCAAGCCTGGCTTTCGTTATAATATAAAAATATAAAGCTAAAATTGGGTTGGCTCTCCACGTTATAAAGTAGCGCAAACTTGGTTAGAAGGCTACAAATCCAATGAGCGCTGCAACGCCATGGCTTGACCAGGACCACACTAGTGGAGGAGAAGCGGAAGGAGAAGGCGCTTCAGAATCTTGGTAATCGCCATCAGAAGTTTTGGGTTTAGGGGGCGACTTGGCCTTGAAGGATTTAGGAGATGGGGCAGATGCATCGGATGGAGATGGCGCTGGTGCCTCTTCATCCCCAGCTTCTTCCTCCTCATCCGGACTAGGGGCACTGCTACTTCTAGACTTAGATTTCTTGGGAGCAGGGGCCGGTGGCTTGGAACCGGGTGGTGGTGGAGGAGCAAGGACGGGATCACCAAAGGCAGGAGCCACGATGGGTGTGCTAATGTGGAGCACTGATAAGTTGAAAGGCTGGGAAATGACGGAACCTAGAAGCTTAGCAACTAGTGGTGAACCCTTGGTGGCTGAACCAAACACAACATCACCGGGTGCTATCCTAGTAAGGTTGACGAAACCATTTTGGTTGGAAGCGGAGCCAGTGGTTTGATACAAAGTGGTGAGAAGGGCACTCTTCTTTCCCAGCTTTTTCGGATCTTTTCCTTATCGAAGTAGTCAAGGATAATGTGATTCATGAGGATTTTCCTAAGTTCATCGTTGGGCCTGTCTGCGATGGATTTGATGGCACCGTTGTCCAACGCTAGAACCGTAATGGTTTGACGATGGTTGATAGCTTCGGTTAACTTGGTCTGCTTGAGAAGATCGCTCAGACTGCTAAACTCAGAGTACTCTTCAAGCGATTTGGTGATGTTTAAAGCTGTAGAGGTAGTGGACAAGACCAGGAAGAATGCAGCGACGTGGAGGTAGACTCCGGTTTTGGCATTCGCAGTCAGTACACCCATCTCGGTGTGGAAAGCTGATTAGAACAAAGCCCGTTTAATCCTGCCTTACCACTTGCCCATTATGCCTTTATTTATATACCAGCCTGCCGGAGAATGTGCCTACATTTCATGCTTTGTTCCAACCTCCATTCCACATGTCCATACTATATCATGCTGTTGGAACGTTTCCACTCTATACAGTTATATGAAAGGTTTTTATTTTTATTTTTTTAATTGTAACAATCAAAGTTTTTTGTTTCATAAATATGGGTTCAACCGAAACACAATCCATGCTCATCTTCCTCCTCTAAAATTATGGACAATTGGATATTAAAACGATAGTGTAGGATGGAATAGAAGCTAAGCTCTACAAGTTTTTGGAATCTATAACAAAACATATATAACGTGTAGATTGGCCTCTTATAGGAATTTTAGCAAGAAAAATAGTAATATATAATATAGTAATTGATAATGAAGGGTCTGTGTCATTTAAGTTATGCGACGTGTTTAAAGTGGAACACAATTAAAGAAACAGGCAAGGCAGACCCCCCCCCCTTGTTTATGTGTCTGAATGGTTCATAAAGGCATACACAAATCCCTGCTTTACACACTGGCACTGCCCATTCTCTCTTCAGCATTTCCCTTTTACTAATTGCTTTGGAATATTACCAGAAAACATCTTAAAAATGGATTTGATCTTAAAGAATGTCCAAATTTTTTTTTTAATGAGGATGAATAGAAGAAAATAAAAGAAAAAGTAGAGTTCACATTGGCATGAATATCCAGAGACAAAGTTCATGCTAATGATAGATTTGACTAGACGGGCATGAAGGTCCTCTTGGTGGAGGACCATGGAACTGTAGCCCATGTGAATCCGTGTAGGTTATGTTGCATTTCTTTTACCAACTAAAAACACAGAGGATAGCATTTCTACTCTCCTAATAAAGACGACTGGGACCTAATGTTGTGGTCCTTTATTATTTCAGTTTGCTACTTTAGGCTTCAATGATTTTCGAATTGAAATTTATTTCTATCAATATTAGTTTTGGATTAACTAAATTTTAATTTATTTATCATTCTAACTACATGTATAAAGATTAAACTATGTAATTTGTGTTCATATTTTTTTAAGAAAAACAATTTGTGTTCATATTAGATATGATTAAGATAAAATATATTTAATCAAGTGATAGATATCTGTATTATAAATAAAATTTTAAGTTTAAATCTTATAAATAGAAATAAAAAAATACAACAAATACTTTTACAAGAGATTAAGTTTAATGAACTATCTTTCCAAAATCAATCAAATTACAAGATCTTGCTGCGTGCGGCTCTTTTCACGTGGACATCTCATGATGAGAATATAGTACACTGTTTTAGTTTAATGATGCTAACATTCACTGCCATTGACTGACTTTTCAAAATGATTTCTGTGTGCCTATTGAAAAACTAGATTGAGCTTTAATGTTGAACAAACATAGAATGCTTTCTCTGTTAATTCCAGTGATGGTGTACATGATTTTATAATAGCTAACAGAAGCTTGGCACAATTCTAGAAGCTCTGTATCTGCCTCAACTGAACACTAATTGCTCTTAACTAACTCTAGTTATTTAGTTCTAATATTCCCTCTACTTTCTCCTCCTCCTTCAACAAGGTAACATACACATCTTAACCCTGAATAATTGAAAAGATGAACAATTGAATCGAAAGTGCTTATGCTTCCTTCCGTTCACTTGAATCGAAAGTGTCGATGCTTCCTTTCATTCTTCTTGAATCAAAAGTGTCGATGCTTCCTTCCGCTCACTTTGAATCGAAAGTACTGATGCTTCCTTACGTTCTTCTTCTTATTCACCTTCATTTCTTTCTTTTTCACCCTCTTTTACAAGGTTCCTTGACACATTTTTTTATGGACTCTTGACTCTGAAGTTTTCAAGTCCCATAACACTTTGAGATAGAAGCAACAAAATGAATACAAAATTAAACCTCTATTTACACACACAAAAGGATTATACTACTATGCAAAAATAGCTGCAGTGTGGTACTCTCCACATGACACCTGGCTAATTTTCACAAGCTCAGGAGCCTCATCAAGGAATTTTGCACATGCATTTTTCACACGAGCCCCCAGTAATCCTTCGGAAGTGACGCCTATGCCTAGCTAACCATACTCATTATAGCACCCCACGTGAATAATGACCCATCAGAGGCCACCGCCGCAAGCAGTATCCAACCAGTGGGGATTTGTCCCCGCCGGGCACCCAAAAAACTTCTCCAAGAACCCAACGGAATTCGCTGGACAGTGGTCGAGCACGACGTTCATGCCTTTAGCTCCGAAAGTGCAAGATCTACACGAAAGCTTCTTTAGGCCCCTACAGTTCTTAGAGAAAGCCGACATTCCGGCATCGGTCAAGTCACGACAAGTTCGGAGCTTAAGGCGAGTCAAGTTCCGGCAGCGCTCCGAGATTAGAACAAGCGCTTCATCCCTGATGCTAACAGAACTACGGATACATTTCAGGGCCAATTTCGTGACAGCATCAAAGCGTGAGAAGATGGAAGGAATCAAATGTTGCAGATCTGACTGGGCGTTGAGGGAAAGTTCGATGACGGCTCTGTCCTTCAGTCCTCAACCACCGCCGGCAAACAAGAGAGCAGTGTTTCCGGTCATCGGGGCTAAGAAACTGGAAAATGCAAGCCAAACACTCGTCGGGCAGAACTGAGATGAAATCAGATAATCCATCCATACTACTTCGGTCAAGCTCTTCAGCTTCCTCAGATTGCATCGGAGAGAAAACAACAACAACAAACGCAAGCGAAAAAGATGGCCGTAGGATAATCGGCGAATGATACCATATTGAAAAACTAGATTGAGCTTTAATGTTGAACAAACATAGAATGCTTTCTCTGTTAATTCCAGTGATGGTGTACATGATTTTATAATAGCTAACAGAAGCTTGGCACAATTCTAGAAGCTCTGTAGCTGCCTCAACTGAACACTAACTGCTCTTAACTAACTCTAGTTATTTAATTCTAATAGTGCCACTATTATTATAATATAAAAAAGTGTCACGTGATTCCCAGTTATAAAAGCAAAGGAAAACTAAACATACAACATATATATTAAAAGAAAAGAGAAAGGGATTCTTTTGCAAATCTAAAACCACACCCTGACGGCTGGTATGTGTAGCCTAAATTATGTCCTAAAGGCATCCATGTACCCTCTTATTTAAACCCATGGTGCCCCACAATATGTATAGAGAGAGACCTCAGTACACCTGTCACGCATGTATATATAAACCCCTCGCTTCCCCCTTTCCTACCAACAAGCTACAGTAGTCTCTCAACACCTTTTCTTAGTTTACCCAGGAGCAATACATATAGAAAACAAAACCCCCAAAAAAATGTCTGGAGTTTGGGTGTTTAACAATTGTGTATATAGGCTTGAAAGTAGCCCCAAGAGAAGGCTTTTGGTGCACTTGGCATCAGGTGAGGCTGTATCATCCTACTCTTCTCTTGAGAACATTTTGAGAGATTTAGGGTGGGAGAGGTACTACGGGGGTGATCCTGACTTGTACCAATACCACAAGCAATCTTCCATTGATCTCATTTCGCTTCCTAAGGACTTTTCCAAGTTCTGCTCCGTTCACATGTATGACATAGTCGTTAAGAATCCTAATGTCTCTCATGTGCGGGATATGTGATGTGAGACTCTAAAGTCGAAACAACCTATATTTAGTATAGTAGTCGGCTTTCTGTTTTCTCCATATACATATCTTCTATTTACTATCATAGCCAGTTTCTCCGGTGTTTGTGTGATCTTCACTCTAGTTTGCCCCGCTTATGAGGTTGCTTCGATTTCATAGTTTAGGGCAACATTGTCAGTGTGTTTTCAAGAATGGTTCCACTAAGGTTTTAACAGGTCTTCTTAATTTGCTTGCTAGTTGCTATAAAAGTTAAAAATATTACCTCATATCATTTAGCATATTTATAGGAGAATGCATTTATAATTTATATTTTATACACACATAACTAATTAAGTAATGATACATGATTTGATTTTTTTTATATATATATATATATGTATTTAATTTATTAATAATGTATAATATCACGTTCTATTTAGCATGGATGAATTTTTTTATAACAAATTTGTCATGTTCACTTTTGTCCTTCATATGAAACAGACCTCAATATAAACCTCATTCATAAATAATTATTGATTAACTTATTATGTGATGAATTAACCAAATAAGTGAGAACAAATATTTTATGATTTATATTATTCTAAAATGGCTGATATGGTATTGAAAAATGTTATAGTCTTGAGAAAATATGAGAGTAATTTATTTTTTTATGTTTTATTGGAAAATAAAAATATTTTTAGTCTAAATAGATATATTTATATTAAAAAATCACTAACACATTCATTTTTCCAAAAACTTAAAGTTGAACTTTTTTTCTTCTAAAATATTAAAAAAATTCGATGTGGTATCTCAAGTCAAATTTAGGACTTGATGTTCTGCAAAACTTAATTATAATGAAGTCATTTGTTGCTATACTATGAGATGATAAAACTAAAGGACATATGTGTGGGAAGTTAAGAGTCAATTCAATTAAAATCATAAATAGTCTACATGAAAACAATGTTAAAGAGAGAAGAGTTAGACAAATGAGAATATTTATTAATCATGAGATGGGTCGATAATCCAAATTAACTAGTGATTGAAGTGAAGAATTATAATGACAAATATGGAAGAGCCAGAGAGGATAAAATCATAAGGCAGAATCTAAACAAGTATACCTCCTGGTTCCTAAAGATGGACCCGAATCCAAAGTGGTAAAGAGGTCCCATTCCAAGAGCGGATGGGGCATCACGTGAAGTAGATGGCGACGCTTCCCAAGAATTTCTCCCACGTGTGTTCGATTGAGTGCACGTGAGACATTCTCTCTGCATCTCTACAATATGCAAGTTGTTTTCAGTGGTTTTGAATTTGGAATCTCAAGTTCTCAACAAAAGCGACCACCTTGTACATCCCTTAATATTGCATTTCCCAACTCCAAACCCAAGAAGCGTATTTTGAGGCATGCAATTGCAAGCAATATAAATGTTTACCCAAAAATGCAGTTACTAAAAGAAAACGTAGCAACTTTGCGTTACGTACAAGTGAATGACGCTATGTTAATTCACATTCTCACATGTAATGGTTTATATGCGTTTTTAATGTATTATGTAATAGTAGTAAAATATAATTTACGCTAATTTTTTTATTATTTAATTTCTTTAAATAAAATTATGTGATCTAATTTTATTTGTAAATATTGAAAGTAAAAAACTGTTGATTAACGACTAAATTAAGATTGATTAACGAATCATTTATCTCAGTAAAAAGAATCGTTATTGTTCTTAAAGGTTACGGGTTCGAGCACCAATGGCTACAATAAGATGATTGAACATCATTGTCAAACAATTAAAAATATTTAAAACAATTTTACTCTATAATCATATTAATTTAATAAAAAAACAATTTCGTGTTTTATTTACAATAAATTACAAAGTTTTTGATCTATAAGGTCTAAAATAAAATACTATCACTAATAAAGAGAGAATCGGTGTGTAGCCCCGGCCCATTTTGAAGAAGAGTTGATATTGGCCTTTTCCTTTTGCTTGGCAAATATTTTTGGATTGCAAAAATGATTTAGGGGAAAAAAAAATCTCCCCCAACTTCATCTTCCACAGCCTCGGCGACCTCAGTCAGGTACATTGTTTGCTTACCCGTTCTTTTTCTTTAAGACTAGGGGGATATTGGAGGTCAAATTTCAGGAAAATTATAATAGATTGTGATTCCTAAACATAATGCTTGCAGATTGAATTTTCATAACTCACCCCCAACCATGTTTGATTGCTCCGAAATCTTTAAAATTTGTCAATCTCACTCCTCACCTAAGTCAGACAGTTTGAATCTCTACTTTTTATTTTTAATTTTTCTTTTAAGTGAAGGAAGCACTTCAAATCTGAAGTAGTGCAGTAGAGTATATGCTCGGTTATCTGAAGGAATTTTTGGTTTATGTATTATTGATGCGGGGGCGAAAATAAACTTCGCGTCGGATTCTAGCTCATTCTTCTATGGCTATTTTTAGTTATCAATGTTTTCATTTTTAGGTTAAGGTCACCACTTGAACTCGTAAGTCTTTAATCTTATTATCAATTAAAGTTTACTTGAGTTTCCCGTGAATTCCTGCAACTATTAAACACATGTGACTATTTTATTAGCTTAAATTTCAAATTTTGCTCTCAACTTGTTTCATCTTTGATTGAAACATCTGATTGTTTTTTTGGCTGCTAGAACTATGCCTCGAAAAGTTAACTATGGAGTTGATTATGATGATGACTACGATGAATATGACTATGGATATGAAGTAGAAGACAATGGTGAGTAGATTTTTTTCCTTGTCATATCTTAGCTCTGTGATGAGATACCAATCAGGTCATCTGTTTTTCTTGTTGGTTTGCTCTACAATTCACTATGGGCTCTCATAGATAGCTAGCTCAAAATCAATTTGATTGGAAGCAAAATGGTTAACAGCACTTATAGTTGTATCTATCTTCTTACAAACCGAGTGCCATCTCTCTCATAAAACAGAGGAAACGCCTCCCGAACAAGAAACAATCAAACGCAGTGTGTGGCGTTGCGCTGTATGTACCTATGATAATGATGAAACCATGTCATCATGTGATATTTGTGGAGTTCTTCGTGGTCCTTTGCTCAAAAACTTAACCTATGATGAGAAGAGAGCAGGTATGTATGTTATCTAGTATTGGAGAATGAGATATTCTTGTTCTTATATGATGTGCTAAGATCATTCTTTTTCTTTTCTGTTCTTCTTTATCTTCATGCCTGGGTTCTGTGTTTTCCTTAGAAAGTTGTCAAGCAGATAGCTTGTGAGTGTTTGGATGTCCCATAAAAAATTAGTTATCTTTATTTCACAGGTTTCTTTTGACATTAGATTGAATGGTACCTTTTTTTCTAGATTTGATCTTTTTTCCTGCAGTTGACTGTATATGCAAAGACTCTGGAGTATCTTCTATGGCCGAGTTTCTTTATACATCAGTGAATGATGCTTATGTGGTGAAATAGGACAATAAATTGCAGACGTTTGGGAATGACCAAGAACTATTTTGTGAATTCCGTAAAGCTTAGAGTTTCTCCTACCCATTTTTCTCCATATAGGTTTGGAAATATGTTGAAGCAGGACATAGATATCTAGTTATCTACCAAAAATGTTTTTTTTAAATTTGAGAATCTTTTTTTCCAAAACAATAGAAACATTTTGTTCTCAAGATTGCTGGATTCTGCTGTCAGATGCTGCCTCTGGGGGTTTAGTGCTCTGTATATCATGCCATCATGTATATGCTAACTTTACATGAATTATCAGTTTCACCTCCTGATGAAATTATTCCCTAATTGTTTCATGTTAGGCATTAAAGGAACTGGAGGGTTATTCTGTCATTGCTCTGAACCATTTCTTTTGAACTCTGCTCTTTTTTTTAGAATGAATGGAGTAAGGTACAACACATCACATATTATCACTGTCTTGCTGTTTGGATTGATATCTCTATGAATCTTGAAATAAATATGCAAATGCAAGTCTGGATTTTAAATAGATGATGATTTTATTCTTTGTTATACATTTTCATTCTGAGTGTTTAAGAGTGTGTTTATGCATGACAGTTTTCCATCTTTAAAATAGACCTATAGTGAATGGGTCTCTTAAACTTTTGATTTGTACCGAGTTGATCTTGGTTGTATCTTATTCCAGGCTTTAATTCACTTGCAGCCAACATTTTTTACTTAAAATCTTCCAGAGTTCACTCAATTGTGGTTGGGGAGGATGAGGCAGTTAAAGTAAGTTCTAAAAGGTTAGATAGTTCAGATGTGTCAACAGCAAAAGACAAGCACAATAGACTGGATGAGATTACTTTTCTGAAGAATTTAGAAGTTGATGCACCAGCAGGTTCCAGAACTTCAGATAACTCTTCTGAACCAGTGCTGGAAAGTTGTCTAGATCATGAAGTTGAAAGCAGTGTGGCTGTTAATATGCAATCTAGTGGGAAAAGCTTACTATCATTGATGCCAAAAGAAAGAAATGTTATGGTGGCTAATAGCAGCTCTTCAAGGAATGGAGGTAAGGCACATGATCTTGCCAGTAATCTGAAGAACATTTCTTTTTCTGCTGAATCTGGGCACTCCAATGATACAAACCCTGGAAGAGCAAATTCATATGCACAGTATAAACCTGAAAAGTGGATGCTTCCAGGAAAAACAGAACATTCACTGGCTCAACTAAATCTCGCAATTGTAAGTTACATTTCAAGTTTGAATTCTAAAATTTTAGGTGTTTTATCTTCTATCTTTTTCAGTTTAACATGATTTGATTATATAACTCTTCACATCTCTTAGGTTGGGCATGTTGATTCTGGAAAATCAACCCTCTCTGGTAGATTGCTTCACCTTTTGGGACGAATATCCCAAAAAGATATGCAAAAATATGAAAAAGAATCCAAATTGCAGGTGGGTATCACTGGAGTATTTTTTGATTGCTTTATTTGAACACATCCATAATCTGATTTTTTCCCCACTTATATTCAATCAGGGAAAAGGATCCTTTGCTTATGCTTGGGCATTAGATGAGAGTGCTGAAGAAAGGGAAAGGGGAATTACTATGACAGTGGCTGTAGCTTATTTTGATTCAAAAATATATCATGTCGTTGTCCTTGACTCCCCAGGACACAAAGATTTTGTTCCAAACATGATAACTGGGGCAACACAAGCTGATGCTGCAATTCTTGTAATAGATGCTTCTATTGGGTCATTTGAAGCTGGTATGGATGGCACAAAGGGACAGACTAGGGAGCATGCACAACTCATCCGAAGTTTTGGCGTTGATCAGCTTATAGTTGCTGTAAACAAAATGGATGTTGTAGACTATTCTAAGGATCGGTTTGATTTGATAATATTGCAGCTTGGGACATTTCTCCGCTCTTGTGGTTTTAAGGATTCCTCTGTCTCATGGATTCCACTGAGCGCTGCCAAAAATCAGAATTTGGTGTCTGCACCTTCGGATTTCCGTCTGTCCTGGTGAGTTTCTTGCATGTATTTGAAGTTACTACACTTTTTAATCCAGATGTACTTCAGTCCCTATCGACTGGAAAAAGAGAAAAGGTTAGTTGTAACGGATCCTAATGAAATCTTGTGGGAAAGAAGTACCATGGCTGGATTTTCATAGGAGATTATATTAGTTGGCTGCTCAGTTTTGGCTCTGCTTTTGTCGAATTTAACAACCACCTTCTGTCACTTGATGTATCTTTCTTGATAGATGAAACTATCACCTCTGATCATATAGTTTAATTTATCTGTTTCAATTCCTGTCATCCCTTAATTTATGATGGCCTACTATGTTATTTTTAATCTCACAGAGTAGGAGAATTGGGCTGTCCTTATTGTACTGATCTAGTGATTACCATCAAAACTTGGATACAAATTTGACACTGGAGTATTTGGTCTTACATTGGCCTCCAAAATTATTTGTAATTGAGATGGAGAGAGTAGAAGCTTCTTAAATTATTGTTGCAGTAAAAATATGATTTGATCATTTTGTCTATGTTGCACTAATCTCATATTCTCATTGAAAGGGAACTTTTGGTTCTGTGACTAACACCCTTATTCAGGTTCAAACAAGTTTACATGTTTGTGTTTAATCTACAAAACACTACTGTGGTGTTCATCACATAAGATATTGTGCATGACACTGCTAATTTTGTAATTAAATTTATTATAACTTAGACTAAATACCTCATTCTCTGTAGAAATGTGTCAAATTTTTCTTCCCGACTTCCCTTTCACACAACAATTTTTGTTGAATTTAACTGGTAATTTAATGCAGGTATCATGGACCCAATCTATTAGATACGATTGATTCCTTCCAACCTCCTCCTAGAGATTTTTCGAAGCCTCTACTTATGCCTATATGTGATGTTATAAAATCATCTTCACAGGGGCAGGTGTCTGCATGTGGCAAGTTGGAGGCTGGAGCTTTAAGAAGTGGATCAAAGGTATGTAAATTTCTCGGTGATGAAGATTATATGCATTGCTCCCGCTATTTAATGAGCTTCTAAAAGTAGTTTGAATTTGTTTTCCCGTCCTGCTCCTTGGTGTCTTTATTTGATTGATGTTATTGTTACCTGTTTAAACTTCCCATTTTGGTTACTGATGATATAGATTTCTGATTTTAATATAACTTGCATATCATCCTTAACTATAAACTTAATGTGTGTGATTGTAGGTTTTAGTTATGCCATCAGCAATTATAGCAACTGTGCGTTCCTTGGAGCGTGATTCCCAGCCTTGTACGATTGGAAGAGCTGGGGATAATGTTGCTGTCAGCCTGCATGGAGTAGATGCAAATCATGTGTTGGCTGGTGGTGTTTTATGCCATCCTGATTTTCCAGTTGCATTTGCTAAACATTTGGAGTTGAAGGTGCTTGTTTTGGATGTCGCAACCCCAATTTTAATCGGTTCTCAGGCAATTTTCCTCTGTAAAGTTTTTTTAAATTTTTTTGTTGGTAATGTTTGGGTTTATATAAACAATCTAATAATCTGATATGGGAATGTCAGTTGGAGTTTCATATACACCATGCAAAGGAGTCTGCTAGAGTTGCAAGGATATCGTCTTTACTTGATTCAAAGACCGGGAAAGTTGCAAAGAAAGCACCCCGCTGCATTGTTGCTAAGCAGAGTGCAGTTGTTGAGGCAAGTCAGCTGGGTGATATTGTTGTTTTTGCTAGTTGCTGGTGTATTTGGGTTGTTGACTTGATAAATGCAATCAAATTTGGTTGGTGCCACTCTTCTTTCAGGTGACTTTGCATGAAGCGGTTTGTGTGGAAGAGTTTTCGAAATGCAAAGCCCTTGGAAGGGTGTTTCTTAGGACATTGGGAAGAACAGTTGCTGTGGGCATAGTGACCCGAATAGTTGAGGTGTAGTAATAGTTTCCTGTCTGTTGGAGGGGAGTTTTTTTTTAGTATTTAAGATCCAAGTGAACAATGGACATTTTCTTTTATGCGGTTCATCTAATATGTATTCCATGTATAGACAATTTGGTATCGGATTGCTTCTTCTGGATGGATGAGAACTTGGAGGATGGAAGAAATATGTACATCTTCCAACTGGATGCCGGTCTCGGTATAATTTTTTTAGGAAATTTTATTGTCCCTGGCCCATGGACTTCCTGGATATGTTCAAGTCAATGCCACGGGTACAGAGCTAGGAAAAAATAGTTTAAGAAGACTTAATTCATTTTTAAGAAAACCTAAAAAATTCAACTTCTTTAAGAGAACATTATATCTACCTATTTGAGCTGTTACAATTCAAAAATTGTTTAACACCAATGAGATTTCATCAGCTTATACGATTGGCTTTTGATTGATTGCGTGTTCGTTTCAAAGGTTGAAACAACTATGACATCAAAGTTGAATAATTTGATTTGCTTTTATTTTTGAGAATATGAATAATAGAAATAATAATATCAATAGTTTTAGTATGGGTGCTACTCCATCACTGTGTTTGGAGATCAGTTACATGCTACTGTAGGAAGTTACGTTTTCATATTATCTTAACCTACAACTTCAATCAAGATCCTCTGATTGCAATGATGCCCTTGTTTTGTTGCATTTGGATTTTACACGTGTTTGGATGCTTGCAACATGCCAGTGACCATAGGAACATGTTAATAACCGCAACATGTGCTGTGTTCTTGTAAGATTGGGGAAATCTGCAGCAGTCCGAGCTAATAGATGCAACCCCATGTGGGGTGGCCATTCTCGTCCAGGGTATGGATGATGGCTGTCTGTAATCCATGTTTCAACCCAACCAGCAGTTGATCTAACAAGGACTGTTTCTGCTGCAAAAGTTGACATACCCTCAAGGATACAACCCATTCCTCTCAATAAGATCCAAGACTTTGGCCTTCACTGTAAACATGTTAATTATAGCTTATTTACTTCCACAATGCTTGTCGTCTCACTTTCTATCTCGTTCTGCAATATTATGCATTGAATATCACTTATTTCAAATCCTCTCTTGATTCTCACGTCTTGGATCCGTTAAAGTACTGGGAAAATACCCTTTCTTCTTGGCAATGCAGATTTTGTTGCTAGACAAATTTCAGATTTTTCTTCTTTGATTCCATATCAAATGAATATGAAAATATTTTATTCCATCTCGCAGCTGAAAAGCCAGAGCAAGCAGAGAATCAGTTGATTCATTCTCGTATTGGCCCCCTGGCCCTAGGGACCTCTCAAAAGAAGGTCAATACTGTTATTTTTATTTGTATACTTGTCTCAAGCTGACAATTGACTAGAAATGCAATGTCAGTACAGGAAGAATCGCCGCCTGCTAAGATTACTAGAGATAGTTCAAAGATAACAGTGGAGTAAGTCCATGGTTTAATGTCACAGGTGACTCAGTTGTTTCGGATTCTGAGAATCCATTCATTTACTTCTGTTGTATCAATAATTGTTTTCAGGTTATCAAAACATCCTTTTCAACAGTCAAATAGGCCTGGCTCTGTTGATGGAAGCCTGATTCTATCAAACCAAAGATGAAATGATTACAGCTTGAGACACCCGATTTTAACAAGAAAAATGCGTTTCACTCCAGGCTCCACAGTTTTGTAAATCCCTTAGGCATCATCTATGATTTGATTTGAATTAAACTTTTTCATAGTTAGTCTTAAAATTATTATGAACCAAAGCCTTGTTTTCCTTTTTATTTTTTTACAGATATTCATAGTGTAGTGTTAGGTGGAGTTTATGCCAATAAACAGGAAGCTGTACCCTCCGTAGTGATAATTATCTCTAGCGAATATGCCCTTAAATTTTGTGTCTGTTGATCGTTTTTTTTATTTATTAAAATGAATATCGAATATAAGAAAAAATGAACTCATATCCATATATGAGATCTGAAATGAAACCAATAAACTGAAGAGAAAATAACCTCAGTGACCGAAAATTCCTTATAATATACGATTTTGACCAACTTTTTTTCGATTTGCCAAAATGACCAACAAAATCGCAATGCGATCTCTAAATCGCAATGCGATCTCCAGTATAGCAAATCAGTTTCCAGATTCGCAATGCGATTTTGACTATCGCAATGCGAATATGTAAATCGCAACGCGATTCTGACTATCGCAACGCGATAATACAAAATCGCAATGCGATTTTCAATTGCTCCATTAGTATCGCAACGCGTATTTTATTTTCAAATTCCAAACACGAATATTAATACATCTCGTAATCGTAATTCTTAACCTAAAACCCTAAATCACAACTCAGTCCCATCTCCATTCTCACTCTCTACGACGACATCCGTCCCCATCTCTGACGAAATCCGTCCCCATCTCTGGCAAAATCCGTCTATCTCCATCTCTCAGAGCCACCCTCACAATCATTCACGATCAGAAATGGAAAATCAACCAAATCAACCACCAAGGGTTAGTTTTTTTAATTATTTTTATTTTGAAAATTTTGCATTATTATTAGGTTTTTCATATTGAAATTGATGATAAGTTTACTGGTAATTTCAATAATAGATTAAACATTTCACTTAGATTTCTTATTAAATTCATTTGATTGCTGTCAATACTGCTAAACTGTTTAGTCTTTAACCCTGTAAAGTTAGTATTTGTCTTTGTTTTGTCTTTTGGTTAAAGTAATGCAATTCATTCAAGTTTCAATTTTAGACAATGACTATTTGAAACTGAGGATCGCAACGCGAAATGAAAATCGCAACGATAGTCAAATTCGCGTTGCGATAGTCATTTTCGTGTTGCGATTTTCATTTCGCGTTGCGATTATCTCGTTGCGATAGTCATTTTTCGTGTTGCGATTTTCATTTTCGTGTTGCAATTTTAAGTTTCAGAAACTATTATTCTTCTGCAAATTGAAACTTGAATGAATTACATTACTTCAACCAAAAAACAAAGACAAATACGAAATTCACAGTGTTGCAAATTTAAGTTTGAAGAATAAACTACTACTACTCTTTATGTTTATTATTGTTTTTGGTATATCTTCACAGTGTAGTTTTTAATCTAACTTGGTATGTTTATTGTTTTTGTAGAACTTTTTTTCGGCTCAATTGACCTTAAGGAATAAAATAAGCCTAGTCACTACAATTGCGTCGAAGCTTCACCTGTACAAAGAACATTATTTGAGGATACTTGCTTCGGGCCATGGCTGAAAGTACAACATCCGGGTGGAGATGCTATGTTGAACCATTTGTGGCTTCAGACCATGACTAGCGATCTACCTGAGAGTATAAAACGTGGTAATAAAGAGATATGGTTTCATTTTCCACCGGCGTATACGTGTTTTGGGCGGGAGGAGTTTTGCTTAATCACTGGTCTACGCTTCGGACACGATGGTGTAGGTCGATACACTAGTCATATTACCCGCCCATCATGGTTATCCCGGGTTTTTCCTGAGCTGTCAATGGAGAAGCCGAATTTACACGTTGACGACTTGACGAGCTTATTGAATAAGAAAGATGGTTTTACTCGGATGGATGACGTCGGTGTTGTCCAAGTATGCCTTTTAGTACTTTTGCATGCCAACTTTTTAGGCAGAGAGGCCAGACAACCTATTCTAAGGAGCTAATATTATTGGTAGAGGACCTAAATGCATGGAACCTGTTTCTTTGGGGTTCGTATCTATGGAAAGCTACCTGAAATAAGTTGTCATCTGCCTTTGATGACCGCAAAAGTTTGCGTGGCGATGGTTCCAAATACACTTTGTCAGGCTTTATTTGGGCCTTTAAGGTAAGAATTTCTATATAATGTTTCCAAAATTATAATTAATTATTTAAAAATTATTAATGTTTGTGTATTATATTGTTTTTGTAGATTTGGATATTTGAGGCTTTTCCCGACATGCAGACATATGTATTAAAAACTTCAAATGATATTTCTAGAGCTATTTCCTGGAAGAGGAAACGGCGGCTGTTGATTTGGGAAGAGTTACTACGGTATACGATAATAAATGATGTAAGTTAACACAAATACTACCATATATATAAACAAGTTATTACTAGTACACGTTTAACTTTGTTTGAGCTTTTATATTGTTAGGAGGCCAACACTCCATTACAGAGGCTGATACCCACGGAGGCTGAGCTTGCCACTGATTGGTGGCAAGCTAGTAAGCGTTTTTTTGATGGCACGGATGATGAGCAGCCTCCACTTCGAGAGCCATCACCTCACCCAGAGCCATTACCTAATCGACCACACTATATACCTCTACAACGAGAGCCATCACCTATTCCGTCACATCATCGAGTCTCTTCTCCACCATAACCTCATGATAAGCGACCGGCAAAGATGCTACGATATTTATCTCCCTGTTCTCCACCTCCACGGGATGAGTTAGGGGAGTTACGTGATGAGGTCAATGCCTTGCGTGAGGAGGTCGGTACTTTACGCGATGACAATGGTGCATGGCTTGACGAGGTATCTACTTTACGTGGTGAGGTAGCGGCTCTACGTGAGATGGTAGCATCGTTGCAGAATGAGGTTCATACTCTACGCAACGAGGTAAGTTTAAGATTTTTCATATTTAACATAATTTACTCATAATTTCACTTAGATTAACCATTTCACTTAGATTGCTTAGTAAATTCATTCGGTTGCTGCCAATATTGCTAAACAGTTCTAAAATAACCCTGTGAAGTTAGTATTTGTCTTTATTTTGTCTTTTGGTTGAAGTAATGCAATCCATTCAAGTTTCAATTTGCAGAAGAAGAATAGTCGCAACACGAAACTTAAATCGCAACGCGAAAATGACTATCGCAACGCGAATTTGACTATCGCAATGGGATAATCGCAATGCGAAATAAAAATCGCAACGTGAAAATCGCAATGCAAAAATGACTATCGCAACGCGAATTTAGTTTCACATTGCGATTTTGGTTTCGCGTTGCAATTTTTATTTCGCATTGCGATTATCCCGTTGCCATAGTCCAATTCGCGTTGCGATAGTCATTTCGCGTTGCGATAGTCATTTTCGCGTTGCGATTTAAGTTTTGTGTTTCGATTTTAAGTTTAAGAAACTATTCTTCTTCTGCAAATTGAAAATTGAATGGATTGGATTACTTCAACCAAAAGACAAAGACAAATACTAACTTCACAATGTTGCAAATTTAAGTTTCAAGAATAAACTACTACTCTCTATGTTGTCCTTGAACATGCACTAAACCTATATGTTGTCCTTTTAAATGTTTATAAGTGCTTACTTCTGGAATGTTATCTGATGCATTTTGTGAACTATGATAGAATAATGACTTGGGTGAATACGTGCAAGTTTGAAACATATTTGTCTTTGTTTTCACTGTTTAATATCATGTCTGTTTATTTACTGATTTATGTATTAATAATTATATTTAGCGGCCCGATAAGGTGGATGCTTTACGTCAGGTTTTTCTTGCACGACGGGATTCACGCATCAGATGGCGTGCACATGCCATTACGTCTCCGTTCACCCCAATAGTGCGAAGACTCTGTAAGAAGAAGCCTGACTCACCTGTCATTGTTCAAGAGGCCTCCCCTATCGTTCAATAGGCCCCTATAATCCTCAAGAGTCCCCTCCCACCGTTCAAGAGGCCCCTGTCATCGTTGAAGAGGTCCCTCCCACCATTCAAGATCCCGATTCATATGGCGTAATATGTCGAATTATTGAGAAACCCCCTCACGTACCGGACATGATGGATGACTGTTGGCTTTCGTATGAGTTACGGTCAGTACCATTCCGGCAGATGAAGTGGAGAGGAGACAACTACCGGAAACAATTCTGGATAATACCCTTTGGGCTAAGACCGTAGTTGATTTTTATCTACATGAGCGGAGCCAAGGGTGTTACACTGACATATACAAACTCAACGATGATATGCATTTGTTGATTGATCGGTCTTGGTGGGGTGTGTTATTAGGAGTTGAAGACAAAGGCTATTTCGATGGGGGTAAGTCTTATATTTCTTCTTATATTTCATTTTGATTAATTTTTTTTAAAATTTATGTAATTCACTAATATATGTCTTTTTTTGTAAAACAGCATATTGATGCATGGGTGTCACGTCTTCTAATAGTAAGGAAATTAAAGAAAAATAAAAAATACGCGATATACAATTATGCCGACGTCTTTTCACGTAGTTCACTTGAAGAATCAACGATAGGAATCATATGTGTTGGCTAATGGACAAGCTAAACTTTATCCTGCATGGTGGGAGGTCGATAAGGTTAGTATTTATTTTTTTTAAAATATTTTAAAGGTGTTCATAAATAAGTGCGCAATTTGAATTATTACTTATGATTGTAGGTGTTTATCCCTATTTTGGAACGTACTCATTGGCTTCTCGTCGAGCTTCAGCTCTCATCCCTGAAGATAATAGTATATGACAGCATGATAAATTACATATCATTGTCTGATTTGAAAGATATTATTAAGGGATGGAGCTCTCATTTGGCTAAATTCTTGGATGCAATTAATTATTGGACTTATTCTAGAAACAAGAAGCTAAAGAAGTTCAATGTTACAGTTATCAGAGACAAGACCGCACCACAACAAACGCGGTAAGCCAGAGGGGATTGTGGTCCTCTCGTATGCATGTGCTTGGAGCGTTTGACGACAGGAAGTACACAGTTTTTACCTCCCACCGACAGAGATAGAGGTGTAGTAGGCTTGTGGTTTCGACATTTTATGGCTAGAGCGATATATGTGAGACGTTGCCTACCTGCATCCGCGTTATGAAAGTGTCCATAAACAATTTGTAAGTCAAATGCAAGTGTCGTTAAGTACCTAGAATTCAATAATAATTTGTTGTTTGTTGGTTTTAGATGTGTAGATAGTGTTGTTTGAGCAAATGTTTGGTTTCTGCAGGTTAATCCTGAAGTTAGCTGCGTGAAATTGATGTATGGGTGCATCAACTGTCTGGGGTACACTTTTTTTGATTGTTTAATTGATTCTTAAAAGTCTGATTTGTTTAATTGATGAGGAAAATAAGAATTATTAGCATTTTTTGTTTGTTTAATTGATTTGTAAAAGTTGATTTGTTTAATATTGATGTGTAAATAATTCTTATTTGTGCTTGTTTAATTGATTTGTAAAAGTTGATTTGTAAAAGTTGATTTGTTTAATTGATGTGTAAATAATTCTTATTTGTGCTTATTTAATTGATTGAAATGAAAAGTTGATTTGTTGATTTCAATCTGCATCATATTGAAGGCAAAAGACATGTTGAAGGTACACTTTCGCAACGCTAAACTCAAAATCGCAATGCGAAAGTTAAAATGGCAACGAAAGTTAATTCGCGTTGCGATAGTCTAATATGCTTTGCGATTTTCTCGTTGCGATAGTCAAATTCCCGTTGTAATAATCAAATTCGCGTTGCGATAGTCAAATTCGCGTTGCGATAGTCATATTCGCGTTGCAATAGTCAAATTCGCGTTGCGATTTTTGAGTTGCGATAATCAAATTCACGTTACGATAGTCAAATTCGCGTTGCGATATTCAAATGAATATGTAATAAGTGATAACAACTGAACAGATCATAGCAATGTTCAAACTCAAGTTACTAATACATGTCTAACTGAAAATGTTAAAAGTTCACACATAAAATACACATAATAGTCAAATTCGCGTTGCGATATTCAAATGAATGTGTAATAAGTGATAATAACTGAACAGATCATAGCAATGTTCAAACTCAAGTTACTAATACATGCCTAACTGAAAATGTTAAAAGTTTACATATAAAATACACATAATACAACGTTTGCATTTAAAAATCACCTAAGTTAATAGTCCCAGAAGGTGAAGCCGGTTGTGATTGGGATTTTGATTTTGATTGCGATTTTGATTGCCTTTTTCTTGACACCATATGAGCTTTGGATTTTGATGAGGATCCATATTTTGGTAGAGGAAAAGATGATTGTGATGGCACTGGTGATCCACATGTCAACCTTGTATGACCACTTTCCTTGCACCGACTACATGTCGATCTCTTCTTCTCTTCACCCTTAGATGGTATACGATCGTGACTTTTTGGTCGACCAGGTAGCCTTCTGTCCATGACTGGTGGCAAAACTGTTTGTAAGTCATCTGGTATGTCCCACTCAGAAGGATGTGGAATAGGGTAGATAATCTCGGCATAAGTCTGTCGATATACTTCTATAGTGTAGCAATCCATAGCGTATGCGCTTGAATCAACTTGGTTTAGATGAAGAGAAACTTTTATAACATGGCCACACGGATAACCAGATATTTTTCATTTCATACAACTACACGTCTTTGCATTTAGATCGACAAGCCCATTTAAGTTATTATCCAGTACTTCAAACAAAGTGTTTGAACATGGTTCAACTCTCCATGACGTTGACTTCACAACACGTTTTGTTATCTTTTTTTCAGTCCATGGTGTAACACGATGTTCCAATGTTCCTGTAAATTTAAATAAATAATACTTAGTAAAATATATTATAAATTACGAATTTAAAGAAATAATACATGCATGGTTTCTTTTCTTGTAGTACCACTGTTGAATAGAGGCTCGAAAAAAACTCTATTAACATAGTAATGGGTAATTTCTGGGAATGACGACTTAGAGCGTTGATTGATTTGCACTAGTAGACGTCATGAAACCATATCTTGCTCCAAGTTGATGTACTTTTGACCATCTTTCAAACCCGACATCTTCTAGTGTTTGAGCACACTGAGGCAAAACAATTCTTAAACAATTTATATGCTTATTAAAATCCACTTCCGATAAGCTTTTACAACCTTCCAGTATGTCCATTTGTGATTTTTTATACCAGCAGACCTTGATTTTAGATTTCTATACAAATGAACACCACAAAGTCCATGAAAAGCATCTGGGAAACACCTTCTAACAGCGTTGTCAATTGAGTTTACCCTATCGAATATGATTGTCAGATTGCTAATAGGACCTATGCAATCCCTAAGATGCCCCATAAACCATGTCATGAATCAGAGGTTTCAGATTTGCCAACCCCGTAAGCTATTGGCAGTATCCCATTGTTAGCATCCATGACTACTGCTAATAAGTTTACTCCAAGGTATCGACCTTTTAAATGTGCTCCGTCAACTATAATAATTGGGCGCATGCAAGTAATAAACGAACGAATCTACAAAATCATATACACAAGAAATATAATCATTTAAATGTGATATGCATGTAACTAACAAAAATGAGTCAACAAAATTATATTGATTTACTAACCGCAGCATCAATGACGATAAATAGCAACTCAAAGCGTCCATCTCTATCTGTTTTGATATGAGTTACCGACCCATGATTTTTTAGCTTTAAATTGTGACAATAAGATGACAGTTGGGCAAACGATGCTTCTGGCGACCCCCTCAACAATTCCAAGGCATAACATTTGGCTCTCCAAGCTTGAGAATATGAGATACTAATCTTGAACCGAGAATTCATGTCAGTCATAATTTCATGTCCCCGATATACCCTGCCATTCAAAAATATTAACTCAGCCAGAAAACCACTCAACACCTTTTTGTTTGCCTATCTATAGTGAGGAAAAACTTGGGTTATTGAACATGTATGTTTATCAATAAAAGTCCTAACTTGAAACATTTCGCAATCTTTTATCCTCTTTGCAATCATACGCCATGTACAGTTTTTGTCAATCATACACCTTGTTTCGAAACAATCTTTGCTTGATTTGTTAACTTTTAGTTGATAGCCATCTTCCACACATTTCGTATACAAAGCAATCTTCAAGTCTTCCTTTGTATCAAAACAATCATCTTTCTTGATACGAATAATTTTTGTGTAACAATCAACTGCTATTTTTACCAACTCTTCTTCCGGTATCTGAAGTAATTCTGGCATATTCCAGTTATACTCCCGTGGCATTTTCTTCGGGGATTTTTTCTTCTTCTTTTTCTTCTTCAGGGTTACATGAATTACAGAATGGATGTTCAACATGTTCATTCACAGTTGTAACTTCCTCCTCGTTATCATCAACAACATCTTCCTCGGCAGCGGCTGTTTCATCATCAAAATTCGAGTATTGACCAATATCAAAATCATTACACGCAGGGTCTGTTTCTTCTTCTGAAACATCATCAAAATCCGAGTATTGACCAAGATCAAAGTCCGGGTATTGACCAAGATCAAATTTCGAATACCGACTAGTACTCACAATTTGTTCTGTTGGCTCATCATTTGTCTAACTGGTTAATACGAAAACTGGAATTTGGTGCTGAAAGTTGATTGGGATTTGGATTAGGGAAAGGTTGTGGGTTTTGAGATTGTGTTTGGTATTGGAAATGTGGTGAAACAAAATTTGCTTGGTGATAAAATTGTGGTGGAACCATTAAATTTTGAGTACCATAAACTGGGGTTGAAAAACTTAGTTGATTACTACCCGCTACTGACCCAACTTCACTACTTCTAGGTTCAACAACATACAATGTAACATCATCTTGCGAAACACTAATGTAAGCAATGAATCGTTCAACATCTTCAGTGTCGGTTAACAAATAAACTTTATCTTTTCTCTGATAAGATAGCCTAAATCCACTTAAGGACTCTAAATTCAATTTATTTGCAACACATAACATTAGAGTTTCATAAGTTAACTTTTTTAATGACAATTTTAGTTGAAGATTCATGGGTAAAGGCATATATTGTAAAACACCATGAACATTCTCCCACGACCCTCCAAAACACAAATCTATCCAAACATGATCAACATTAGATGATTTCATTATTGTAAATTAATTTACTAAACAAACGAGCTGCGAAACTAAAACCTGTTGCCGGATGGGAAAGGATGTCGTTGGATATAGGAACGGATGTCGCCGGAGAGAGTGATAGATGGAGATGGAATGAGTTGCGATTTAGGGATTTAGGTTATGAGTTGCTTCTGCTGCGTAGTTATATACCCAAAGCATCTGTGTTGCGAAACTAAAACCTGTTGCGAATTTGAAATTCAGTGTTGCGACAGTCAGAATCGAGTTGCGATTATCTATTATCGTGTTGTGATAGTCAAAATCGCGTTGCGAATCTGGAAACTGATTTGCGATACTGGAGATCGCGTTGCGATTTAGAGATCGCATTGCAATTTTGTTGGTCATTTTGGCAAATCGAAAAAAAGTTGGTCAAAATCGTATATTATAAGGAATTTTCGGTCACTGAGGTTATTTTCTCTAAACTGAAAGGCAAGACGATTTTTTGCTTCTGTCCCATAATAGTGAGAGATGATGATTATCAACACTTCAATAGGAATCAAAATTCATTTTCAGGAATTAATATGGACAAGGACCATTGCCTTGTGGTGACCGCCACAAAGTGCTCAATCTAATACTATAAATATTACATGCGGGAGAAATTTCAACTATTGCATACTGCGGGCAGCAGAAACTAGTAGGTCATGTACTCATGTTATTACAAATTCTGGGTTTTTTTTTTTAACTTAATTAAAGGCTTTTGATGGCCTAGCTTTGTAAAGCGAAATTCATGTGATGCCCAGTTGCATTGAGGTTATTGGGATTAGATTAGGTGATAGTGTGGGCCAATGAATATAACGTTGATAGGTCCCAAATCAGAACTAAATGTATAATATAAGATTTAGAAACGACAAATTTTAAATAAATGGATTAGTAAATGGTATTAGGTCGGTTTGACTTCAAATGAATCTATATATGCCCTTCAAATAAACTTCCATGTCCGTAAAAAAAAAGGAGATTCTGAATCAACAAATATCTAACTATCAATTATCCAAAAAAAATATCTAACTATCATTCAGATATTTATGAATGATTTTTTAAGATGTATTTACATTAAAATATCATTTCATTGTTAAAATATAGAATGGTATAACTCCCAAAGATTAAAAATATAGAACAGTATAACTCCCAAAGATTCGGAAGAAGACGGTATACGTCGACTTCCCCCCCCCCCAACCCATTTTGTGTATAATTATTTAGTAAGAAATTAAAACTATATATACACATTCATGTATGTGATGGAATGGAATAGGGGAGTGAAGCTTTGCTTTAAACAAAAGTTAGGCAGGGTCAAGAAAACGTGGCCAACGCTCGAAAAAAAAGGTGAAAAAAATCAAGCAGAATGATTTAGTTTTCCATCCATTTGGAAACGGGACCAGAAAATGTTGGATCTAATTTCTAAGTTTTAGAATATTAGATTAGCATGCGTAGACATACATGTATGTTAATTTAATATGGGAAAGAATAAGGTTGCGTGGAATGGTGAGTAGTAGGAAATGCAGAGCTTTCAGTTTGGTCCCTCTAATTTGAGGGTCAGTACCTTCTAAATGTCTTCCACCACAGAATCATTTTCAACGCTGGAATTGGAAATGGGTGGTTGAAAGCATTAAGAAACCATTGGGGGGTTCAAGTCATGGGTTTAATTTCTTATCCTCCGAAGCAAAATGGCAGGGAATCCACTGATTGGATTACAACACTCAAATTTAAATATTTGTTTTTCAGATGAAAATTACGTATTCTTTTATAAATAAAATAGATTGGATTTTCCCTTTAATTTATCCCATACTACTGTATCTTCCATGGAGATTAATATTATATAATTGTAAGGCATTTTGTTTCTAATCTTTCATTCACATTGACAATCAACACAAAGGTACGGAGATTGTCCTTGTCTTTCAATTTATACTTCACTCCAATGGTAAGAGCATTAAATAAATATTTTGATATTGAATAGTGCTCTTCGATACAAACGTACGGTCAAGAATAAATGTTGGTGTAACATACAAACACTTTAAAGATGTTAATTTTAATATTTTTTTGGATAAATAAAATTTTTATTACCCAAATAGCAGTGTTTGCTACAAAAAAATCATCAATGGAAAAGCAATCTATAATCAAGAACAATCTATGCACAAAACAGAGTATAGGTTATTCAATACTCCAATTCTTACAAAGATTAATATTAACACTATCAAGTCTATTAATATTTCGACCTCTAAGTTGAATTCCGACAATCTCCTTGATAGCTTTAAGAATTTCAGCTGTATTTCTGGAATTTTCTTTGAACAACCTTCTGTTTCGTTCCTCCCATACATAATAGAGAAAGGCACACCAAGCAAGTTTCAAAATAGTGATAAGTAGGATTTACCTTTCAAAGAATGAGAAGCAGATGCTAACAAGTTATTCCAGGACAAAGGAGATGACCTTAATCCGGAGAGACGCAAAATGGCATTCCAAAGGGAATCCGCCAGTGGACATTCAATGAACAGTGGTCTCTTGTCTCCCGATCCTCATTGCACATAACACACAAGCCATCGTTATAATGCCCATTTGTTGAAGCCTATTCCTAGTTGGTAGTCTGTCCAAGATAGCCATCCAAGCAATCATGTTGTGTTTTGGTATGTGCAGAGGAAACCAGATTAGATTATGCCAATTAACTGTCTCTCTTTACTCCAATCTCATCCCATATGGCGCGAGTCGCCATTGCTCCTGTAGAAAAAAATAGTTTGTGCTTCTCTTTTAAGGTTTAGCAATTTTCTGAAGTTCCAACTAACAGTAGTTCCACCTTCTGATTGCCAGAAGTCTTTATCTTTTAACACATAAGGATTTGACCCAAGCAACCCACAGAGAGCCCTCTCCTGCTAAGATGTTTCTAATGAGTTGAATCATACATGCTTTGTTCCATGTTTTTAAGTCCTTTAAGCCAAGGCCTCCTTCAGATTTCGAGTGGCATATCATTCTCCAGCTTACTCTAACTCCAGTAGCAACCTTGTCATAACCTTTCTAGAGAAAACGAGAACAGAGTTTCTCGATCCTATTTATAATAGACTGTGGTAAAAATAACTGCATGCACAGTAGTTAGCAACACTAAATATGACAGCTCTGATAAGTTCGAGTCTTCTTGCATAAGTCAAGTGTTTTCCTGACCAGTGATGGAGCTTGGCTTTGATTTTTTTTCAATGAGGACTAGACAATCCTTTTCAGAGAGTTTTCTCGTTACTAGAGGTACCCCTAAGTATCTCACATGCAAGCTTCCATGTGTGAAGCCCATGATTCTATGTATAGTCTCTATGGCATTAATTGGGGATATCAACAGCATAAAATTCACATTTGACCGCATTAAACTGTAGTCCACACATTTCATAGAATTTATCTAGGAAACTGATGACTCTATAACAGATTCCACCGTTCCTTTACAAAGATAAGTCTAACTCACATAATGTTTAATTTTAATATTATAACATATATTTCTTTTTTTAAAAATCAATTCAAATTGGACGGATATCAATCCTAGAAGAAGGGTGGGGACGTAAAAATACAAAACCTCAACATGATCGGAAATTTCCAACCACAGCCACTACCTTTTTGACAAAGAGATTGGCTACTAAAGTCTCATATAAACATTTCCATTTATTTTCCTTCCATGCTTCGCCTCCCCTCGCGTCGCTTCCACGCGAATGTTGAGAAAAAAAAATGCACCAATATTTTGGATCCTATTTTAAGGCGTAACGTGAGGGCATGTGGTGCGTCAAGCAATAAAAAGTTAAAAACCATCCGTTAAATAATTACAAGTGGGAAAATACACGCTCACCGTCACCGTGGTGCCGCATACAAGTCAATATTCCATTTAATACCACACACACCATCTTCCGCTCCTCCATCACAAACTAATTTTTGGGTAAATTACTTATTTTGCACTCCAACTATTCTTGTATTTCTTTTATATTATCCAACTAATTTGTTTTATAAAACCATACCTAACATTATATTTTTTTCTATTTTAATCATTATTCATTAAATTTGATATGATATGACATAGGATAATAACAATTTTAGTTTATAAAAGACATAATAACCAAATTACTCCCAACGTTTGCACAAATGATCACTTTGCTCCTATTATTTTTGAAACATTTTAACCCACAACGTTTCATTTAGAGCAAAATATCCCTTGGTTGGATAAAAAATGTTAGATGATTGCCTGTCAGTGTTTCACACGGATGTGACAAGTCTACATGTGATGCCACTTTAGCAAAAATTTATTTTTAGAGTAAACTAAAATTATAATTAGTTGCATATATACTTATCAAATATATTTAAAAATAATTTAAAAATATTTTTTGATGATGTGGCATCATACATGACCTGCCACATCAATAGGAAACATTGACCGTTAGTCAACTAACGATTTCCATCCATCTAGGAGGCATTTCGCTCCAAAGTAAAACATTGGAAACTAAAATGTTCCAAAAATAGATGGGACAAAGTGAACATTTTGTGCAAATGTTGGGGGTAATTTTATTATTATGCCTTCATAAAACTTATACATTATATTATCTTAATTTGATATAATTCAATAAACCTTAACATTTCAAAATTATATCAATTTGATCCTTATTTTAATTTAAAATAATTTAATAATTCAATATATCTAACTCCCCAATAAGATAATGTGTCACCAACTTATTAGAGAAAATAATAAAAATGTGAAAAGATGCTACGAGAATCAAATTTAGATTAAATTATTTAACCGCATTACGACAATACAATACAACCAAAAATTAATTTTTTTACTGAATTATTTCAAATTATTCAACAACGAAATGAAAATGAGCTTTACAGTTACCTTAAACAAGAGCCAATAACCCAAAGGCTTTGACTCTTAATCGTCTATTTTCCCATTTTCGTTTCTCTTCTCCAATAAAATAATAGCTTTGTCATCATCTTAAAATTTATTGAATTATTAAACTATTTTAAACTAAGATTATCCCTAAATTTATATGATTTTTAAATATTGAGGATTTATTGAATTATTATCAATTAGGAGAAAATTGATAAAATTTATAACTTTTGAGGATTAAAATTGTTATTATAACATATTATATTATCATTTATGTTAAGTCAACAATCAAACTTAATGACTAGGACTAAAATGATGTAACATTAGATACAATTTTGCTAAAAAAAGTTAGTTGACCAAAACATAAATGAGAATAGGTGGGGTACCAAATAAGTAATTTATCCTTAATTTTATTACTTGTATGAGTAAACTATGATTTTCATCATATTATTGTTTTAATCATTAAACTTTATTATTTTAATTTGATCACTCAATTTTTGAATTACTTCATTTCTATTATTCGGGTGTTAAATCATGAATACGATAATGACGTGGCCTATTTTCTAACGTGGATTGTTTCTACTATATTGAAGGCACCTCATTTTTTTTAATTTCATGTTCTTAGCAACTTTAAAGTTTTTAGAGTTTCATTCCCATATTATGTTATTATCAACATTATCGTTCTCCGACATGTTCTCTCATCATTACAGACACCATCCAAGTTGGCTCATTGCCTCCTATCATTGTAGTACTTTAGGTTTTCCAAAAAAAAAAAGTCTTTAAAGCTCGCAAAATTTATCAAGTAATTATATTTCTATAAGATTAATAATATCAATATGGGTACTCTTTTTCCTCTTCCGTTTTTTGATGTTGATATTTTATTTAGCGTAAATTATTGTCAACACACCTTTTTGTCCGGGTTACAACACTCTCAACAATCCCGATTTAGTGAGATTCATAAAACAAACATAACGTTAGAGTTTTATTAGGATTCAAACTCCTAAAAATAGGATAGAGTTTTACTAGGATTCAAACTCCTAGAAATAGGATAAAGTTCTACTATGATTCAAATTCCTAAAAATAAGATCCACAATCATTATAAATAGCCATTGTAACTAACTATTGTAACACAGTATTTACATACAAAACACAAAGAAAAATGTGGGACCACATTCCAGAGTATGAAACACAAAGCACCCAGTGTTCTGCTGCTTCACACGATCCCAAGACATTTAAATCCAAGTCGGGTGTTACACCAGTGATGCAAAAGCAAGCAAGAAGAAGAGCTAAGGATTTGTAGCTGAGCTGAATACACAGACTTTAATTTCCATTTGCAGTTTGAAAGGTTTTTTAATTGCTTTTGTTGTTTTGGAACGTGTTTGTTTGCGGAATTTTATAATTGTTGTTTTTTTCTGCTTTATAAAATACCAATGCTGACTGTTTTGAAATGGATGCGTTTTATATTTGTTGTGTTTATTTCACATATTGGTGTTTCTCATGTTCATTTGTCATAATAAATAGGAATTAGGAAATGATAATATATTATTTATTATTTATTATTTATTATATTTATTATTCATTTTTTCTTTTTGTTTAGCATTCAATATTTTATTTTGTCATCTACCATTTTGTTTATTTTTTCTTCGGTAGTAATTTCAACCGAAGGTAAATAATTTGAATCGGATTTTTAAATTTCAATTTTCGCAATTAAAGACAACCGATAAATTAATTGGTACCGAAAGGGCGGTTTAAGGGTGTTAATCCTTCCTTGACCATAACTGACTCCAGAACCTGACATGTTTCTAGTACAACGCAGATCAGGTAAGATGGTGTCCGACCCACCTAAATTCGTTTTAAAATGGTCGGTGGTGACTCTAACCCAATTCATTCAAGTCGAAACCCAATTCGGGCCCAACCGAAAGACGGTTTCGACAGCTTGGCGACTCTGCTGGGGACAGGTAAGTGAGTCAAGCCAGAATTAATTTCCGGTTGTCTTTTATACGAAAATAATAAATTTTAATTTTAATTTATTTATTCGATTCCAATTATTTACCTTTGATTATTTTCAAATAAATAGTTGTACTGTTATTTTTCTCAATCTATACCTGAGCTTTGAACCCTGTTTAAGTGGGGGTAAAAGCGATGCCTTCGTGAGAATTTATTCTCCGCACAGGCCTAGCAAGTAGCCTTCGGGATTCATATACCTTATGTCTTCGTGTGAATATATTCACCGCATAGACATAAGGGAATGTGTCATCTCGAGTTTAACTTAGTCCACACAAGCCTGTGATGGGTTTAGGACTAAGGGTCTGGCAAGCCTAAGGGGGCACCAACAAGGAGAACTCGGGTACCCTTTTAGAACCTAAATCGAGAGAGTACATAGAATTAGAGCCCACCCCAAAACCTCATTCCAATCCCTAGGTTGCTTTTGTTTCTTGCTTTATTTTCTGTTCAAAGCATGCGAACTAGACAAATATGCGGTTAGGATTTGTTTGAAATTAGCATGCGGGATAGAGATCATGTCCGGGCATGAATGATAAACATTTGGGATAGATATCATACGGGGTAACAATTTTTATTTTTATTATCATTTTGATTATTATCTTTATCTCACTAACTTTTTTCATTTTCATTTTTATTTTATTTTCTTTAATTTTTTCATTTGTATCATCTAAAAGGGGTGTTGATCCACTAAAACGTGTTCGTTAAACCTAAATAATTTGCATTAATGAACAAAGGGATTGTAATACAAGAGATGAAAAACGCAGAGGTCCGGCTATGGTTAGGGAGACAATCTGCAAGACAATTCAACCAAGAAGATGTGGTACTCGCAATCGAGGAATATGCCACTCTGCTGTATTATAAAGAATTCAGATCAAAAGTCGACCTTTTGAGTTGGCAAAATTTGCAGGGGCAAGACGATAAAAATGCTACTAGCTTGGAGAGTCTCTTCAAAGATAACAAGAACAATATGGCAAAACGATAGCTGAATTGAAGCCATTGTCTACAAATTCAAGAAGTAATCAAATGAACTTCAGATAATCCCTTTGATGAAGGATTTCAATGGTGTTTCCGTTAGAGAACATGTTCAGGAATGGATGAAAGCCAGAGATGCAATCATTCGATATTTATGGGAACAAAAATAGCTCGTCACTTGCACGGTTTAGCCAAAGAAGCCGGAGCTGTTTGACAGGGCATTCGATCGATGAAAGACGAAGGTAAATGACTAGTCAACCTGTTCCGGGTCTGGAGGATTTAGTCAGAATATACCTTTGATATTTTTGTCTCTTAAAAGATAAAACACTTTTGTCCCAATAAAGATTATTTATAATAACAGACATGTTTTCGGATCAATGCCTCGAACATTTCATGCATTTTTGCATTTTGCATCTACATTCATTTTTAAGCATTTTCATAAACATAAAATTTATTAACGGAGGATTCGATGAAGTGTTCTTAACCACATGACACCGCATAGAAGCAAGATTTTATCAATTAAAGAAAAAACTGAAATATGTACAGTTGGAGCATGATCAGCTGGTTGTAGGACTAAGCCTGCCAGGATGATATGAGAAAAGAGTCCTCATATTCTAAGGGCTACGATTTTGAAGTTGTGTGCATTTAACACATAGGAAGCTCCAGACATTCCTCTGAGAACTGTAAGGCACTGAAGCGCAAAATCCAAAACCTGGTGGATCTAGGGCATGGACAATTGAAGAAGGGGAAATTGCATCTACCATTTGCATTGAGAGCATTGTTTTGTTTGAACACATTTTTGATCTTTCATGTTTGCTTAATCTTTTAAATAACTGCATTTATGCTACCTTCTAAGGTGGGATAATCGAACGAGTTTTAATCTTTAGTTCTTCGAATATTAAATGAATTAAAGATTCTTTTAATTCTTCAAGAATTATAGATTTTTGACATATGGCAAGATTATACCTTTCTTATCTGGTCTCAAACCCTAAAATAAAATACCATGATTTTTTACCCAACATAATTCATAGTTATTACCAAAAGACCAGATTTTGACATTACCACCCTTTAAAACTTTTTGAACATTTCTTTGAGTCAATAAAGTCACTCCACTGTCTTTTTAGACTCAAAATTGACTTTTTTATACCACTAAGACCTAAGCATTGAGTTGTTCATTTAAGCATGAGCATTCTTCTAAGACATAACTTGGGGCATTTCGTAGGGAGCCTGCACATTGAGACATGTTGGGAGCAAGAAACATAAAGAATAATTCATTCGAAATAATTCTATCATGCATTAATTACACTGTTTTCATGTGAATAAAATTAATCATGAAAATCTATCCCCCTAGGGATACCTCTTATGTGAAGACTTCCATGTATGAAATGATGAACGACTTTCTTTCTTTATCCCTTCACAATAGAGAAAATATATATCACTTGTGTTCCCTTTTGAGCCTATAGTATTTTTCTTCTGATTCAACCCTAACCAAGGATCACCCTCCACACTGGGGGGCAAGGTGGAGGAAATCTGCTCGCATGAGTGAAGACATCAATTCAAAGGAGATAACAAAAGGTGAACCAAATGCCAAGTGCGAAGATCCAATCAGAACAAAAAGAAAAAAGAGAAAAAACAAAGAAAAAAGCAAAGAGATAAACAAAAAAAAGTGAAAAAAGAAGACAAGACGCATATGCAAAGATTCTCTCAATTCAAATTACGCATCAAGATTCAAATTATGAGATTGATCAAGTACAATCATTTCAGAATCACTTCACTCGAAGATCATGGAGCATCCAAGAAAATCAAGAGAAACACATATAAGCATATTCAAATTGAGCAAGACATGATTGAAGGCATCAGAATGATTTGATCTTGGTTTAATACCCTGAAACACTTGTTTGGCTTATTTATCCTTTTCGTTCATAACCATGAACCATGACCTATATTACGTGCCTTAAAAGTCCCTTCTAATCATACATGGATTTCTAAACATAAAAGACTATCTTCAGATTTCATCTCCCCCGCCAGGATTAATCTTTATTTGCAAAAAGTTTTTTAAAATCTTTAATGCATGATAGAGAAAAATAACAAAGGGGGGTTTAAGACGTAAATTTTGAATGACGTATTGAAACCAAAGGAGGATTCGAGTTGAAAACCTGAAAAGGCGGCTCGAATATAAAAATTATGCAGCTGAGGCAATCGCACAAATTTCTTGATAAGGCATCGCACAAACTGAGTGTGACCATGAAAGCTGGGAGTTTGAGAACACTTCTAGTAGAGGAGCATACAAGCTACCCCATTAAACCTTTGAGAATCAAATAAACAAAAATGTCAAACCTTTAACCAAACACAATAACCTGAGAATTTTTTTTAACCATTTCCCAAAGATAGCTTTGATCTTGGAACTTGTCAAATAGTTATAATTTATTGAATGATTAACAATGTAATTAATTCTTTGATATCCAAAAAACTCTAGTTTTATGATTCGTCTCAATTGTAAAAATGTGAAAGGGGCAATATTTTCAAAACTTTTGATTAAACATTTTTTGAAACTCTTTTAATTGATATTTTCAGAACTTTGAAAATAAAATAGAAAGAAAATCATTTTTTTCAAACAAGACAATCTCTCTAGAGTGGATCTTGGTATATGACATGTAGCTCTCAGACACAAAACTCATTCTTAGAATCAATGTTGAAGCAAGAAATCAAATGTTAGGGCATTTTTGGAGAATCAACATCGAATATTGGGGTATTTTTGGGGATTCAACACCCTGATGCGAATTATCAGATCTTCTGAAGGCCTTTCCTCTACATGTAGGAATAATCAGACAAAGCACGAGATTCCATCCAGGAGATAAAATAGAACTAATTCATGTTACATGCATCTTAGACATACTTAAGAGAATCGCATTTATCATTTTTTGTATACATAAGTTTTTGCAGCTTTTAGAGTCAAGTTTCAAAGATACTCGATTCAAAAGCACATTCAGAAATTGATGGTGGTTGCTCAACTTCACAACGAAGGGGCGACTAACTGTCAACAAAAAACTTTTCAAGTTTTATTCAGAGCCAATTTCAACTTCACGGCGAAGAACCAACTTACTCAGGATTGGATTTCAACCTCAGGACGAGGGATATCCAATTCGAGGCTCAACTTCACAACGAAGGAGCCATACACGATTTTAACTTCACGACGAATGATATCGTGCCCGATAAAGTGATTTAGTGTCACAACAAACATGTCATCCACAGATTTGACTTCCTTAAGTCAACGATTAGAGCTTCTGAAAGGATTTCTTTAACATGCAGGAACAAGCAGATTATCGATTGCCTTTGAGATTGTTTCTCTCGAAACAAGGGGTAGTCTCGCTTGAGACTAATTTACTCAAAACAAAGTTTTGTCTCTCTTGAGACAGTTTTTCTTAAAACAAATTTTGTCTCTCTTGAGACAATTTCCCTTGAAACAAATTTTGTCTCTCTTGAGACAGTTTCCCTTGAAACAAAATCTTTGAATCTGTTTTCCTTGAAAAAAAATTTGTCTCCCTTGAGACAGTTTCTTTTGGAACTAAGTTTTGTCTCTCTTGAGGCAGTTTCTCTTGAAACAAATTTTGTCTCTCTTGAGACAATTTCCCTTGAAACAAAGTTTTGTCTCTCTTGAGACAGTTTCTCTTGAAACAAAGTTTTGTGTCTCTTGAGACAGTTTCCTTTGAAACAAAATCTTTGAATATGTTTTCCTTGAAACAAATTTCGTCTCCCTTGAGAAAGTTTCTTTTGGAACTAAGTTTTGTCTCTCTTGAGACAGTTTCTCTTGAAACAAATTTTGTCTCTATTGAGACAGTTTCCCTTGAAATAAAATTTTGTCTCTCTTGAGACAGTTTCTCTTGAAACACCAATCTTTGAATATGTTTCTCTTGAAACAAAATTTTGCCTCCCTTGAGACAGTTTCTCTTGAAATACAAAAAAAACCTTTGAAATTGTTTCTCTTGAAACAAAAACCATTGGAATTGTTTCTCTTGAAACACAAAAAAACCTTTGAAATTGTTTTTCTTGAAACCCAAGACCTTCGAGTTTGATTACACTCAGCTTTGAGGGCACATCATTTACAGCATAACTCAAGGCTAGAAGGGTTATCTGTCATCAAAGACCTTTGAGTTCGATTACATTCAACTCAGAGGCAAATCAAATTTACAGCATAGCTCAAGGCAAGAAGGGTTATCTATCAACAAAATTGTCGAGGTCGATTCTATTCAGCTCGATGATACATTAATCACTATTGTTCGGTTGCAATCGAGGTTTTCAAGTCGAGAAGAAGACCCGGGTTAGTCGTGCCTTAGTGACAAGCAACCATTTTCAAGTAGCATAGCTTAAGTCAAGAAAAGCTATCTGTCAACGAAGATTTTTGAGTTCGATTCCAATCCAAGAAGAAGACCGAAGGGCAACGAGAAGCCACGTGCTGATTCAAATTCTGAACTACGGTTTCAATTCTGTATTATTTCAAGATGAACTCGACTTCACGACAGAGGAGTCATCCGCAACTCAATTCGACAGGGAGTTATTGAAACATCATAGTCAATTTTCAACTCCACCGAACAAAAAGCATGTCTTTTAATCTTTGCTCTATCCCCGTTACACGACTATGGGCAAAGAGGGGCAGCTGTCAACACATCTTTTTATCTGTGTACAACACTCTTAACAACCCCGATTTAGTGAGATTCAGAAAACAAACATAACGTTAGAGTTTTATTATGATTCAAACTCCTAAAAATAGGATAGAGTTTTATTAGGATTCAAACTCCTAAAAATATGATAGAGTTCTACTATGATTCAAACTCCTAAAAATAAGATCCACAAGCATTATAAATAGCCATTGTAACTCACTATTGTAACACGGGATTTACATACAAAACATAGAGAAAAACGTGGGACCACATTCCAGAGTCTAAAACATAAAGCACCCAGTGTGCTGCTGCTTCACACGATCCCAAGACATTTAAATCCAAGTCCGGTGTTACACCAGTGGTGCAAAAGCAAGCAAGAAGAAGAGCTACAGATTTGTAGCTGAGATGAATACACGGGCATTAATTTCCATTTTCAGTTTGAAAGGTTTTTTTAATTTCTTTTGTTGTTTTGGAACGTGTTTGTTTGCGGAATTTTATAATTGTTGTTTTTTTTCTGCTTTATAAAATACAAACGCTGATTGTTTTGAAATGGATGAGTTTTATATTTGTTGTATTTATTTCACATGTTGGTGTTTCTCATGTTCATTTGTCATAATAAATAGGAATTAGGAAATGATAATATATTATTTATTATTATTTATTTATTTTATTATTATTATTTATTATTCATTATTCATTTTTTTCTTTTTGTTTAGCATTCAATATTTCATTTTGTCATCTACCATTTTGTTTATTTTTTCTTCGGTAGTAATTTCAACCGAAGGTAAATAATTTGAATCGAATTTTTAAATTTTAATTTTCGCAATTAAAGACAACCAATAAATTAATTGGTACCGAAAGGGCGGTTTAAGGGTGTTAATCCTTCCTTGACCGTAACTGACTCCCGAACCCGACACGTTTCTGGTACAACGCATATTAGGTAAGATGGTGTCCGACACGTTTCTGGTACAACGCATATTAGGTAACACGGTTTCGACAATTATGTAGGGATTTTTTAACGAGGTCCCATTTTCTTTTAAAAAATCATCTTTTGATCACTATAGAATCAATATATATCTTCCTTTCATCATTCTCCACTTTTGTCGGTGTTAGAATTTAAAAGAATATACTTCAACACCAAAACATCAAACGAAAACAAAAAATCAGGTTAAAAATTCGAGAAAACAAATTTCAAGGGTACTTTCATAAAAAATAAAAAAAAGTTTTTTAGTATTTAAAAAAAACAAAAGATAGATGTCTTATCATAATGCCACTACATAATTAAAGGCGTAAGGACAAAAAATATAAAATATCAAAGTTGAGTGAGCAAATTTAAACTTTTTAAGATTTAGTGAGCAAAATATGAATATAGTAAAAAACGAATGATGAACTTTGTAGTTTGCTTTACTTATATTTCTCATTGTGTATATCAGGATTATTTTATTTATTTTAAATATTAGTTGTTGATTAACAAAATTAAAATTCATAGATGTATCAACATGCAAAGTTTTATTCAATACATGATTTTATAATACACTACCATTATAATGATTATATATATAATTGTTGATATCTAATCTATTAATTATTTTTCAATATATTCTATTATAATATTAAATTGACGGTTACAGATCAAATTTGTTATCATAATTTTTTTATTAATCTAGGATGATTACTTTATTACCATTGCAGTTACTACTACTCGGACCTAGAACCTCTAAAGATATAAACCATTCATCTAATCACTGAGGTAACTTACTTCATGTAATTTATAATTATAATTTAAAATAATTTACTTTGAATTAATCATATTTGTGACAATAATAAAACAACTTCCTAGGTATTATTGTCATTTGCTAATATTAAAAAACTCTATACATGATTATTATAACTAGAGAAAATAACCTCAGTGACCAAAAATGCCTTATAATATACGATTTTAACCAACTTTTTTTGGATTTGCCAAAATGACCAACAAAATCACAAATGCGAAATAAAAATCACAACGCGATCTCCAGAATCGCAAATCAGTTCCCAGAATCGCAACGCAATTATGAAGAATCGCAATGCGATAATACAAATTCGCATTACGATTTTCCATAATTGCAATGCAAATATGAAAATCGCAACGCGAACATATAAATCGCAACGCGATTCTGACTATCGCAATGAGTATCCGTAAAATCGCAACGCGTATCCGTAAATCGCAACGACAATACGTAAAATCGCAACGCGTATCCGTAAATCGCAACGAGAATACGTAAATCGCAACGCGTATCTGTAAATCGCAACGAGAATACGTAAATCGCAATGCGTATCCATAAATCGCAATGCGAATACGTAAATCGCAACGCGAACACGTAAATCGCAATGCGAATCTGTAAATCGCAACGAGATTCTGACTATCGCAATACTGAATTTCAAATTCGCAACTCGATTTCTGAATTCGCAATAGGTTTTAATTTTGCAACACAAATGTTTTGGGTATATAACTACGCAGCAGCAGCAATTCATAACCTAAATCCCTAAATCGCAACTCATTCCATCTCCATCTATCACTCTCTCCGGCGACATCCGTTCCTATATCCAACGACATCCTTCCCCATCCGGCAACAGGTTTTAGTTCCGCAGCTCGTTTGTTTAGTAAATTAATTTACAATAATGAAATCATCTAATGTTGATCATGTTTGGATAGATTTGTGTTTTGGAGGGTCATGGGAGAATGTTCATGGTGTTTTACAATATATGCATTTACCCATGAATCTTCAACTACAACTGTCATTAAAAAAGTTAACTTATAAAACTCTAATGTTACATGTTGCAAATAAATTGAATTTAGAGCCCCTAAGTGGATTTAGGCTATATTATCAGAGAAATGGTAAAGTTTATTTGTTAACCGACAATGAAGATGTTGAACGATTCATTGCTTACATTAGTGTTTCAAGTGATGATGTTACATTGTATGTTGTTGAACCTAGAAGTAGTGAAGTTGGGTCAGTAGCGGTAGTAATCAACTAAGTTTTTCAACCCCAGTTTATGGTGCTCAAAATTTAATGGTTCCACCACAATTTCATCACCAAGAAATATGTTTCACCACATTTCCAATACCAAACACAATCTCAAAACCCACAACCTTTCCCTAATCCAAATCTCAATCAATTTTCAGCACCAAATTCAGTTTTCGTATTGACCAGTTAGACGATGATGAGCCAATAGAAAAATTGTGAGTACTAGTCAGTATTCGAAATTTGATCTTGGTCAATACCCGGACTTTGATCTTGGTCAATACTCGGATTTTGATGATTTTTCAGAAGAATAAACAGACCCTGCGTGTAATGATTTTGATATTGGTCAATACCCGAATTTTGATGATGAAACAGCCGTTGCCGAGGAAGATGTTGTTGATGATAATGAGGAGGAAGTTACGACTGTAAATGAACATGTTGAACATCCATTCTGTAATTTATATAACACTGAAGAAGAAGAAGAAGAAGAAGAAGAAATCCCCAAAGAAAAGTCCCCGAAGAAAATGCAACGGGAGTATAACTGGAATATGCCAGAATTACTTCAGATACCGGAAGAAGAGTTGGTAAAGATAGCAGTTGATTGTTACACAAAAATTATTCGTATCAAGAAAGATGATTGTTTTGATACAAAGGAAGACTTGAAGATAGCTTTGTATACGAAATGTGTGGAAGATGGCTATCAACTAAAAGTTAACAAATCAAGCAAAGATCGTTTCGAAACAAGGTGTATGATTGACAAAAACTGTATGTGGCGTATGACTGCAAAGAGGATAAAAGATTGCGAAATGTTTCAAGTTAGGAATTTTATTGATAAACATACATGTTCAAGAACCCAAGTTTTTCCTCACCATAGACAGGCAAACAAAAAGGTGTTGGGTGGTTTTCTGGCTAAGTTAACGTTTTTGAATGGTAGGGTATATCGGGGACATGAAATTATAACTGACATGAATGCTCGGTTCAAGATTAGTATCTCATATTCTCAAGCTTGGAGAGCCAAATGTTATGCCTTGGAATTGTTGAGGGGGTCGCCAGAAGCATCGTTTGCCCAACTACTGGCTTATTGTCACAATTTAAAGCTGAAAAATCCTGGGTCGGTAACTCATATCAAAACAGATAGAGATGGACGCTTTGAGTTGATGTTTATCTCCATTGGTGCTGCGGTTAGTAAATCAATATAATTTTGCTGACTCATTTTTGTTAGTTACATGCATTTCACATTTAAATGATTATATTTCTTGTGTATATGATTTTGTAGATTCATTCGTTTATTAATTGCATGCGCCCAGTTATTATAGTTGACGGAGCACATTTAAAATGTCGATACCTTGGAGTAAACTTATTAGCAGTAGCCATGGATGTTAACAATGGGATACTGCCAATAGCTTACGGGGTTGGCAAATCTGAAACCTCTGATTCATGGACATGGTTTATGGGGCATCTTAGGGATTACATAGGTCCTATTAGCAATCTGACAATCATATCCGATAGGGCAAACTCAATTGACAACTCTGTTAGAAGGTGTTTCCCATATGCTTTTCATGGACTTTGTGGTGTTCATTTGTATAGAAATCTAAAATCAAGGTCTGCTGGTATAAAAAAATCACAAATGGACATACTGGAAGGCTGTAAAAGCTTATCGGGAAATGGATTTTAATAAGCATATAAATTGTTTAAGACGTGTTTTGCCTCAGTGTGCTCAAACACTAGAAGATGTCGGGTTTAAAAGATGGTCAAGAGTACATCAACTTGGAGCAAGATATGGTTTCATGACGTCTAATAGTGCAGAATCAATCAACGCTCCAAGTCGTCATTCCCGGAAATTACCCATTACTATGTTAATGGAGTTTTTTCGAGCCTCTATTCAACAGTGGTACTACAAGAAAAGAAACCATGCATGTATTATTTCTTTAAATTCATAAATTATCATATATTTTACTAAGTATTATTTATTTAAATTTACAGGAACATTGGAACAACGTGTTACACCATGGACAGAAAAAAAGATAACGAAACGTGTTGTGAAGTCAACGTCATGGAGAGTTGAACCATGTTCAAACACTTTGTTTGAAGTAATGGATAATAACTTAAATGGGCTTGTCGATCTAAATGCAAAGACGTGTAGTTGTATGAAATGGCAAACATCTGGTTATCCGTGTGGCCATGTTATAAAAGTTTCTCTTCATCTAAACCAAGATGATTCAAGCGCATACGCTATGGATTGCTACACTACAGAAGTATATCGACAGACTTATGGCGAGATTGTCTACGCTATTCCACATCCTTCTGAGTGGGACATACCAGATGACTTACAAATAGTTTTTCCACCAGCCATTGACAAAAGGCTACCTGGCCGACCAAAAAGTCACGATCGTATACCGTCTAAGGGTGAAGAGAATAAGAGATCGACATGTAGTCGGTGCAAGGAAAGTGGTCATACAAGGTTGACATGTGGATCACCAGTGCCATCACAATCATCTTTTCCTCTACCAAAATATGGATCCTCATCAAAATCAAAAGCTCATATGGTGTCAAGCAAAAGGAAATTAAAATCGTAATCATCTTTAAAATCCCAATCACAACCGGCTTCACCTTTTGGGACTGTTAACTTAAGTGATTTTTAAATGCAAACGTTGTATTATGTGGATTTTATGTGTGAACTTTTAACATTTTCAGTTAGGTATGTATTAGTAACTTGAGTTTTAAAATTGCTATGATCTGTTCAGTTGTTATCACTTATTAGGCATTCATTTGACTATCTCAACACGGAAATGACGTTCGCAATCATCTTAATGTCTATCGCAACGCGGAAATTACTATCGCAACGAGAGAATCGCAATGCGAAATGAAAATCGCAACGTGAAAATCGCAACGCGAAAATGACTATCGCAATGCGAAATGAAAATTGCAACGAGAGAATCGCAATGCGAAATGAAAATCGCAACAAGGGAATCGCAATGCGAAATGAAAATCGCAACGCGAATTTAGTTTCGCGTTGCGATTTTAGTTTCGCGTTGCGATTTTGTCGTTGCGATTTTAATTTCGCATAGCGATTCTCTCGTTGCGATTTTCATTTCGCATTGCGATAGTCATTTTTGCCTTCAACATAATGCAGATTGAAATCAACAAAATCAACCATTACATTTCAATCAATTAAACAAGCACAAATAAGAATTATGTTCACATCAATTAAACAAATCAACTTTTACAAATCATCTTTTACAAATTAATTAAACAATCAAAAAAATAAGCAATAATTCTTATTTCCTCATCTACTATTGAATCAACTTTTGCAGCCATACATCATTTTCACGCAGCTCACCTCTGAGATTAACCTGCAGAAACCAAACATTTGCTCAAATAACACCTTCTACACATCTAAAACCTACAAACAACAAATAATTGAATTCTAGTTACTTAACCAAATATTTTCAAACCAAAAGCCTATAAACTTACCAATTGTTTATGGACACTTTCATAATGCGGATGCAGGTAGGCAGCGTCTCGCATATATCGCTCTAGCCATAAAATACCGAAACCACAAGCCTACTGCACCTCTATCTCTATCGGTGGGAGGTAGAAAATGTGTACTTCTTATCGTCAAACGCTCCAAGCACATGCATACAAGAGGACCACAATCCCCTCTGGCTTCCTTCGTTTGTTGTGGTGCGGTCTCGTCTCTGCTAACTGTAATATTGAGCTTCTTTGGCTTCTTGTTTCCAGAACGAGTCCAATAATTTATCGCATCCAAGAATTTAGCCAAATGAGAGCTCCATCCCTTAATAATATCTGTTAAATCAGCCAATGATATGTAATTTATCATGCTATCATATACTATTGCCTTAAGGGATGGGAGCTGAAGCTCGACGAGAAGCCAATGTTTACTTTCCAAAATAGGGATAAACACATGCAATCATAAGTAATAATTCATTCATTTGCGCACTTATTTATGAATACCTTTAAACTCAATCTAAAATAAATACTAACCTTATCGACCTCCCACCATGCAGGATAAAGTTTAGCTTGTCCATTGCCCAACGCAAATGATTCATCTCGTTGATTCTTCAAGTGAACGACGTTAAAAGACGTCGGCATAATTGTATATCGTGTATTTCTTTTATTTTTCTTAAGTTTCCTAATTATTAGAAGATGTGACACCCACGCATCGATATGCTGTTTTACAAAAAAAGACATATATTAGTGACTTACATAAATTTAAAAAAAATAATAAAATTGAAATATAAGAAAAATATAAGACTTACCCCTCCATCGAAATAGCCATTGTCTTCGACCCCTAATAATACGCCCCACAAAGACCGATCAAGCAACAAATAGATATCATCGTTGAGCTTGCATATGTCAGTGAAACACCCCTGGCTCCGCTCATGTAGATAAAAATCAACTGCGGTCTTAGCCCAAAGGGTGTTATCCAGAATTGTGTCCGGTAGTTGTCTCCTCTCCACTTCAGATACCAGAATGGTACTGGCCAGTAACTCATACGAGAGCTAACTCTTATTCATCATGTCCGGCACGTCAGAGGGTTTCTCAAGAATCTTACAAATGACGCCATGTGAATCGGGCTCTTGAATGGTTGGAGGGACCTCTTCAACAATGACAGTGGCCTCTTGAACGGTGGGATGAGACTCTCGATGAATGATAGGGGCCTCTTCAACGATAGGAGTGGACTCTTGAGGGATGACAGGCGAGTCGGGCTTCTTCTTGCGGTGTCTTTGCACTATTGGGGTGTACGGAGACTTAATAGCACGTGCACGTCGTCTGATGCGTGAACTCCGTCGTGCAAGAAAAACCCGACGTAAAGCATCCACCTTATCGGGCTGCTAAATAATTAAATACAAAAATCAGTAAATAAACAGACATGATATTTAAACAGTGAAAACAAAGACAAATACTAACTTCACAGTGTTAAAGAATAAACAGTTTAGCAGTATTGGCAGCAACCAAATAAATTTACTAAGCAATCTAAGTGAAATTCTTAATCTAAGTGAAATTACGAGTAAATTTATCATCAAGTTAAATATGGAAAATCTTAAACTTACCTCGTTGCGTAGAGTATGAACCTCATTCTGCAATGATACTACCATCTCACGTAGAGCGGCAACCTCACCACGTAAAGTAGACACCTCCACACGCCATGCACCATCGTTATCGCGTAGAGTACCGATCTCCTCACGCAATGCATTGACCTCATCACGTAACTCCCTTGACTCATCCCGTGGAGGTGGAGATGGAGAATAGGGAGATAGAAGTCGTGGCATCTTTGTCGGTCGCCTATCATGAGGTGATGGTGGAGAAGAGGCTCGATGATGTGACGGGATAGATGATGGCTATCGTTGTAGAGGTGTATAGTCGGGTCGATCAGGTGATGGCTCTCGGTGAGGTGATGGCTCTCGAAGTGGAGGAAGTGGAGGCTGCTCATCATTTGTGCCATCAAAAAAACGCTGACTAGCTTGCCACCAATCAGTGGAAAGCTCAGCCTCCGTGGGTGTCAGTCTCTGTAATGGAGTGTTGGCCTCCTAAAAATATAAAAACTCAAACAAAGTTAAACGTCTAATATTAATAACTTGTTTATATATGATAGTATTTGTGTTAACTTACATTATTTATTATCGCACATGGTATTAAGTCTTCCCAATCCAACAGACGTTTCTTCTTCCAGGAAATAGCCCTAGGAATATCATTTGAAGTTTTTAATGCATATGTCTGCATGCTGGGGAAAGCCTTGAATATCCAAATCTACAAACAATATAATAATAAACATTAGTAATTGTTAAATAATTAATTATAATTTTGAAAAAATTATATAGAAATTCTTACCTTAAAGGCCCAAACAAAGCCTGACAAAGTGTATTTCGACCCATCGCCACGCAAACTTTTACGGTCATCAAAGGAAGACGACAACTTAGTCCAGGTAGCTTTCCATATATACGAACCCCACGGAAACAAATTCCATGCATTTAGGTCCTCTACCAATAATATTAGCTCCTGAGGAATAGGTTGTCTGGCCTCTCTGCCTAAAAAGCCGGCATACACAAGTACTAAAAGGCATACTCGGACAACATCGACGTTATTCATCCGAGTAAAACCATCTTTCTTATTAAACAATTTCTTCAGGTCTTCGACGTGTAAGTTCGGCTTCTCTATTGACTCATCAGGAAAAACCAGGGATAACCATGATGAGCGGGTGATATGACGAGTGTACCGGCCTACATCATCGTGTCCGAATCGTAGACCAGTGATTAAGCAGAACTCCTTTCGCCCAAAACAAGTATACGCCGGTGGAAAATAAAACCATATCTCTTCCTCACCATGTTGTATACTGTCGGGTAGATCGCTAGTCATGGTCTGAAGCCACAAATGGGTCAAATTAGCATCTCCACCCGGATGCTGTACTCTCAGCCATGGCCCGAAGTAGGTTTCCTCAAACAATTTTCTTTGTGCAGGTGAAAGCTTCGAAGCAATTGTAGTGGCTAGGCTAACTTTATTCCTTAATGTCAATGAAGCCGAAAAAAAATTTCTACAAAAACAATAAACATACCAAGTTAGATATACCAAAAGCTACACTGTGAAGATATACCAAAAACAATTAACATAAAGAGTAGTAGTTTATTCTTGAAACTAAAATTTGCAACATTGTTTTGTCTTTTGGTTGAAATGAAAATCGCAACGAGAGAATGACTATCGCAACGCAGAAATGACTATCGCGACGAGAGAATCGTAACGCGAAATGAGAATCGCAACGAGAAATTAAAATCGCGTTGTGATTTTGGTTTCGCGTTGCGATTATCTCGTTGCGATTTTCATTTCGCGTTGCGATTTTCATTTCTCTCGTTGTGATAGTCATTTTCATGTTGCGATTTTCATTTTCATGTTGCGATTTTAAGTTTAGAAACTATTCTTCTTCTGCAAATTGAAACTTTAATTGATTGCATTACTTCAACCAAAAGATAAAACAAAGACAAATACTAACTTCACAGGGTTAAAGACTAAACAGTTTAGCAGTATTGGCAGCAATCGAATGAATTTAATAAGAAATCTAAGTGAAATGGTTAATCTATTATTGAAATTACCAGTAAACTTATCATCAATTTCAATATGAAAAACCTAAAATAATGCAAAAATTTCAAAATAAAAATAATTAAAAAAACTAACCCTCGGAGGTTGATTTTCCATTTCTGAATGATTGTGAGGGATTTCTGACCGTGAATGGTTGTGAGGGATTTCGTCGGAGATGGGGACGGAAATCTTCGGAGATGGGGACGGATTTCGCCGTAGAGAGTGAGAGATGGAGATGGGACTGAGTTGTGATTTTTTTTTTAAGTTTTAGGTTATGAGTTGCGATTACGGGATATGCTGTGGACGATTCAGTGTTCCGATAATTAATATTCGTGTTTGGAATTTGAAAATAAAATACGCGTAGCGATTATAATGGCGCTTTAAAAATCGCGTTGCGATTTTACGTATTATCGTTGCGATTTACAGATATGCATTACGATTTACGTATTCTCGTTGCGATTTACAGATATGCGTTGCGATTTACGTATTCTCGTTGCGATTTACGGATACGCGTTGCGATTTTACGGATACTCGTTGCGATAGTCAGAACTGCGTTGCGATTTATATGTTCGCGTTGTGATTATGGAAAATCGCAATGCGAATTTGTACTATCGCATTGCGATTCTTCATAATCGCGTTGCGATTCTGGGAACTGATTTGCGATTCTAGAGATCGCGTTGCGATTTTTATTTCGCATTGCGATTTTGTTGGTCATTTTGGCAAATCCAAAAAAAGTTGGTTAAAATCGTATATTATAAGGCAATTTTGGTCACTGAGGTTATTTTCTCTTATAACTAAAAGTAATGGTGCCAAATTCAGAAATTCCAACTCTTATTATTTTTATCTATTTAACGATAATAAATTTATTTTCTTAGAAAAAAAATACAAAAAAGACCACTATTTTTGGATATCAGTATCCGATTCTATTTTAAAAAAACAAAACATATACTATAAAATATAAGATGAATTTATGACTGAATGCATCGGAAGCGAAGAAGTATTCTTCGAGGACGTAAAATATACGAAAAATAATACGAGATGTTCATCTAAATGTATTTCCATTAAATGTTTTCTTTATAATAAGAATATAAAACTTTTCGATGAATATGCATTTCATTTCAGCTCAAACCCAAAAGTACAAACCAAAAATTACAAAATAGCAACAACAAAAAACCTATACCCCCAAAGAAAACAAACTCACAAATCCCATACCAAACAAAGCTCCCTACTAGCAGACCTACCATGTCGAATCTGCACACCCTCAAACCTCAATTTCACATGCTCCTCAATTCGCTTGACCATATCTCCAATAGTGGCACCAACCCCTCGGAAATGCCTATAATTACGTTCCCTCCAAATACAAGTCACATAACAATTCCAAGCAATCTTAAAAAAAATGACAACAAAGATTTACTTTTCAAATAACAACAAGCCCACCACAACTCCCAATCCCAATCCAACACACTCCTATGTACTTGGCAAATGTAAAGGATACCCTCTCACACAGCTTTAGAATATACACATCCAAAAAACAAGTGATCTCGTGTTTCTTGCTCAATTGAGCAGAACTCACAAACACCATCCACAAACATCCCAGACGAGATAAACTTATCCTTGGTAGGCAACCTATTCAGAATTTCCATCCAAGCAATAGTAGAAAATTTGGGAGTATGACCTGAATGACAAACAAGTCTCTCCCAATGAACCTTCTCTTTTTTCACTCTCAAGGTGTTCCAAATATCCCGGGTATAAGAAAAAGCCGACCCAACATGCGATGAATCTTAGCAGCCTTCGGTCGAACCTGCAACAAAGCCCTCGAAGACCAACTATAGTTTTGAGGACAAGACAAGTTCAAAAACATATTATTCTTGATGATATACGCATGAACCTAAGCAACCCAAATGGACCTCTCCTTAAGAAATAATTTCCTAATAAAGTAACCATGCAAGCGTAATTCCAAGTCTTAAGGTCTTTAAGCCCAAGCCCTCCCTCAGACTTGGAGAGTAAATATGAGAGCAACTAACCCTCGCCCCCTTGGCCCCTCTATCTTCCCCTTTCCAAAAAAACGATAACACAATTGACTAATTCTTTTGATAACAACCACATAGAGAAAAACCTGACTACTCCAATAATTCTCAAACTATAAATGACAGAACGAATGAGCTGGAGTTTACCTGCATAAGAGAGGGTTTTTGGCCTATCATCCTTGTAATCTAGCCTCAATCTTCTCAATCAAAGTAACACAGTCTCTCAAAGAAATTCTCTTGGTATCAAGGGGAATACCAAGTTATCTTACTAGGAGCTTCCCACACCAAATGACTATCACTTCCATAATCCCCTGCAACACATCATCCTCGATCCCAGATGATAACATTTTTGACTTTGCAGCGTTAATGTTCAAACCCGAAAAAACCCCAGAAAAACCTAAACACCTCCCTGATACCAACCACAGAGCTGAGAGTGCCCTTTGAAAAAACTAACATATCATCCACAAAGCAAAGACACTTAGGATGACAATAGAACACAACACACTCTGCAACTTTATCAAGGGACTTGGACAAAACATTCATAGCAATAATAACAAGATAAGGGGACAAAGGGTCCCATTGCCTCATACCCTTTGCCCCACGAAAGAAGCCAACAAGACTGCCATTCAAAGACACCTAAAAGGAGGTCGAAGTGACGCACTCTCTAATCCAAGCATTCATCACACCTGGCATCTCAAAAGCTTCCAAAATAGTGAACAAAAAATATAATCAATAGAGTCAAACACCTTCTACAAATCTAACTTCATAGCACACTGAAGGGAAAGTGAATTACAACTATAGCCCTTAACCATCTCTTGGGATATTAAAGTATTATCCATTATACTCCGGCTAGGAACAAAAGCGCTCTCACAACAATCACTTGAGCAATACATTTATAGATCACGTTGCAAAAAGATATAGGTTAAAAACCCATCATGTGATTAGGGTTCAAACACTTCGAAAAAAGAACCAGGTAGTAGAATTAATGGCAGGAAAATATCTGAGTTCCCAAAAAAAGATAACACGCCCTTGATCAGGTCCTCACCCACAATATCCCAAGCCACTTTGAAAAAGAGAGAAGTATACCCATCAGGCCCATGAGCCTTGTCAGAGTCCTGGACAAACATGGTAGACTTGATCTCCTCACTAGTCACCTTCCTTTGAAACTAATCCTTAGCTAAATCATAGAAAGTAATGCCCAAAATCTCCTTAAGTAGGCTCACACTCACCTCAGACACAGAGATGTCCCGAACCCCAAGCAACTCAGAAAGAAACCAACAACCTCCTCAAAAATTTAATCTTCAGCATTCAATCGATGCCCATGGTCATTCACAAGGGAACAAATCAACTGTATATAACACCCCCAACCCGTACCCAACTCGGATACGAATATGAGGTGTCACATTGACTTTTCAAAACTCTGACTCTTTGAAAATTTGTTTAAAATTTGTTTGAAATTTAAACCTTAACTTGTATTTTAGTGGTGAACCCTTATATAAAAGTTAATATTAAAAATTCATATTTCAAAATGAAATTAAATACTTAATATATTTACATAAATTTAAAATAGCATGGTTACAAAATTGATCAGAGTATTTCGATTTAAACCTTTATGATACATGCCAACAAAATTTCAAAATAACAAAAACCACCTACAATTTAATCGTCTTCAAGTGTATGTTGTCCTTTCATATCTTTACTCCTCGGATCTCTTTGAACCTACATGGGAAATCACTCACACGCTAAGTAGTTGACTTAGTGAGACAATAATGAGCATAACAAAATATTTAAAAACACTTGCTTAAACATTTCAGAGAAAACATTACATACAGAAACCAATATACCCTTCATGAAATAATGTATACAGTTACACATTGTTCAATTTATATCAATTTATTTTATTAGCCTAACGCATATCACTAAGAACTCAAGGTATGTGAGTACATTGAGGTTGTGCACTGTAATTGCAGTCGAAACTACCACGTAGAATTTGCACCAAAGTGCCACGTAGAATATGCACCGAAGTGCAACATAGATTTATCCATAAAAACTACATAGAATTGTCCCGAAGGACCACATAGAATTGTCCTGAAGGACCGCGTAGAACCCTCAACTCTTGGCATGTTAACTATACCTCTAATTTTCATACATAACTTTGGTCTTTAACTATATAATTATTTTTCATTACCTTATTCAAAGTATCTTTTATCCACATTGCACACATTCACATAGAACTTTTTCACGTAGAACACATTAACACTATATTAAATAAGTATCAACTTTTATATTTTAAAACCCTATTTAAAATGTAGTTAAAATATTTATATTTTACATGACATTAAATATACAAAATATTATAATAGATGTCCTTACTGATTTATATGATATCTTGATTTTTCCTGGGTAATGCATAACTACCCCTACTCAGCAGTCTTTTCCTTTCCCTACGTGTGAACCAATCACACGCTAAGTATTTACTTAGTGAGGTGTCAATAAAATTAAAATAAAACTAAACAATATACTAAATATTATATAAAAATCACATATTTAGAAATAAATAAAATAACAATTAAAATGCATAAAAACTAAATTATTCAAAATAATTCACGTAAAATATGTAAGAATAAAACAAGTACTCGAGTAACTCATACTTTCCATATTTAAATCATATAAACTCGTATCAATTCATACTTGTAATTATAGCCCAATGTTTTATAACCAAGAATATTAGGTACGTGAGTCTCGACGAGTGTGCACACTATATGCACTTAAAAGTGCCTCGTAGTATTGCACTCGAAAGTGTCGTAGTAGGATTGTACCATAGGTGTCATATAAACTCGCATATCATATAGTCACTCCACCTCATGGCATGCCATTTGTACCTCACACTCTCAAATATACACATTAGGCTTTTATTAAAATTGTAACATACACATGTAAATTTATTCGAACATATAGCTAAAATATCATAAGAACATGTCTCATGAAATTCATATTTAAAAGCATCTAAACTCGATATAATGAAATTATTAAAAAATGTTTCTTTTAAATAATTGAGGTCGACTCATCACAAGTCTTCCTCATCATATAAATATATAAAAAAATTAGACGCACTCACATTTGCCTCACTAGTAAATCTTAGTGTCAGTTTTGCTTTCACTTCAGTCTTTTGTCTCTTTCTTTTTGCTTGATTTAACTTGATTTGCAATCACAATCTATCTGAGAATTAATTTATCCGAAAAATAAATTTCAAGATATATGTTAGTATCTAACTAACATATAAATATGCATTTACCTAAACAAACAACCATAATATATTCGACAATAATTTCTATACTTTAATCAATTATATTTATATAATTTAATCAATTATATATGTTCTCCTCAAATTAATCCCTTCATGATCACTTTCAATCCTAAATTAATCACCATGTTCACCATTCTTCACAACTTCCAACTTAGTACTTCAACTTTATATTTGTATCATTTCATCACTAGTCTTTTCCCAAGCCTTCCAATTGATCCTTAATCTCATACCATTTTCTAATTTACCCCAATTCAACATTCTAACAAAATTTCCAGCACAATAATTAAATTTTCAAAAACTCACATCTTACTCCTTTAATTTCCCAAACTTTACAAAATAGTCTCATAAACTTAACATTACTCCAACTTGATCCAAAACTTAATTCCAATCACATGAAATCATTCCTACATCCATTCTAAGCCTTAAAGAAATTTGTGTATAATTTTTTTTTCTATTTTCTTCCTTAAGGCCGAAAATTTTAAAGAAATTCCTTAATGGCCTCCAACTTTATTTCAAGCTTGATTTCTTCACCTACAACTCATTTCCATTCATTCTAATCATTCTCACGTTAAAAACAAATCAAAATAAAAAAATTTCCCATAAATCCTCTACATAACCGAATCTTCCAAGTTGGCCCCTTAGTGATTTTTAATCAACTTTTAAACTTGTATATGATTCCATAACACTCTTAAAATCAAAATCCAATCTTATTTCATTGATTTATCACCTCCCCTCCAACCACCATGAAAACCCATTTCACTCATTATGCATGAAATCATGCAAAAGTTATACCAAAAGAAAGATAATTTAGTAGATAACATTTTCCTATTTCACACTTTAGTCTAAATTCTAATTAAAATGGACCAAAATTGAAGAAAAAACAAACTTACCTTTTTGGCTATGGAGTCACGGAAGTAGATGAAGAAGAGAAGAGGAGATCACAAAAACTCTAAGAAAAAATCTCCCAATTATTAACTTTTAAAACTAATTAAATGAATTTTTTATTCCTTTTAGCCCAAAAACCAAAATTACCTTTAATAAATTCCCAGAAATACACCCATGACACTCCTTCATATCTATTTTATTAGTATTAAATAGATGTAAAATTCTCATCTCTCAATTTTTATTTTTGAGCCTTCAATTTTCAAAATTTCATTTTAGTCACTAAATTGTACTATTTTAATTTATAGTGCAATTCTCACCAAATTCCACCAATCCAACTTAAATTCCAGTAATTAAAAATATCCATATAATTTTCCAACCTAAATCTACCTTTCTTCAAATTTTTTTAATCTTCCAATTCGATCTGGTTATTCGATTAATATACCGATCTTTGTCCTTTAATAAACTTATATGCAAACTCCATATCAAAATTCTGAAACCACTAAATTAAATATCTTTAGCTAAAATACTAATTCACAGATCCAAAAATTAAATTTTGAAATTTTACATTTTTATTCCTTAAACTTTTACAACTTTATACTTTAATCTCCAAACTTTTAAAATTTACATTTCAGTCACCAATTCAAAATTTGGGATATTACAACTTAACTTGAATGAATTCAGCTTAATGGCATGCCAAATGTACCTACGAGACTCTCAATGCAACATACAATGTGCTTTTAAATCATATCATAATCATTTAATAATCAATATTTAAAAATCAAAATCATTTTTAATTCATCATCATAAAACATAAACTTGGACAATTCATACCCTAAATTACTCAAAAAAACTTTATATAAACATTATGGAAATAATCTGTATTTAAAATAGAAACATACTTTAAATAGTACGAGGTTAACTTATCAAAAGTTATCCTCAATCAGAATAACAAATAAATAAACTGCACTCACTTTGACACTTTATTTATAAATCAAAATATAAGTATCACTAATATTTATATTTAATCATTTGCTTTCAATTGCTTTAACTACAGAATTTATTGAAATTTCATACTCTGACAGTTTGCACTACCTTCAAAGAAATATTATTTTGGATTACTATATATACTTAAAAATTATTCTGCTTATACCACTGAAAACTAGAGTCGAATAAAAATCTAACCATATAAAGCACTTCTTCTAGTTTAACTTGTAAAATTTATACTGAATTTTCAAAGCTGACTTATAGAAGTTGTTTTGAGCAGAAACTGCTTTCATGTTTTCCGACCTATCATTGGTTAAAAATTCATATCTTATTGTATACTCCTTACCGTTTCTTTTAAACAAAACTAGACTGAAATAAGAATTCAACAATATAAAAATCACCTTCTAATCATTTCTTTAGAATTTATGGTGATTTTCTAAACTTAGTGTTCAATTCACAAATCTAGACAGATTTCACTAACTTTCATCCTTTTGCTTATTTACTACTTCTATTAGCTTACGAAATAAACATATATGCATGAATCAAAAAATTTCATAACATTTAAGAATCACTTCCTATCATAGCAACTTCGACACTGGCTCATCGCAAGCCAATGTTTGCACAATAACATAAATACGAATTAAATATACACTCACCTTGAAATAATCTTCTCAATGACGCACTTTTCCTTCCCTTTTCAAATTACTTGAAGATCGTGGTCTGACGAAGTCATAAAATAACATAAAATATTCAAATTATGTTAGTATCGAACTACCATAATCTAAACTTAAATATATAATTCAATAGAAATAAAATCGATACTTAAATCGATATAAAACTAAATTATATTTTCCATAAAAAATTCAAACTTCTAAAAAATGTTAATTCGATTCCATAAATATTTATTTCCTTCATCAACTCTTCAACTTTTGTCAATTGCACAATCAAGCCACTAATTATGAATTCTTTCTAGAATCCACCTTAACTTTTCCATTAAATTCATAATGATCCTTTACCATTATGATCATTGCACATTAATTACTAACATTTCCAGCACCTTAAATATATATATTGAATTCAATACTTTAATCTTCAAAAACTTGCAATTTCATCCTCTATTTCCTTAGACTTTTCGAATTCAATCACCCACTTTAATAATCTTGCAACTCGATCTCAAATTCAATATTTAAACTTAAAAATAAGCATGCTGATATAAATTTCCAGCAATGAAATTTCATATTAAAATAATACCATCACATTTAAAAATTCACAATTAAATCACAACTTTTGAAACTATTTGAATTCCATCACCAAATTTATCCAAATTTGCACTTTGATCCCAAATTACTTATTTAACTTAAAATTCCAGCATTTCAAATATTAAAATTCAACATTGAACACTCCAATTATCAAATTTATGCTATAATATCCTACATTCTCAAAACTTATAAATTAGCCCTTTTACTATCTCAAGGTTCCAAATTGATCTCCAAATCATATAAAACACTTCTAATATCAATTCTAGACCATAAGAAAATTTTCAACATTTCCCCCCAATTTATTCCCTATGGTCGAATAAAATTAGTATACTAGAACTTGATTTTCATTCAATTTCAATCACTAATTCAATCTCTTATAATCAAATTCATGCAATTTCAATCATCATGACATCAAATTGAATCCAATTTCAACCAATTTCCATTAACCCTAACTTGACCAAATTGATTAGAAGCATTTCTACTTGATTTTAATTATCACAAAGGCTTGGAAATTATTCTACAACACTAATAACATAAAAACCATCCTTTAATTCTTCAAAATTCAAACATGTTCTTCATGAATCCTAATCGTGATCATCCTCATCCAAACATGTTTTCCATGAACTATTTATACCAAATGATAGATAATTTCAAGTAGATTAATTCTCTATCTAATAGTTTAATCCAAAAAACAATCGAATAAGTTTAAAGATGAAATAAAAAAAATTCTTACCTAGCTATGGTGGTTAACGCTTTGGGGCTGGAAGATGCTGTAAATTTATGATTTTTCTTCAGTTGATATCATATTACACTTGGCTTTATCTAATATAAATGAATTTAAAATTTAATTAATGTGAATTTATCATTTTACCCTTAATGAAACATGATAATTTCAACTTGCCATTGGAATATCTTCCATTTTAACATTCCAAAGTCAAAGATGAACAAATAAAAATCCACTTTCCACCTTTTCCCTTGCAATGTTTTGAAAATTACAATTTAGACACTAAAATTCATAATTTTGGATTAACATGAAAAATCGACCTTAATTCAACTGATCCATGTTGAATTTCACTGTTTTAAATTATGGAAATAATATTTCCAACCTTTATCTAGCCTCCTTTAAATTTTTGTGAATTTTTGGTTCGATCCGAATATCCGATTTCTATACTGAACTTTATCGATATATAGTTTTTAACACAAATCTCGTACCAAAAATTTGATTGCCACGAAAGTTCTTGTTTTAGGCCAAACTTTTCATTTACAGGATAAAATATAAAAGTTTTCAAAATTATATTAATGGTCTTTGAACTTTTACAAATTTTATACTTTAACCACCAAACTTCCTAAATTTACTTTTTAGTCACTAACCAAAATTTGGGGTATTACAATTCCTCCCCCTTCAAGAAAATTCATCCTCGAATTTTCCATTCATATCTACATATCTTAAGTAAAAAGATGAGGACACTGTTTTTTCATATCCTATTCTCGTTCCCAGGTTGCTTCTTTAACTTTATGATTTCGCCATAAAACTTTTACCAATGAGATTGTCTTATTTCTTAGTTCTTTAACTCCATGTGCTAGAATCCTTACAGGTTTCTCTTCATAAGATAAATCGGTTGGATCTCAATTTCCTTCGGTGTAATGACATGTGAAAAATCTGATCAATACTTTGGAAGTATAGATACATGAAACACATTATAAATCTTATCCATTTTCGGATGTAATACTAACTAGTAAACTACATATCCAACTATATTTATAATCGCATATGACTAATGAACCTCATATTTAACTTTCCTTTATGCTTAAATCTCATAACTTTTTCTAAGATGAAACTTTAAGAAATACTTTATCATTTCCTTGATATTCAATCATTTTTTAATACTTTTTTACTTTTGCTTTGAAGGTCTTTAATCTAATCTGAAAAAGAAAGTCTCAACCTTAACTCTGCAACAAGTGCACCATCATTCTTCATTGAAAGTCAATCATCTAAAGCTTTCAAAGCACTCACATTTGCCTCTCTATCGAATCTTATCAATGCCAGCTCCAAAACTTCAGCTACCACATTAGCCTCTCCAACATAATAATCAATAATCAAATCAAAATATTTTAAAAACTCATTCCATCTCCTTTGCCTTAGATTCAATACCTTCTGAGTTTGCAGATGTTTCAAACTTTTATAACTTGTATAAATATAATACCGCTCATCATAATTAGTAGTGCCAACTTTTTAAAGCAAAAACTACAGCTGCTAACTCCAAATTATGAGTCGGATAATTTTGTTTGTGCATCTTTAATTGTCTTGAAGCATAGGCTATCACTTTGTATTCTTATATTAATACACATCTCAATCCATTATTAGATGCATCACTGTAAATTACAGAATTTTTACTTGATTATGATTGCACTAAAACATATATTTTTGTTAGAATCTTCTTAAGCATATTGAAACTTTCTTGGCACTTTTCTGTCTAAACGAATAACACATCATTTCTAAACATCTTAACAAGTGGAGACGCAATTATCGAAAAAATTCATGAATCTTTGATAAAAACCAATTAATCCCAAGAAATATTGAACTTCATAACGTCTTTAAGAATTTCCATTCTACTATAATTTGTACTTTCTTTGAATCTACTTTGTTTCTTTCTATTGTAATCACATGACCAAGAAAAATAATTTACAGTAACCATAATTCACATATTGACAACTTGGCATATAACGAAGTGTCTAAAGTATAATGCGAAAGTGGGTGCCATGTTCCTCTTTAGTCTTAGAATAAACTCAAAACATCATCAATAAACACGACCAAAAATTCATCAAATCTATTAATGTTACAGGGGCATTAGTCAGTCCAACTGACATCATTACAAAATCATAATGACCATATCAGGTTCTGAAAGCCTTCTTCAGAACATCTTCCTCTTTAATCACCAACTAATTATACCCAAATAGAAGACCAATCTTCGAAACCGTTAAAATATCTTTAAGTTGGTCAAATAGATCATCAATCCTTAGAAAAGGTATTCATTCTTTACCGTCACTTTATTCAACTAAGGGTAATCCCTACATAATTGTATCAATCCATATTTCTTTTTAACTAAGAATATCGTTGTAACCCACGAAAACACACTCGGACTAATAAAACTCCAATCAAGTAACTCATGTAATTGTGCCTTTAGTTCTCTGAGTTCGGTTAGAACCATTTGGTACGATTTCGATCTAACTTCAGATATTCAGTTATCAATTACCTTTACCTAAAAAGCTGAACAACCTTTTAACATCAAAATTGTTGCCAATGCTACAAATATCACATTAGGCGATAATTTCGCCTTTTTCTCCGATTACTTTTATTTCAGAACCCTTCACATTTTTCAGAAACAATCGCTTTCTGTGAAAATCTACCCCAACCATGATGCAGAGATAACAAATCATTTAATAAAACAACTTATTCATGCATTTCACTCTTAACGGTAAATTGCACATTATGATTATTGCACATTAATTACTAAAATTTCCATCACCTTAAATATATACTCAATTCAATATTTTAACCTTCAAAAACTTGTAATTTCATCCTCTATTTCCTTAGACTTTTCGAATTCAACCACCCACTTTAATAATCTTGCAATTTGATCCCAAATCCAATATTTAAACTTAAAAATCAGCATGCTGATATAAATTTCCAGCATTGAAATTTCATACTAAAATTATACCACCAAATTTGAAAATTCACAATTAAGTCTCAACTTTTGAGACTATTCGAATTCCATCACAAAATTTATCCAAATTTATACTTTGATCCCAAATTACTTATTTAACTTAAAATTCTAGCAATTCAAATATTAAAATTCAGAATTGAACACTCCAATTATCACATTTATGCAATAATATCCTACAATTCTCAAAACTTATAAATTAGCCCTTTTATTATCTCAAGGCTCCAAATTGATCCAAAATGATCTCCAAATCATATAGAACACTTTTAGTATCAATTATAGACCATATGAAAATTTTCAACATTTCCCCCCAATTTATTCCCCTATGGCCGAACATAATTAGAATACTAGGTCTTGATTTTCATTCAATTTCAATCATGAATTCAATCTCCTATAATCAAATTCATGTAATTTCAATCATCATAACATCAAATTAAACTCAATTTCAACCAATTTCCATAAACCCTAACTTGAGCAAATTGATTATAAGCATTTCTACTTGATTTTAATCATTACAAAAGCTTGGAATTTATTCTACAACACTATTAACATAGAAACCATCATTTAATTCTTCAAAATCAAACATGTTCTTTGTAAACTCTAATCATGAACATCATCATCCAAACATGTTTTCCATGAACTATTTATATCAAATGATAGAGAATTTCAAGTAGACCGATTCTCTATCTAATAGTTTAATCCAAAAATCAATTGAATAAGCTTTAAAATGAAATCAAAAAAATTCTTACCTAGCTATAGCAGTTCACGTTTTGGGGTCGAAAGATGCTGCAATATTTTTATTTTTCTTCAATTAATATCATATGACACTTGACTTTATCTAATATAAATGAACCTAAAATTCAATTAATGTGAAATTATCATTTTGCTCTTAATTAAACATGATAATTTCAACTTGTCATTGGAATATCTTCCATTTTAATATTCCAAAAGTAAAAAATGAATAAATAAAAATCTACTTTCCACCTTAGTCCTTGTAATTTTTTAAAAATTACAATTTAGTTACTAAAATTCACAATTTTGGATTAACATAAAAAATTGACCTTAATTCAAATGATCCATGTTGAATTTAACTGTTTTAATTTATGAAAATAATATTTCTAACCTTTATCTAGCATCCTTCACATTTTTGTAAATTTTCAATTCGATCCAATTATCCGATTTCTATACCGAAATATTCATTTACGGGCTTAAATATATAATTTTTAAAAAATTAAATTTCTGGTCTCTAAACTTTTTTAAAATTTATACTTTAATCATCAAACTTTCAAAACTTACATTTTAATCACTAACCAAAATTTGGGTATTACACCCAACAGGCCCAGAACTCTCCTCTCCTCTCCTCTCCTCAGGAGAAGGCACCACATTAAAATCACCTGCCGCCAACCAAGGAACATCCCCAATAGTGTCCTTAAGCTCCCTAAGATGTTGCCAAAGTATCTATCAACCCCAAGAATAACCCCAGAAACATAAACACACACACCAGCAACTTGAACTGAACAGGTTATGCATTGATCATTAATCGACACCTCAGCCACATCAATACCCTCCCTACATAACAACCAGATCCTGCCAAGCTCAGAGAAAGCATAATTATGAAAACCCTTCCAACCGTTAAACAATTTCCGCCATACAGCCTGCTTATTCACTTCACTAACTCTGGTCTCCAAAAGACAAACCAAATCAACATCCAGACACTTTATTTTCTCTAACACCCCAGCCTGCTTTTGGGGATTATTAAACCCCTTAGTGTTCCAAAACAGACACCTCATAACTAACCGGAGTAGAAGAACCTTGCTTTTTCCCCTTGCGGTCATTTTTCTTGCTCTTCTTCAATCTGTGCATTAATGCAAGCAACCCCCTTAGCAGCCTCACGACCTTGCCGAATATCCAAAGAAGGGGAATCAACCTGAACTTCATTCAATTTCCCCTTCCCCTTACCATCAAGCTCCTCCACTATAGAAGCACAAACAGTGGTCACCTCAACAGCCGAAACAAGATCAGAAACCTCTATTATATAAGCACTAACCTCAACAACCTCCCCAACCACTGGCAATTGAGCATTAACCCCAGCAGCGCCAACAGCCAACCGTTGAACAACCACCCCTACACACTCCGTAACCACCTCCATCACATCAGAAACTGAACCAGACACAATATTCTGTCCCTCAACAGAAGCAGTAATATTTACAACAACCTTCTCTTGCCTAGAACATAGCACATTCTGCTGGAGCATCTCCAACAATAACCGTAGCCTTCCCAGCCATGCCCTTAGGTACCCAAACTTGCTGGCTTACCTTCTTCACATGTTCACAACCTCTTTCACTATGACCAAAAACCGCACAGTGAAGGTATCGAGGAGGCATCCAAGGAGCAAACACTTCAATTGCCGCAGTCGAACCATCTTGTAGCTGGACATCAATGAATTTATGAATCACTGAATCAACCGTCACCTCCACACAAACCTTGGCAAAAGCCAACCTGTGACGATGAGCAGTAGATTCATCCATGTACAATGACGTGCCAAGAGCACTAGCTATGTAACTAAAACCGATGCCAGTAAACAACTCCAGAGGGATACGATTAAGATGAATCCAAACCGAAATTTTTTCCAAATTGAACTCCAAGGACTGCAAATTAGGCTCCCACCGCCTAAGAATAATCGGCATATTTTGAATATGCCAAGGCCCATTGGAGAGCACCCACTCACAAGACTCTGAGGTCGGGAATTGAAACAGAAAAAAGCTCCTCTCCAACAAAATTAACCATAACCTGCCCAAACAGCCCCCACAATGACCTAACCAGCCGCTGAACAGTAGAGAAATTGGGGGACTTACCTAAAAATTGTGCAACCAGCGAGTTCTCCCAAACCTTCACTCCCACAGCAAAAACTTCAGCCGGTGGCCTGACCTTGATCGCCCCATCCAAAAGATCCGGTGGAAAGAATTGGAGAGAAAAATCCCTTTGGCCGGCGAACAGCTGCCTCCAATTCATACGAGTTGACCCCGTTTCATCTCCAATCATCCACAAAGCAGAGCAAACAATACCTCAGATCAAACAAAGAAACGAGAAGGTCACCGATTCAAAACCAGAAAACCAAGTAAAACCCCTTAAAACACCACAACTCCAAAAAAACCAAGAAGAATCAGAAGGAAAACCACGAAAACCAGAGAAAATCGGAGGAAAAGGACGGAAAACTGCCAGCAATAGTCCCGCTATCGCGCACCGGGAGAATATAAAACTTATTTAGTTATAAACATATATAAAGAATTACTTCAACCAAGTATTTATAAAAATATTAAATTTTTTACTTACTTTGATTTTAGTTGTTATTTATTTAATTTTAAACAATTTTTAAGTAGGGTAGGAGGAATTTTAGTTCTAACGCGTATTGAATTTAAAGTCGAGGAAAGAATAAAAATATCAATTGAGAATTTTTAATCATTTATTTTAAAAATTGTTAACTAATTATTATTTAATTTAATAACTCACATGAATAATTTTTTTAAAATATTAGATTCAAACACCATAAATATAAAGAAATTTTAGTATATTATTGCTTTTATTTAAACATGAATGTATGTATGCAGAGTAAGGTAGGTATAGAGATACGCTTGACATTAATTAGTTGAAAATAAGAAAGCGAAGAAAAGTCCGTGGAGATTCGGGGGACGAGTATGTGAGAGTGAGGTAAGCAGCGCGTGAGGAGTCAAAGAGGCCAAGAAGGACCAGGCTAAGGGTTCCCACTGTCCCACCAACCTCGGTGCGCATTTCTTCCAGCTTTTATTAACATAAGGCTCCTCCTCTCACGTATATATAAACTCACCAACTCCACACACAGACTCCATTATTTTACGTTTGTAAGACTCACCCCAGAAGGTAAAAAAGAAAATAAAAACTGAGATACGTCTCTCTATCTTTCTCTGCCTTCATTTTTCTCGAGTATTACTATTAGACTTCGTTTTTATTTCTGCGAAGAGGAGTATTTAAGTGTGTGTGGCTTTTCTTTTTTGTATTCCTATAGCTTCTGGCTGCGGCTCCCACTACTAAGCTTGGAAGATGGGCATCAGCCTCGAGGAGATAAAAAACGAGTCCGTTGATCTGGTATTTTTTCCCCTCTTCTCTTTTACATAAATCTTATAAATCCGATACATGCAACCCGGTTTTGTGTTTGTTTTCTCTTCACACAAAAAGCGTTTATACATGAATCGTGTTTCCCCCGCCCCCCTACTGTTATGATTCCAGCTTTCAACAAAGCAGGGGATTCTTTCCATTACTTTTTGGCTATCTGAGTAGAATTCACCATGCATGATACAAACGATGCTTCTTTTTTTTAATGTTGTTGAACTTGTTGTGAATTTTTGCCAAAAAGAGTGGAAAACGATTTCCGGGCTTTCCTTTGTAGATGAAAATCAAGATATTATGATTCAAACGATATTTTAGTCGATTCTTTTTAAGATTTTGGTGCCATACCAAACATATTTTAGCCATTCGTTCCGTTACGATTAGGTAATAAATATTATTATTCTAATCAAATTAAGATTTAATAAATATTATGATATTATTAATTTGACATATCTGTCTCTCGTTGCGTGAGTAGAGTTTTCGGGTCTTGAAGCATCTCCGTTACTTTTTTCTTTGGAAATTGCATAATAAAAGCCTTCTGTTATATGGTATTAGAAAGAAAGAAAAAATATAATTCTTCAACCTTTGGTAATTTCCTAAGCCAAAGAGGATTTCTTATTTTCCTTTTTTAACAGCAATAAATAGAGTTTGACAAGGGCATCCTATGACTATATCAATAGCTACAGTCATGACTATGCTCACTAATTATTTCAATTGAACCAAAAAGATTAATTACTTCAATGGATGGACTGTAAATATCAATGGACAGGTCTTTTTGTCTATACTGCTTTTCGAAACTCAACGTGAATCTCTTCACGTGTTTAGGAAAAATATTATATTTCCTCTCTTTATTACTTGTTTTTTATTGAACAAATAACAATATTCCCTCCCTTTTCAGGGTCCTCTGTATTGTTTGTTCTGTTTTTTCATGTCGGTTGATTTGAACAGCATCGTTTCCCCATAGGTAGGCTATACATGGAGTCTTAGTTTATGAAAAGTTTCAGCAAAAGAAGCTTATGATATCTGTTATCCTAGTTGATGATTGATTGTCCCTGGTTATACATGGGGTTTTTTATTCAGTTGCATTTGATTTCTCTCCGAGAAAAAACCGAACGACTGAAATCACTGGTTATTGCATGGATCACAAGTTAAACTAAATCAACATACATATTCCTAAAATGCATTTTTTGTAAGTTGGCTAAGTGACAATTGCTTACAGGAACGGATTCCTATTGAGGAAGTTTTCGAGCAGTTGAAATGTACAAGAGAAGGGTTGACTACCGAGGAAGGCAACAATCGCCTTCAAGTTTTTGGACCAAACAAACTAGAAGAGAAAAAGGTTCATACCATAAACCACTTACATTTAAGTTTGTAAAGTTTTAGCTTGTATTTTTTTTGTATGACATAGTATGATACTCTGCAAACAGGAGAGCAAAGTTCTCAAGTTCTTGGGTTTTATGTGGAACCCTTTGTCATGGGTCATGGAAGCTGCTGCTATAATGGCCATTGCCCTGGCAAATGGTGATGGAAGGCCTCCGGACTGGCAGGACTTCGTTGGTATAATTGTCCTGTTGGTGATCAACTCCACCATCAGTTTTATTGAAGAAAATAATGCAGGTAACGCTGCAGCTGCTCTCATGGCTAATCTTGCTCCGAAAACTAAGGTGCGGTACATTCAGCAACCCAACAGTTTGTTGAATATCTTTCTGTCTTATTTAATCATGATTTCGCTTGTTGTCCTTGTAACATATAGGTTCTTAGAGATGGTCGATGGAGCGAGCAAGAAGCAGCAATTCTAGTTCCAGGGGACATTATCACTATTAAATTGGGAGACATAGTTCCTGCGGATGCTCGTCTTCTTGAGGGTGATCCTTTGAAGATTGATCAATCTGCTCTTACTGGGGAGTCTCTTCCTGTCACGAAGAATCCATCAGATGAAGTGTTTTCTGGTTCAACGTGTAAACAGGGCGAAATAGAAGCAGTTGTTATTGCAACTGGTGTTCACACATTCTTTGGTAAAGCTGCCCACCTAGTGGACAGCACCAATCAAGTTGGGCATTTCCAGAAAGTGCTTACTGCCATTGGTAATTTCTGCATCTGCTCAATTGCAGTTGGAATAGTCGTTGAGTTAATAGTCATGTACCCAATACAGCACCGCAAGTACAGGGATGGGATTGACAATTTACTGGTTCTCTTGATTGGTGGAATCCCAATTGCTATGCCAACTGTGTTGTCTGTCACCATGGCTATTGGTTCCCACAGGCTTTCTCAACAAGGGGCTATCACAAAGAGAATGACAGCCATTGAAGAAATGGCAGGAATGGATGTTCTCTGCAGTGATAAGACTGGAACTCTGACTTTGAACAAACTTACTGTTGATAGAAACCTAATTGAAGTATTTGCAAAGGGAGTCGAAAGAGAGCAGGTTATTCTTTATGCTGCAAGGGCTTCAAGGACTGAAAATCAGGATGCTATTGATGCTGCAATTGTAGGAATGCTTGCAGATCCAAAGGAGGTATTTCTTTTGTCTTCCTGGTCTTTTATTATATTTAGGATTGGGTCCAAGAATTCCTTAGTCATTTTTTATACTAATTGGGCAGGCACGTGCTGGCATTCGAGAGATTCATTTCCTCCCATTCAACCCTGTAGACAAGAGAACTGCACTAACCTACATTGATTCTGATGGAAACTGGCATCGTGCTAGCAAAGGTGCACCGGAGCAGGTACTTTATTTTCTCATTCTAGAATAGTTATTACCTTTTTGGGTAGGTAACTTCTAACACATATGCTTTCAATATTCTTAAATAGATTATAACTCTTTGCAATTGCAAAGAAGATGTCAAGAGAAAGGTTCATGCAGTTATTGATAAATTTGCTGAACGTGGGCTTCGGTCTTTAGCTGTTGCAAGACAGGTCAGGAAAGTAAACTTGCACATGCTTGAATCGAGAAAACTAAATTGTGGTAATAATACTATGTTTGATTTCTATTTCTGCAGGAAATACCTGAGAAAACAAAAGATAGTCCTGGGGCACCATGGGAGTTTGTTGGTTTGTTGCCACTATTTGATCCTCCAAGGCATGATAGCGCTGAAACAATCAGAAGAGCTCTTAACCTTGGAGTGAATGTTAAGATGATTACCGGTGAGAGTTGTTTAATTGTTTAGAATTGAACATTATCTATAATTGCATGATGTAATCTTTATACTATTTTTTAAATACCTAGGGGATCAGCTTGCAATTGGCAAGGAAACCGGAAGGAGGCTTGGAATGGGCACAAACATGTATCCTTCATCTTCTTTGCTGGGACAAGACAAGGACGCTTCCATTGCTGCTCTCCCTATAGATGAATTGATTGAGAAGGCTGATGGATTTGCAGGAGTGTTTCCAGGTGTGCTTTAAGAACTTTGTTGATAAAGTTTAATTAATTAATTATAGGGCCTCTACTCTTTTAAATTTTCTCTCTAACAATTCCTTTCCATACGAATGACAGAACACAAATATGAAATAGTTAAGAGGCTACAGGAGAGAAAACATATTTGTGGCATGACAGGAGACGGTGTGAATGATGCCCCTGCTTTAAAGAAGGCAGATATTGGAATTGCTGTTGCTGATGCTACAGATGCCGCTCGAAGTGCTTCAGACATCGTACTGACTGAACCCGGGCTAAGTGTCATTATCAGTGCAGTGCTGACCAGCAGGGCTATTTTCCAAAGGATGAAGAACTACACTGTGAGTAATATAATTGTTTACTTTTTCCCTCTCTTATTCCTCAGTGGAAGTGATTGTAACCTTTTTTTCTCTTATTCCTTCACATTGTAGATCTATGCAGTTTCAATCACCATTCGTATTGTGGTAAGTATACAAAGACCTCTAAGAAGCAGAGTACTTGTAATGCTAAATCTCTTTACAAATAGATTAAGTTTTTCATTGTCATTTGGCAGTTTGGCTTCATGTTTATCGCCTTGATATGGAAGTTTGACTTTGCGCCCTTCATGGTTCTAATTATAGCCATCCTGAATGACGGTGAGATGTTCTTTATCACTATGCGTTATTATACAAGTCCCCAGACCCACACCCACCATGATTTTGAATCTGATTAATTCATCATCATATTTATAGGTACAATCATGACAATTTCCAAGGACAGAGTGAAGCCATCTCCACAGCCGGACAGCTGGAAACTGAAGGAGATTTTTGCTACTGGCATTGTGCTTGGAGGTTACTTAGCGCTAATGACTGTGATATTCTTCTGGGCAATGATAGACACCAATTTCTTCTCAGTAAGAACCTCGTTTGCTATGTATTATTTTGGTGAGATTTCTTTTAATTTGCCATTTCCTCTTTTTCAGGACACATTTCACGTTAGATCACTGAGGAATAGTAATGAAGAAATGATGGCAGCTTTATACCTTCAAGTTAGTATTGTAAGTCAGGCCCTCATTTTCGTCACAAGGTCTCGCAGTTGGTCCTATTTTGAACGCCCTGGACTTCTCCTAGTCGGTGCTTTTATGATTGCTCAGCTGGTAAGAAAATTTAACTAATCTAGTAAACTATCCATTACAGAAGTCTTTTTTTTTAACCGTAAGGTTTTAGAAGGCTCATATATGTATACATATAGTGTGTATTAACAGAAAACGACCTAAAAATGTGTGGCAGGTGGCTACTTCGATAGCGGTGTATGCAAATTGGGGTTTCGCAAGGATTAAAGGTATGGGTTGGGGATGGGCTGGTGTAATCTGGCTATACAGTGTGGTAACATATCCCACTGGATCTTCTCAAGTTTGCAATACGTTATGTTCTTAGTGGAAAAGCTTGGGACAACCTTTTGGAGAACAGAGTATGTTCCATTCATCCCAAATTGGTGAAGTGCGTTGACTTTTTTTGTGGTCTCATGAATTTAATTGGCTCTTTTGCATTATAGACTGCCTTCACTACGAAGAAAGATTATGGAAAAGAGGAGAGAGAAGCACAATGGGCAACCGCGCAGAGAACTCTGCATGGCCTTCAACCACCTGAAACCTCAAGCATTTTCCATGAAAAGAGCAGTTACAGGGAACTTTCAGAGATTGCAGAGCAGGCCAAGCGCAGGGCTGAGGTTGCGAGGTCAGCCATCAAATTTCTGCACCTACATATGCACTTGAAAAAAAAGTGGATGTTAATTTGACGATTATTTTGTGTAGGTTGAGGGAGCTGAATACACTGAAGGGGCATGTTGAATCGGTTGTTAAGCTCAAGGGGCTTGATATCGATACCATTCAGCAGCATTACACTGTTTAAATAGTGACGATGACGATGAACGAGGCCCTTTTCACCGCTAATGTTAGTATTGTTTCCCAGACTTCCATTTTCGTTTCCCTAAATGTTGGAATTTATGTTAACTGTTCTCCCCTCTTTTTAGTCGTTGATATACAATATCATAAATATTTCAGCTGCCCTTTATTATGATACATGAGGGAACTTCATTCTAATGTTTTGCGTCCTCTTCGAATTAAACAAAACAATTTGCATTTTAAACAAGAAAATTCTCCTAATCTAAAATTGTTAACATTTTCACAATTTGTACTAGAAAAATGTAATTCATGCACGATTAACATTAACATACACTAAACCATATGATCTACTTTTGTTTTGATGTTAAACCGGTGAAAAGTCAGGACAATCACTTAAAACCATATATTTACTTATTTAAACAAATTGACTTTCAATTAATAAAACTATACGTTAGAACTTATAACGTATGTAACCTGCCTGCATGATATCTTATTTATTTTACAATTCATTGCGATTTCATTACCCATATTTTTTTATTTCATTAATTAAAACTGTTTTTAAAAAATAGGAAAATTTATGTAATATGATTTATTTATGAAACTAAAAGAGACTTAATTTTGCATGACAATGCCCAAAATGATGAACTCAGATACTCGGTTCAAATATTTGGAAAATGAAAATGAAAAACACGTTTGCAATAAAAGGGAAACAGAACGAGATAGCGGGAAAGAAGAGAGCAGAGGGAGGGAGAGATTCCACGATCTAATAAGATTTAATTAATTAAATAGAAAATAGAGAAACTAAATAGTAGCAGTGAGAGAGCAACCGATCGATCCAACACAAAGCGGAGCAGAAATTATAATAGTAAATCAAGAGGAAAGGAAAAGAAAGCTCGAAAAACATAAATAATAGTAATAATAATGAACTCGCTTGTAAATGACAAATCGAGGCTGCCTGCTGCTAACAACCCAAATAACAACTTAGTGGCTTTCGATTTATATGCAATTACTTCAATCAAGGTCAGCCTCATCAATCTTTTAACTTTTGTTTTCGTTGATGTGAGCTTGTTTTTCCGCTTCCATTCTGGTTATTGTCTCTGCAATTCTTGCTCTTTTCTTGGCTCTTATCCTACCTAATCCACTTATCTCTTTTCTTGCAACTTTAATTTTCCAGTTCTTAACAAAAAAAATTCTTGTAGGGTTTTAATTGCTGCAGTCATTTAATTTTCGGTTCGCGGGATTGAAATGACGTGCTGTTGTTTCTTTTAAGTTCGGTGATTCCAGCTCTAGGGTTTTGATTTAGGGTTTAGGGTTTCGGCTTTGTTTACTGGTGTTTCTATCAACTACTCAAGTGTAGTTTGATCCCATTGGGTTTTGGTTCTGCAACAATGACATTTGGTTTGCATTGTATGGTTTCTCCCTGGGTGAATTCCTGCATGTTTGGAAGCTGAAATAACTCTATCCACCTTGGGAATTCTGAGCTTTTTTCTCTCTCAAGCATGCTGCTTTACTTTCTTTATGCATAGACTGAGAGTTTGGTTTGCATTATATGTTATGCAAAGCGGATTTGGACAATAACTGTAAATTGGGTTGTTAACTGGTTTCTGCGATTCTTTAGTTCTGTGAATGGCGTAAGAATCTGTTCATTCAGCAATGCAATCCCAGCAGGGCTCCAGAATCAATTTAGGTGAACTGAAAGTTCAGATAGTGAAGAAGATTGGGGCTGAGAGGTCAAAAAGGTATTTTTATAATTTGAGTAGGTTTTTAAGTCAGAAGCTTAGTAAATGCAAGTTTGATAAGTCATGTTACCGCATTATTGGGAGGCATCATTTGTCACTGCATAATCAGTTGATACGTTCAATCTTGAAAAATGCATGCCAGGCTAAGACTCCACCTCCAGTTCATGAAGCTGCCGTGAAATCTTTGATACAAACTTTGAAAAGGTCTCCTGGTAGAGAAGATGCTCATGGTCAGACTAGATCCCTTGTTCCCAACCAAAATGTAGACATTTGGTCAAATGGAGTTTTCCCCGTGTCATCCCCACGAAAGCCTAGCTCCGGAGTGCGGTATAGAAAGCTCAGGGATAGACCCCGCCCACTTGGGCCAAATGGGAAGGTTGAGAGTATCTTACATCACTCGATGACAATGGAAGATAATGGCAGTAAATTGGGTTTCGAAAATGGTGATTTGATTTCCTATGATTACCAGAGACCAGTACAGCATCTTCAAGCAGTTGCTGAGCTGCCTGAAATTGACAGAGAAGGTTTGGCGCACTCTACAGAAAAACCAAGGCTGCTTTGTAAAAACCAGGCTGAAGCAGCTGTTGTTGAAGATGGGGAGGTGCTGGAGCAAGTTAACCACATTAATCTCTTCAGAAGCCCTCTGCTAGAACCACTTGGGATTCCATTTTGCTCAGTTAGTGTTGGAGGGGCCTGCAAAGCTTTGCCAGTTGCATGCCGTGGCTACTTCATTAGCTACTATGGTTGTGGTTGTTTATATGATAATGAGACATTGAAGAAACGAATGGAGCAGATCGCAGCAGCACAGGGCCTTAGTGGGGTTTCTGTGGAATGTGCTAGTTTGCTAAATAACATGTTGGATGTATACTTAAAGAAACTTATCAGGTCGTGTGTAGATCTGGTTGGATCAAAGTCTACACCAGAATTGAAAAAGCAGTTTGCCCAGAAGCAGCACCCTCAAGGAAAGCTTATTAATGGTATGTGGCCAAGTAACCACTTGCATATGCAGAGTAGCTCTGGGCCCACAGAAGTTTTGCAGGAACCTGTGCAGCATTGCTCGATATCTTTGCTTGATTTTAAAGTGGCAATGGAGCTAAATCCCCAGCAGCTGGGTGAAGATTGGCCGTTGCTACTGAAAAAAATTTGTGTGCGTTCTTTTGAATAGTGAATTCTGTGCAAAATGCTCTTGACAAAAACGATCACTGACGGTCACAGTTCTTTCCCATTATTGACATTAAACAGATGGTGCCCAGTTGCATAAAGCTCTGCACCTTGAAGATGAAATTGTGGGTTAAAGTGTGGGCATGCGTGTACCCCTGCCGCAGAGCCAGGATAAATCTGGAAATTACTTCTGAGCAACTGAGCTAAGTTGCTTAAAAAGGAAGTACTGACAACTGGTTGTCATGTTGTACGATTAGCATTGTTTTTGGCCATCTTCTGCCACTTCAACAGATCTCAAGCTTTTTTTTGCAAACTGCAGTCATCGAGTAGGAAGCCTAAGAAAGTTTTGCAGGAAAATTGTTTTGTAGCTTGTTGAAAGGTAAATTTACTTACGTAAGGGCTTCTGTATAAGGCTATATGTAATTTTAAAATCTGAGAATTTATTGAGTTCCATGAATAATAACAAATCAGCATCCATTAAATTATCCATGGTGATTTGTATCTAGATGCTGCCACTCAACAAGTGCTGAAATTTCTAGCTTCTATGCTTCCGGTTCTATTTTTCTGTGGAGTTTTTGACTTGCTAATTGTAATCAATTATCATTTATTAGATTTTGTGGCATACAGTTTTCATGGTGCTCAAAGTATTGTTCTGATTCTTGATTTGATACGTACTAAATTTCTAGGTTCAAGCTATCTAATGTAACAAAGTTCATGAGTTGCTTATTGAGCTAACAAATTTTAAGAAGTTTTAATTGATCATAAGCTCTATAGGTGAGGGTATTTAGGTCTCTGCAGAGCCGTCATGCTAGGTTGGTTTATATGCTCTACAAGTGTTCATATCCTGGATTAAGTCATACAATCTGCTTTCTGATGTCTGACTATCTGGAACAGGAAAAGGGCATTTGGATTGCTTGTGATGTTAAGAAGTAAAAGGTTCTCAATTTGGATAATACTAATTATGTACGAACACCCCTTCCATGTTCAGTTGGAGTTTACTTGCTGTTGCGTTTTATAACTGTTGTTCAATTTCATTCTGCTCTAGATTTGAAAAAGTTGTTTTGCAGTATAACTTTTCTTGTTATTTATAAGATACAGGATGCTATATTTTGAAGTTCTGCTTTGAGCTACTAAAAACTGGAAACCGTGTTCCTTGGTTATATTTACATTGAGCAAAAGTTGGTGATGGTAAGTTGGTAGTGATTTTAGTTTATTATTATTATTGAAATGTTATTGGTTCCTTTGTTTTGCTTGTAACATTAATCTTTATCACTATTTCATTGGTTTATTCTCGGAACACTTTAAAGAGATTCAGTGTTGCGTTACTTTTAATCTATGAGTCATCTGCTTGTGGTTGGGGCAAATCTAAGTGAGGCAGCTATTATCAAACAGTTATAATTTATTAAGTGGAGAGATTGGCTAATTCATGTACCACTTGTGAAGATGTGAGAAGAAAAGTATTGGATTTGTTAAATATGTTATCCATGTTAGCTACTTCTGAACCCGGTGTCAAGGTTCAGTTGTTGAATTAGTAAATGATATATTTGGAAATTGAAGTAGGTTCCAAAGCCTCTGCTTTGCATTGCATTGCTCTGCCAAAATGGAATTAGAATTTAAACTTGGAAGCCGATGAAACCTTCAAAAATCAGGGACAAAAAAGAAAAAGAAAAGAAAAACATAATTGCTTTTGCATTCAAGGAAGGGATGAAAAGTAAGTACATCATACACTTAACTAACGTTTACCAGAAATTAACTGACTTCAACAACTGCAGTAACATGTGCAATCTGATATGCATTCCTTTCGGGGGGGGGGGGGGGATAAGTTCTAGTGCAGAAACAGCAGTTTATTAGCCGACTTTAATGAAGAGGTTCCATATTTACATAATATAAAGTTAATATAATAATAATCGTGAAGATAAACCATCAATTTGTACAAAAGAAAACTCTCTTTGCCTTGTTTCTTTCCATTCTTCAAATTCGTGAAGACTGTGGTTTCTGTGCTGATGCTTTGCAAATAGGGCACCAGTTCTTCACCTGCAGCCACTGCTCTATGCATGCTGCGTGATACTTGTGCTCACACTGTAACCTCCCTACTTCATCTCCAATCACATACTCCTCCTGCAAACATAAAATCATCAAATGAAAAACCCTTGTGCTCCCATTCATTATTAGACGAGTAGAAGAAATAAAAAGCATAAAGTTTTAACTACCTGACAAACACTACATTTGACATCATCCTTTTCACCCTCACAGCTCGTATTTGCATACTCTGAAGATGCTGTGTTGTAGATGCTTTTCTTGAGGCATTTGGACAATGAGTCTTCCGATAGCCCGGTGTTCACATCACCCATTCTCTCTTCTAAAGCTAGTAATTCCTGCCATGATAGCAAGAAAGGCTAATCATGTAGTTTATCTTTGACAAAAAGCAGATACCCGGCAAAATAAAATGTATACTCAAAAACAAAAACAAACCTCATATGACATATTATCTATATCCAGTCTCATCTCTCTATGCTGATCATAAAAGTCTAGGCCATTCAGGAACAAGCTGGTCTCTAGAACAAGTAATTGCTGCAAGACAGAAACAGAAATCAGCAACAGAACCATCAGGCAATACGAAACACTTCAAGCCTAATTACCTCATATGTCAACTCTTCATCTTGATCAACCCTCTGAAGTGCCAATAATACCTGCATACACATAGTCCAATAGTAATAAATAAAACAATACTTCAAACAAGCTACTTATGATTCATTTTAACCTCTCCCTGGGGAGAACTATGTAACACCAGATGATTTCAGATATTAATGGGTAAAAGCTGTTCGTAACATTACGCTGCCCATAGAAGGAAACAATGAAAAAATTAGAAAGTTCTAACTCCATGCATAGGACAATGCAGGTTGAGATCAATATACCTCTGCAATGCCATCCATATTGTAGCGCCGGAAGCTATCCCGGTTCACTAAAGTGCGGTTAGTGCCAACTTCTGAAGGACTAGACTGCATGATACTGTGTAAATCCTCACTTACACTACCCAATTGACTGTAACGACTAGCACGAGTTGAAACAGGAGCACTCAAATCGTTAGGTATATCTGATTGAGGCACTTGAAGCATTGCTATAGGGGACTCATTCAAAGTTAAACTATTTCTGTTTGCTTGGTTAGGGAGTCTCCCTCTAACATAACTACTGTTTGACCTCCGAGTTCTAACTGAAGCAACAACAGCGCTATCTCTGTTAGAAGGCCAATTCCTGCCACGTTTTGAATCAGAAATGGAGACACCATGGCCAGAAATGTTGTTCCGTCCCTCCGAAGATGGCCCACTCAACTTTTTCCCTTTTGTGGAGGAAGTACCCTCCTCATCAGAGTTTCTCTTTTTTACCATGTCTTTCTTTTTGGTGAGGCTTGAATCCGAAGATGAAGAACCTGTTATCACAACATCAGAAATAGAATTACATCTTAGATTTCTCAAACCATACTTGCTTGTGCTAGAACGAGTCACCTGGGAAGTGCTTTGAGATCCCAAAGTAACAGATGGACTGGCCAGAGTATACTGGTTGCCCAACCCAGATCTTTGTATAAATTTTCTCCAAGGTCTAGAGTTCGATGCTACACTAGAGCTTCCAACTCCCATCACTGTAACATCCCTAGAATCTGCATTGTTGGATTCATGATGCAGAATCTTTCCTGGTGGAGGTATGAGCTCAGGCACTTCCGGCTCATCCTTTAGGCTACTAGTTTCAGATGAATCCGTTTCCAGCTGAGATGATAGCTTTTTCCGAGGATTTGTAGATGATTTCTTAGTGTTACTAACTGCAGAGGATACCCTAGAGGAATTTCCAATTACTTGCTTTCCACTTGATGAAGAGTGGTAAGGCCTTGAAGATTTGGCTTTATCGAAGCCACCATTTGGAGTGCCTTTTGAGGAATTCAGCCTACCACTGCATCCAATTCGATTGCAAAACTGAGCATTCTGTTCTCTGTTATTAACACTGTCATTCAAAATGCGACCCGATCCCTTTCCATGTACAACAGGCCCATCAACAGCTCTTTTACCATTATATCCATCCATGTAGATCACAAGTATCCTTTATATCTGGAAATAAATCAAAATAAATGTATCAAGTAATGACAGAGATCCTCTACCATGACATATGTTCAGTTCAGGAGGGAAAAGAAAGAAACCAAAACCATAATTGCAAGCATAACACACAAAACAATTCCTGATGACTATTCTTGATGCTACTTTCCATAAAAAAAATTAAAGAACAAGGACCACTTGTCAAACTTCTAAAGCTGGGTAACTTTCAACACAAAACTAGCATAACACACAAAACAAGAAACAAGGGCGCAAATGTTCATACATAGATCCAACTTCAATATGGTTTTGCCTTTCCACAAAAACCAAATTTGCGACTTCAATTTATTAACTTGAATGCTTATAACTTACTCAGGCTATGATTCAAGAGCCATTAACGTAATCACCACCAAGCAATGCAAAAATATCACCAAAGTGATAGTGACAAGTAACAATAGTTAAAGGCTACTCAAATTTGGAACCATATAGATAGAGTTTGTATAACCTTCATTGCTCTAAGCCTCTAACCTATGCACCCTTCCTTCCAAAGGAGCTGGGGAACGGAAAACAAACCATTAACAAGGAAAATTTGCAGAACAGAGTCCTAAACACAATTCTATATCACAAGCTACTAGGCTTGTTCAGCAAGGTGTTAAATTTCAATTTTCTTTCCATCAAAAACAAATAATTCTAGAATTGCATGACAGGGTTATGAATAGAACCAAAGTAATTGTTCTTTAAAAAAATCACCTCAAAACTGAATTGAACCAAAAGAATACATGGATGGTTGAGAGCATAGAAAAGAGGGAGAAGGATATAAAAGAAATAAGCACCTGTGTAATCAAATGAGAAAACATGGCTTTGGGTGTTTTATTTTCTTAAAACCAAAAGTAAATAAGAAAAAAAAGGAGGGTATATGGTCACATGTTTCAGTATTTTTTGTGTTTGAACCCAACAAAAGTGAGTCTCTCTCAGTTTGGTTTTCATTTTCAAAGGCCGACACGATCACTTTTATTATATTTTTCATTTCTTCTTTCCTAAAAATAAAAGAGACTTTATCCGTGATTTAAGGGTTCAAAACTAAATTAAACTTAAAAGGAAACCAACAGAGAAAAAAATAAAGAAACGAAAAAGAAATGAAGAAATTCTTCCAAGTTCGAAGCCACCATACAGAAATTCGAGAGGCTCCGTTACCAAATTTTTCTTGGAAAGCAAAGTAATCATTCATTCATATTATTTATAACCCAAAAAACCCTTGGATTATAACAAAGATCCTTTTTTTAGAGGGGAAAAAAGAGATAGAAAGAATGACCTTTAATGGCCAGATTTTTGTTTCTTCAGAAAAAAAAAGGTTAATTGAATAGATAAATATGATGGAAGTGCGGGTGAAAAAAGAAAACTAAATAAGAAGGAAAGGGGTAAGCAATCATGGTGTACCTGTTTGGTTCTCTCTGAAAAATTGAAGAAGGGGAAAGGTGTTCAAAGGAGATGATGATAAAAGCATAAAGAAGAGAGAAATAAAGGCGCATTAGGAAGACCCAAAGCAGCCTGCAAATTTGCAATTGGCAGCTAAATTCTTAATATTTTTTATTATTTTATATTATTGGAACTTGAAAGGAAAGAAAGTAAAGAAGCAAAAGCCATTGGCAATTGCAGTACCTAAACAGCAAATTGGTGTTGGGTAATATTCAAACCCCAAGGTACTTTTCTGCCAAGGAATTAGCCAAAGGAAGGTCAACGAAACTCTAGCACTCTCTGCGCTGCGCCGTCTAAAAAACGGTTAATATACGATATGATTAATTAAAATTTATAGTGATTATATTATATTATTTAACTAAAAATATTATAAAATATAATAACATATTAGGTAGCACTTATATAATGTAATAATTAGTGTTTATATTGATCTATTTTATAAGTAAACCGATATATTTATACTGATAGTATTGCAAATTTACCTATTAAATTATAATATGTTGAAAGTGTCTATACTTTTTTATAAAAAAATCGATACTTTTTTTTAAAGTTATGTAATTTATGTTTCAATTTTTTAATAGTGTTTCATGTTTTCCACCTACAATATTAATTTAATAATTTCATTTGCACAAAAAATTATTTGATTGTTTTGATATTTTATAAAATAATATTTAGAATTTAAATTTAACAATATTAACCAAAGATAATAATAAATATGTAATATATATGTTTAGTGTTTTTAATTTAATAATAATATATACCGTAACATAAAAAATAAATCATTAGATACATATAATTACTAAATTGATATCTTAAAACTCACTCAAAATATAACCTTAAATTAATGTTTTCCACAGTGAAATAAGTATGGACACTTTTATAAAAATGATAGATATTTTACAATATAAGCACTACCTATTACATTATATAAACGCTACCTATTACATTATATAAGCGCTACCTATTACATCATATTTTTACCTATTATATTGAAAGTGTCCATACGTTTTATAAAAAGGATCGATATTTTTTTTAAAGTTATGTAATTTATGTTTCAATTTTTTTTAATAGTGTTTCATGTTTTCTACCTACAATATTAATTTAATAATTTCATTTGTACAAAAAATTATTTGATTGTTTTGATATTTTATAAAATAATATTTAGAATTTAAATTTAACAATATTAACCAAAGATAATAATAAATATGTAATATATATGTTTATTGTTTTTAATTTAATAATAATATATACCGTAACGTAAAAAATAAATCATTAGACGCCTATAATTACTAAATTAATATCTTAAAACTCACTCAAAAGATAACCTTAAATTAATGTTTTCCACAGTGAAAAAAGTATGGACACTTTTATAAAAAGGATAGATACTTTACAATATAAGCATTACCTATTACATTATATAAACGCTACCTATTACATTATATAAGCGCTACCTATTACATCATATTTTTACCTATTATATTGAAAGTGTACATACTTTTTATAAAAATGATCGATATTTTTTTAAAGTTATGTAATTTATGTTTCAATTTTTTTTAATAGTGTTTTATGTTTTCCACCTATAATATTAATTTAATAATTTCATTTACACAAAAAATTATTTGATTGTTTTGATATTTTATAAAATATTATTTAGTATTTAAATTTAACAATATTAACCAAAGATAATAATAAATATGTAATATATATGTTTATTGTTTTTAATTTAATAATAATATATACCGTAACGTAAAAAATAAATCATTAGACGCCTATAATTACTAAATTAATATCTTAAAACTCACTCAAAAGATAACCTTAAATTAATGTTTTCCACAGTGAAAAAAAGTATGGACACTTTTATAAAAAGGATAGATACTTTACAATATAAGCACTACCTATTACATTATATAAACGCTACCTATTACATTATATAAGCGCTACCTATTCCATCATATTTTTACCTATTATATTGAAAGTGTCCATACTTTTTATAAAAATGATCGATACTTTTTTAAAGTTATGTAATTTATGTTTCAATTTTTTGTAATAGTGTTTCATGTTTTCCACCTACAATATTAATTTAATAATTTCATTTACACAAAAAATTATTTGATTGTTTTGATATTTTATAAAATATTATTTAGTATTTAAATTTAACAATATTAACCAAAGATAATAATAAATATGTAATATATATGTTTATTGTTTTTAATTTAATAATAATATATACCGTAACGTAAAAAATAAATCATTAGACGCCTATAATTACTAAATTAATATCTTAAAACTCACTCAAAAGATGTACATACCTAAATATGTAGTTATTGTACATACCTAAATTTAATGATAATATATACTTGTAGTTATTGTACATACCTAAATATGTACTGTGAATTTAATGTTGTACCTACCCTTTAACTACCAGTACCAATACCACATCCTATTGAAAGCAGCACAACTGAAACATGTTCAAAATGAACCTTTGCTTGCATCTCCATCAACTCCTGGACCACTGAACTTGCACAACAAAATTTTTGTCATGGATAATACTGATGTAGACAATGTTAAGCCAACCGAGGAATGCCATGAAGTACATAATGTTGATGAATCTGACAGATTGGTTGGTCAGCTCTTCTGTTCACGTGATCAAGCTTGGTACTTTTACAAGGGATTCGTACGGGAACATGGGTTTAGTGCACGTAAGGGAACAACACGGCTTGACGTGGAAGGGAATGTGAAGACACAAGAATTTTGTTGTTCCAAAGAAGGGTTTCGAGTATCAAAAGTCAATACTGTTGATCGTCAACGTGCTCATACGCCAGTCATAAGAACATGATGTAAAGCTAGAGTCGTAGTTACAGCAACAAATACAAACGATCAGTGGGTTATAAGTAAGTCTGATCAGAAACATAATCATGCATTGTGCACACCTGCTATGACACCATTTATGCGTTCTAATAGAGCTGTAAGTAAGGCTGATATCGATGAGGCAACAATATTGAAAGAGGTCGGTGTTGGCACGTCACAAGTAATGAACTATTTAACGCAGCAGGCAGGATCATAATGTTAGATTTACATATAAAGACCTCTACAATGCACTTCAAAGAGGTAAAGCAAAGGAAATCGTCGATGGGGATGTGAATGCGCTTATTGCCTACTTTGATTATAAGAAACATGATTATTCCTGGTTTTTTATGACATACTCGGTAGACGAATCGGGGGCATTGTATAATCTTATTTGGTCGGATTCTACATCGAGATCGGATTACACATGCTTCGATGATGTAATTGCGTTCGACACAACGTACAAAGATAATTTGTATGGTCGACCAATTATGCCTATTGTTGGTGTCAATCATCACCATAACACAATTGTGTTTGCCACTGTCATAATCGCTGACGAGACGTCTCAATCTTTCGAGTGGGTGCTACAGAATTTTTTAGAAGCCATGATGAATAAATCACCTATTTCAGTTGTCACCGATGGGGATAGGGCAATGCAGAGGGCTATCAAATCTGTTATCCCTTATGCTAAGCACAGATTATGTTCTTGGCATCTTTCTCACAATGCACAAGCTAACATTGGTGACCCAAAGTTTACAGCAGCATTCTCAAAATGCATGGCTTCCTGGTGGACAACCAAGGAATTTGATATTCAATGGCGTTCGGTTGTTTCAGAATTCAACGTCCAAAAGCATCTATGGGTGATTGAGAAGGGAAATACACGACACTTATGGGCACAAGCATATCTAACCGGTCATTTCTTTGCCAATATTCGCTCAACACAAAGGTGTGAGTCTATGAATGCTTCACTAGCTATTGCACTGAAACACAAGAAGACATATTTAGATGTTGTTCGTGCAATTGAAGATGGAATTAGTAGAATGCGTATGAACGATTTGAAAGCGGATTACTTAAGTTCCCATATGAAGCCCTTCCAGATCACAAAACTGGTCGACCTTGAAAGCCATGTCGTTGCGATTTTTACCCGCGAATCTTTTCGTGTGTTCCAAGATGAACTTATACGGGAGACATTGTACCGGATTGAGGCAGAGATTAAGTCCTTATCAGATGAATGTCAACATTATATTTTGTCAAAGTACGCAGAAAAAAATAGGAAATTTGAAATTAGTTTTGATTCTCGTACGAAAACTCTAATTTGCTCCTGCAAAAAATTCGAGACCGTTGGACTTCCGTGTCGCCATCAACTTCACATTTTGAAGCACTTGGACTACACATATTTGCCCGGGACTTTGATTCAAAGTAGGTGGACTAATGATGCGAAGGCTTCTGCACCCAGCTATGTTGATTTGAATGTGTCTCCAGAAGTGATGCAAATGGCAAGGTTCGCTGTTCTACGTTCAACGTCAAGTAGGTTATGCTACATTGCATCAAAGACAGACGAGTCTTTCAAAACCGCAAGAGATGAGATGAAAAAACTAATAGAAGAATTAGAAAACTCGTTTGGTTTGAATGATTCAGTCAACCAGAGCATTGTAGTAAACAATGTTCGTGACCCTCAACGAAAACAACGCAAACAAAAAGAAGTGTCGAAGAACAAGGTCGAGAAGAAAATTAGGCGATGTGGGTACTGCAACGGTGAGGGACATAACAAACTAACATGTCCTCAAGTCAAGCTCAGTTTGAGTACAAGCACACAGCCTACATCAACTGATTTTTCGAAGACGGAATGGAATGACAACGATCTCCATATATCGTAAGTATCAACATGACTCCTATTGTATGTACATATAAATATTTTGAATGAAGGAATAAAAACCGCGTTACTTAAAATTACCGACACAATATTAAAAAGTGTCGATATAGGTTGTAGACCTATTCGCTCATAAAACCGGTATATTTATACAGGTTATATTATAAAATTATCTATTACATTATAATTCTGGGTTCCGATGTATAAATGTCGACACTTTTTGACAAGGTATCGACACATTTTTCTTCCAATCTGGACATAAAGTACCGACACAATATTAAAAAGTGTCGATATAGGTTGTAGACCTATTCGCTCATAAAACCGGTATATTTATACCGGTTATATTACAAAATTATCTATTACATTATAATTCTGGGTTCCGATGTATAAATGTCGACACTTTTTGACAAGGTATCGACACATTTTTCTTCCAATCTAGATATAAAGTACCGACACAATATTAAAAAGTGTCGATATAGGTTGTAGACCTATTCGCTCATAAAACCGGTATATTTATACCGGTTATATTACAAAATTATCTATTACATTATAATTCTGGGTTTCGATGTATAAATGTCGACACTTTTTGACAAGGTATCGACACATTTTTCTTCCAATCTGGACATAAAGTACAGACAAAATATTAAAAAGTGTGAAAACTTTGTTGTGGATATCATGGAAAACAATGATATATTAATGTGTTTCGATACATTTGCAAGCAGATGTAAAATACATTAATAACTAGTATTGATATTTCAACAATCCTCAAATGTATATGTATACAGAGAAGCAAATATGGAATAATTAATGAAAATATACACACAATAAAATCACACCAAAATATACATAACAAGAATGTTCAAATAATGTACCGACAAACGAAATTAATCCGATGAAAAAGGGTTATTTCTAACGAAGTTCGGAACATTAGAGGCCTTCAACAAATTTTCCAAATACTCTCGTATGTTTCCGCCTTTTTCTGAGGACATACATAAATAATTTCAATTATCAAACTAATAAGGTGCAATTTTACAAACAATAAACTAAATTCGCATAAGCATGAATAAATTTGTGTCATACCTAGAGCATTGTCGTTCGAATGGAAAGCAGCGTCAAAGGTATGTGGACATATGTAATTGTATTTCTATATAAACACATAAGTTATTAAAATAATCAATGTCTGAACACCTGTTCAACTGGAAAAACATATTGCATAAATGCAACTTACCGGATTATAAATCATTTTTTCCGCTGAATCATCGAACAAAAGTGTATTTAGCTCGTTAAAATCTGGACACGCGTTCCAAACATCATTGAGATCTTTATAGTAGGTAACATCATCGTATGTTTTGCATTTTTCTTGATCCTGTTCACAAACAGTCGAACATAAATATGTAGGAATCATAGACAACGAAAAGTCAGCAAACTGTAATGACATTCATCTTACCCACACGAATAGAAAATGCTCAGAAAATAAAGGTAGTTTCTCAAGTACACGGTCGACGTTATGCCTGAGATTGTAATCAAGTTTGAATGTTAACATTCAAATGTATATTAACGATTTTGACTACAGTAATTCAATTGCTCCAAACATGTTCTAACCTCATCTTTGAAGACCAAAGGGCAACAACAAAATTGTCGACACAAAATTGCATAAATTCAAATAATCCTCTTCTGAGAACAACATCTACAACATGAAGAAAATGAGATTAAAGTTCTATGCTTATATGTTAAAATAATGGATACAAAATAATAGAATTAAAACCTGCAGGCAGTATTGGGATGTAGGCAAGGACACCATTGAGATCAAAAATTAAAAGTTTTCTTGAAGGCGGCGTTGCAGACACGATATACTTGTTTGGATCATCATCATCATCATCATCATCGTCATCTTCATCGTCATCTTCATCATCATCATCATCGTCATCTTCATCGTCATCTTCATCGTCAGCTTCATCTTCATTGACCGCTCGGTTGTCCACATTTGTTAAAAGAAAATAAAATATAGTTCAGAACGTGTAAATGTTTAGAAACATAAATAATGAATTACCTAACTCGTTTGATGTCGTTGACGTAATTCGTCACGCAACATGGAGACTTCATGTTGCAATGATGAAATATCGGATCGCATTCCACTCACAAGGGAATCAATATACTCCCAAAAATTGATCATGTATTCCATCACGGTCTTAATTGTGACATCCTCTGCAACTGGAGCTTCTTCCATCATTGCGTCTCCACTTGGTTGCTCTTCTTCATGGCCAACGGGGTCCATTTCCTCCCTCTCTTGATCTAATCCGACCTCCTTGACACGCTTCCAACCGAGTTTTTCAACAAAATCATATCTCTCTTTTTTAATAAATACCATGTCAATCTTGCGGGTTAATCGAACAGGGGCGTCATGCGAAAAATCAACTTCCTTCTTCTTTAACAGATGGGTGATGACACATCCATATGGTAGTGTAGTTGAAATTGTTGCTCCCTTTGTGACCATATATACAATTGTATTAAATATGAGTTTTGCAATGTTTGGAGCCGTTTTGGATTTGGATTTATACTTTGCTATCCACCAATAATCGTTGTCTCGAAGCGTTGAATGTGTTCCCCCACTAGGCCGGATATACCATGTGAGCATTTTGTGAAACACTCTCGACTCTACATCGAGGTGAATTGGGCTATTTCTAGTAACCCGTTTAATTGTAGACCAATCTACACCATTTTCATCTGAATCCCCTTTATTCGCTACACCTAAACCCTCCGCAATAGTTTCCGGAGATATATATATATATATCCTTCCCCATGATATGTGTATTAATTCCTATTATATTAGTCTTATTAGGCTCGTGCTGTAAGGAAGCATTGTTGTAGAAGACTCTAACTAGGTTGGGATAATATCTTGGTTCTACACCAAGAAATTCAAGCCAACCCCAAGATGTAAATGTGGATTTAAAACTAAATGCATATTTATCATCAAACAAGAAACCCAGGTCAATGACACGTTCGGGACGAATCTTTCTTACTTTAAAACTCGTCTGCCATCTTTGGTTTGTTTCTCCATATCGGATCTAAAGTTCAGAGTTTCGAAGGACCTGATTTCCTCAGAAGAATCGTTTGTTACAGAATGAGGTTGTGGTTGAGAAGAACTGGGTTGAGAAGAGCTTTGAGAAAGACCGCGCTTCTGATGCTGACGTTTTGGAGCCATTTTGGTTGGATGCTATTACAATGGAACACAAACACATTCAGGAAAAAAACTCCAATATAGAAATCAATCAAACCCATAAAATATCGATAAATTTACATGAATATCTGATCGTCACTGTTATGGTAACGCTAGTATTCTTCGGAGAGGAAGAGTTATCTTCTGCCTGCTTGCCTTTATGTTTAGGGTTTTTCGATTTAGAGTACTATATATAGTGAACGATGGAAAAACACTTGATATTTAAATTAGTATCGACAAAACATTAAACAGTGTCAATACATATTATATAACAATTCTCTCATAAAACCGGTATACTTGTACCGGTTAGATTGAAAAATTACATATTACATTATACTTTTGTTTTTCGATGTTTATGGGATCGACACGTTTTATATATGGATCGACACTTTATGGTTGCACCCTGTTTGCCATTCATTCTGGACCAAAAATATCGACACAAACTACAAAAGTGTCGACATATTAGTAAGACCTATTCTCTCATAAAAACCGGTATACTTGTAACGGTTAGATTGAAAAATTACCTATTACATTATACTTTTGGTTTTCGATGTTTATGGGATCGACACTTTTTATATATGGATCGACACTTTATGGTTGCACCATATTTGCCATTCATTCTGGACCAAAAATATCGACACAAAGTACAAAAGTGTCGACACATTAGTAAGACCTATTCTCTCATAAAAACCGGTATACTTGTACCGGTTAGATTGAAAAATTACCTATTACATTATACTTTTGGTTTTCGATGTTTATGGGATCGACATGTTTTATATATGGATCGACACTTTATGGTTGCACCCTGTTTGCCATTCATTCTGGACCAAAAATATCGACACAAACTACAAAAGTGTCGACACATTATTAAGACCTATTCTCTCATAAAACCGGTATACTTGTACCGGTTAGATTGAAAATTTACCTATTACATTATACTTTTGGTTTTCGATGTTTATGGGATCGACACTTTTTATATATGGATCGACACTTTATGGTTGCAGCATGTTTGCCATTCATTCTGGACCAGAAATATCGACACAAACTAAAAAAGTGTCGATGCATTATTTAGACCTATTCTCTCATAAAACCGGTATACTTGCACCGATTAGATTGAAAAATTACCTATTACATTATACTTTTGGGTTTCGATGTTTTTGGGATCGACACTTTTTATATATGGATCGACACTTTATGGTTGCACCCTGTTTGCCATATTGTAAATTTGCCTTTTACTTTAAAGTATCAACATGACCCTTAATGTGTATAAGAAACATGTACAACAACATACTGCTAACTTTTCTCATCTCATTCATAATTATATTCACATACAAAATTATAAATCGTATACAAAATTATAAATCTTATACAAAATTAACCCTACATTTACATCATTGCATCCTTTTGTTATTCTTATGTATCATGGCAGCTTTTGTTATCTCCATTCTTCGTTGATTTTAATTGTGGCTTACGAGATCGTTTAATATTCGCGATCGATCCCACTTTCCAACAACCTATATTCAAATTGTCAGAACGTTAAGTATTGTAAACTACAGCATTCAATCTACTACTTTTAACAATTTTACCACAAACGAATTTTTCTTTCCACTTACAAAATCACCAGTTGCCCCTGTAGAACCGATCGATTCCATCCACATCATCACATACATGCCGCAATCATGTCTGTTACAAAATCATGTCAATTATGATGAATACTGCATAAATTAAGCTTTCTATTTGTGATAACATCTCATACCCATTCAATTGCTTATTCTTCTTATGCTCCACAAATTTGAAATTTTTCAAGGGATACTTTCCTAGAGATCCACAGGATTCAACCCAAATGCGTTTCTTATTATAAAAATCTAGTATTTTAATCTGCATTAAAATAGAAGAAGTTATGATCCAAAAAATTATGCATTATAATTTACATAATGTCCTTTCATACATACATACATACCAATCTCTTAGCATCCTTCACTCTCTGTTTAGCTGCTTCAGTTGTAAACATACTATCATATATTGTTGCAACACGATCTACCATATCCAACACCAACAGATACCAGTGTGAATTATGGTAGTTTATTGTGATTATGATCTGCAACAAATTTCACACCCAATTTGACAAAATTCAACATTCTATATCCGAAAACATCATTTGCAATTGGTATGGTGTCTTACCTTCTCACAGTCGGTGAATTTCACATAGTTATTCAGTATGGGACCTCAGAAGGTAGCAATACTCTCAACACTTTCTTTGCTGTTGGCATCCAACGCTTGCTGCTGCAATTACGCAACAAACATTATTAATTTACCGTCTATAACACTACTTATCTCCATTTATTAATTTAACTCACCGCTAAGTGGTATGGAAGGTAGCCAATCCTCCAGAGTGACTTCTGAGAATCGTAACATACTATCCAGGCGAGCAAATCAATAACCTAACAAAATTAATTACACAATCAGAACATATTCAATAAGTTTTAACATTTTCTACTTTCTACTTACCACACCGCCAACCCATTCCGTAGGCTTCAATGTTGCAACGTCGTATACACTAGCGAATTGATTTCCCATTGAGATTACAGAATATATGTATGAATCATTAGGATTAATATGTTGTCATGAAATATTTAAATATAACTCACAAACCAATATATTTCACTTACTCCGATTCTAACTCACTATTCCATAAATAATCACAAATTGCAGCTTCGATGTCATCAATTCCGCTTGGAATATCTGCTTTTTCAACCTATAATTTTGCATACAAATTTTTGTCACAACAACATAATAAAAATCAAATTAAGTTTTCTTTTATTCAACTTACCTTCTGCTTCTTCTTCTGGGGTGCAGGACATTCCGAATCCAAATCTGCTGCTATAACACTCTCCGGTGTATAAATAACATCGACTTCCTTCCTCTTCATTTCTTCCATCTCTTCTTCTTCCTCCTCCCTCTTTTCTTCTTCATATTTTTTCAGTTCATCGTATTTTTTTTCTACATAGCTCTTCATCTCTTTTATTTCACCCTTCAATTGATCTCCTCCATCCAAGTATTTATCAACCACCCCCTTCACCCCCGTAAGTTCACTCCTCAATTCCACAACCTCCTTCACCACTCCCTCAAATTTTTCACCCGTCACCATCTTAATATCACCCCTTAACACCCCAACTTCTTTCACCACTTCACCCCTCAACACCTCTACTTCTTTCACCACTCCATCTATTTTTCCTTCCACTACCCCCTTATGCCTCTCAAGTGTATCTTCGACTCTCTCAAGTTTCTCTTCGACTCTATCAAGTTTCTCTTCGACTCTTGATTGTCTTTGCATGATATCAAATTGGATGTTTTTGATATCAGCCAATTCAGACATCAAAATGTCAAAGTTACTATGTTTTCTCTCACCGTCGTCCCACTCACCGTCATCCCCCAATACAACCATCTCTCCTTTCTTCTCCTCTGCCTCCACTGCCTCCTCTACATCCTTGCCAATAACCTTCAAAATTAAATTACAATATTAAGACATTGATTATATTCTTAATATTATTTAATTACATTTATTACCCTTTCTTGCTTCTTCGCTCTATCCAACTTCAACTTCACCATCACTCTAACCACCTCTTCCTTCCCCCCATGCACGGATGCGTGCCACTCCGGTTCTTTCATAAGTCGACACTAGCTCACAGCCCGACCAAAAATCGAACATGGCAACCTGCATTTATAATAAAATTTATATTTTTATATAAAAACACAAAAAAGTTCTTCAACTCATTTACCTCTAAGATTGCTATGCACCCTTTGAGGTATCTCTGGCTGCCCTTTTTAAAGGTGATTATTGATTCAATCAATCTCGAATGGATATATTCAGCCCAATTGAATTCACCCTTCAAACCTTCATCGCAAATGAGCTTCATATGTTCCTTGTTCGTTGACGTATTACCCGTTGGGCAAAGAAAGATACCGACAAGGTATAATAGAACTCAGGCCTTCAGCTCATCCCCAACGTAAGATCCACTTTTTATTTCCTCTTCAATTTCAGCATATGTCACCTTCTGCTTCAAACCATATTTGGAGGCAAGTGCTTTCCAGTCCTTACTCTTACAGACTTCTACAACACTTTTGCCTTCATTTTCTACCCCCAATACGGCTGCAGCACATGGGATCCCGAGAGGAAATGAAAAATCACCATACTTAGCAATACATTGTCTGACATCAAATTGCTCCATCAAGGATCGACACAATTCCCTCCGAATAGGTCGATCCCTTACTCCTACCAACGATCCAAAACCTATTTCTCCCAGCACATTCAACTGACCCTTCTCCTTAAGGTGTTTAATTAATGAATTCACCCTTTTAATGCTGCATCTTGTCGACACTTCCTAGATTTTTTAACAATATATAATGTTATAGTTCTTATATATTTTGTACCAATGTATTTACAAGTTTAATGAATACCTTATTTTCATGTGCTTTCCTCCGTTCTTTGTATTCTTTACTATCATTCCTTGACTGTGTGATGTAAGGTTCCTTTTCAGCATCACTCATTGAATTTCATTTGGACCTCACATCTTTTGTCACCTAATATTAAACATAAACATTTCTTAATCAATACATTAACACTAAATACTACTCAATGTCAATTTCATTTTACATACCGAACCGCTCTGTGTGTCATCTTCCTTCATCCTTTTGCATTCGGCCATACTGTCAACATTTAAAATTTGTAATCAATTTAAAGTTTATCCATACTTTAATCCAATTACCATTTCAACAATAATAACAAAAATACATTGATACTTACTAGAAGTACATATATCCACCCTTTGGTTGCTTTCGAGTCTCGGCCTCAATTTCAAAGTCATCTGCTCCACCAACAATTTTCCAACCCATTGACTCCATTTTTCCTTCATATATCAGTTTACGCAAATCAAATTATTTTGTTACATACACTTTATTCAATATACAAATATAGATAACTACTCTTGTGGTAAAACGGTTTTTTTCAAAAGAATTTGAATGGCCACACCAAAATGTGTCGGCACATTTATACAACCTATAATATCATTTTTTACCTATAATATTTAATTAAAGTATCGACATTTATATTTTTCCTTGAATATCACTTTCTACCTGCAATCGGTCCCAAATGCATCTTTACTCCAAAACCCTAAACAACACATAAAACCCTATCACGATTACTGTATAATAAAAAATTAGGGTTTCAACAACATACTTTTCGATTCGACTGCAGCAACAAACAAACAAACTTCGCTTTAGAAACGCCTTCTGAAATGCAGCAACAATTACTCTTCGATTTCAAAAACTCGTCCGTTCTATCTATTTTCAGAGGATATTTAGCTATGACCTTTATATTTTCATCGGATATGTTATTTATATTTAATCGATACAAATACAAAAGTGTCGATACTTTTATGTCAGGTGTCGATACTTTCGAAAGGATAATTATCTATTTCTTTGAAAGTGTCGATAATTTATTACACGAACTTACGAAAGTATCGACACTTTCAATATATTCGGTATCATTTTACCGGTTTTATCATTTTGATACCGGTTTTATCATATTTTTACATGTTATATCGTTGTGGATCGATATATTTTTTTAAAGTATCGACACATTATAGGCGCTAAAACTGCTTCTCTTTTAAATTCCCAAAGTGTCGATCCTTATATAAAGTATCGACACTTTCAATATATCCGGTAACATTTTACCGGTTTTATCATTTTGTTACCGGTTTTATCATATTTTTACCTGGTATATCATTTTGGATCGATAAATTTTTTAAAAGTATCGACACTTTATAAGATTTAAAACTGCTTCTCTTTTAAATTCACGAAGTGTCGATCCTTATATTAAAGTACCGACACTTTAAATGTATACGGTAGCACTTTACCGATTTTATCATTTCAATACCGGTTTTGTCATAGTTTTACCTGTTATATCGTTTTGGATCGACACATTTTTAATTTGGATCGACACGAACCGACAAGTTAAGTTTGTCGGTTGTACAATTTTTTAATATTTCTTCATGACTTAGACCTACTACATTATTATTAGTCAACATTTCCAGTAGCGCTAAACCGAATTTGTTAAATATCTTTTAATGTATCTGGTAACGCCGTATATTAGCCGTATATTAACCCGCCTTTCCTGAGACAATCCCCTCTCTATTTGTTTTTCCCAATCAAATTATCCACCCAAAGACGTTAATCCCAAAAATCACCTTTTTCATTTAATATTTCCGATCAGGCACCATTCAGGATATATTTCCTAATCTAACACCCTTTGCAGTAAGGTTCTCTCTTTGTCGCGCGTTTAACGTTGATTTGGCGCAACATGGGGTAACGAGCGCCCTACGCCTTATGCTGACATGACATACACGTGTATATAGCGCGGCCCTTGGGGCGCGCCTTAGGCTACGTAGGGTATAGCGCGGGGCAAGGGCCGCGCCTTACTAGTGAATCTGTCACGCGTCAGTAAGGCGCGCCCTCTGTGGCGCGCCTTAGGTTTAATTACCCACCTACCCCGACGCTTCACCCCCCCCCAATCTCTCCCTATAAATACCCCATCCTCAATCACTTTCATCACACCAAATTCTCTCAATTTCTCTCAACTTCTCTCAAATAGGAATATCATTTCTCTGTTTAATGTATATTTTATTATATTTTTAATATTTTATATTTAATTTATTTAAGTATTTAATTTATTTAATATTTAACTTATATAATTTTTTTTGCAGATATATAGTGGAAGGCGATCTACTTCGCTTGGATGAAAATCATATATCTCGACACTTTGCTGATACGATAACATTTTATCGTTTTAATTTAATTTAAATTATTAGTAATAATTTATTGATTTATTTAATGCATGATTATTAGATTAAGAATTAATTTTTGTAATTATTTAATTTTAGGAGAAGGACCGTGTATTAGATCCTTTTATTAGGAACCTTAAGTTAGTGATATCTAGCTGTATCTTGTCGTATTTAGTAGACGCTGGATTCGGTTACATAGGTAGATATAAGGGTCACTGTAAGATAGAACTAGACATTATTTCTGCCTTAGTAGAGCGGTGGAGGCCGGAGACCCACACATTCCATCTTCCGTGCGGAGAGTGCACGATTACACTTGAGGATGTTGTTATACACCTGGGGCTTCCGGTGTATGAAGATGTGACATCAGGGATCGCGCAGGGTTCATGGACTACTTTGTACCGGGAAAATCTAGGGCGTGTCCCGGAAAATTTTAACAGTGGTCGGATACCGTTAAATTAGTTAGATGCCAATTTTCAGGAGTTGAGCGAGGATGCCTCTGATGATGAAGTTAAAATGTATGCACGGGCATGCATACTGTAGCTGATAGGAGGGTTGCTGATGCCAGAAAAATCGTGCAACCAAGTTCACTGCATGTGGTTGTGACATCTTAGCGACTTTCATCTGGTCGGATCACTCAGTAGGGGCTCGACAGTTTTGACTTTCTTGTACAGGGAGATGTGTCGAGCCATTGACTACATGAGAAATGCTATCGACGGATGTCTCCTGCTGCTGCAGTCTTGGGCATGGTATCGATTGCCCTTTTTATTTCCCGTTGTCAAGAACCCATTCATATTTCCACTACTATTGAGGTAATTGTAAAACTGATTTCGTATATTAACCATTTGATACAGCGTATAATAATTTTTTTCCTTGAATAGGTGGTCTACTGATAGGAAAAATCATCAGGAGCTACATGACGATTTAGAAAAAATTAGGGTGTTAATCGATCAGAAGGCTGGCACACAAGTATGAATTTTAATGTTTAAAAATTGATTTTAGATTATATTTATATAATTAGATTATTATTTTGATAAAAATTATATATATTTGTTTTAGTTTGAATGGGTATCATATTCTACTGATGATGTGAGGACGGTGATCCCACCTGAGTTGAGGGGCCCATCAGATGTTTGGATGGCAATGGTCCATTTGATCTGTTATGCGACCGTCGAGTGGCACTCCACTGATCGCGTGCTCCGGCAATTTGGTTGTTTTCAACCAATTCCGGAAGCACCTCGCAATATGGACGAGTTGCATAACACAGATAGACGCGGCAAGACAAATACAGATTGGATGGTGAGGCATCATGAGTGGGTCGTGTTGAGGGAGGATCGACATCGGCGTCTTCCACGTAGAGAGCCCATTTTTTATGACCTATTGACGGTTGCTGACGGTTATTATGAGTGGTTCAATAATAACGGGAAACCATTTATGCTTCTCGAGGATGCTCAAAGACGGGCCTTTCCGCGACATCGATAGAGACATTCACCGACACAGCACCATCGTCCCCATACTCATGGACGAAGAACAGGTGCTTCCGGTTCATCCTCAGCTGCACTAGCAGGACCTTCACAGCAGCCACCGTATCCATCAACTTACATACCGCAACCAAATATGATATTGCAATCGCCTTTCCATTACCAGATGTCGCCGCCGCCGCCTTCACCTGGTTTTATGACCCCGTTGCCGCCACCGTCACAGAGTTTTATGACCCCTCCTGGAGGCTATTATGGGTCTATGTTTGCAGATCCGACGTAGGGTTCATATGCTGGATATTTGGCGGGTTCAGCCTCATCACCCATGGCCGCATCACAGCCACCTCCTGTACAGTTTTCACACTCAGCGATGTCTGGGTTTTATGAGTTTTCCCAATTTTCGCAGGCTGTTGGGATAGTCAGTCATACACATCAAGGGTCATTATTCTATGGAGGTGCTTCATCGTCATCAGCTCCTTATCAACAAAATGTAGCTGCTCAGGACGACGACGACAACAACGGCGATGATGATGATGGCGATGGCGATGATGATGATAGCGAGGAGTCACAACCAGTGATACGAAGAAATCCTCCTCTAGACCGACAGCCACCGCCCTACGGAACACATTCGCGTCGCAAGCAACGATAGATTTTGTTTTTTTATTATTTTTGTATTTAGTACTTTTTTATTGTAGTTGTTTATTGGACTTTTTATTGTAATTTTTTATTATTTATCATTTAATACTTACTTTAATTCGTTAATATGGTTGGATTGATTTTAATTTATTTTGTTAAATTTGTTTGACTTTTTTGTTAATTTATTTTTCTTAATTTTGTTTATTATCATTTAATATAAGTTATTGTAATTTGGTTATCATTTACCATTTAATACTTATTGTATCGTTAATATCAATTATTCATTAATATAACGCCAACGTCCAATCTTGTATAATTGTATCGTTTTTTTAATCTTCATCAGCGGTTATCGAATAACATTAACTTGAAGTAAATGAAAATTAAAGTACAAGAATTATTATTTGATAAACAACTACATCATTTCCTCATCAATTGTTACTTGATGACAACAGAAGTGGACATGTTTTTCTATTGTGTCATGGGTTTCTACAATGCCCAAATCTTCTATCTTGTCTAGATCTTTCTCGAATATCCATATTGCAAATGAATTCGATTGGATTTTGGATGACCACACTCCCTCAATAAACTCGGATTTGGTACAATCGGAAGTCAATCTTGAACCTCATCAGGGTCTTTGTCATTACCTATGGGAGGAACTCAAATTCGTATACCTTATAAAAACTTTAGATAGTAGGTATACGGGATTCAAAAAATGGTTTTAGTCTTGACGTGTATGCGAGCAAGTTGTTATCACATGAGAGCATGGATACTTTAGAGCTTGAAAAACCCCGCAGTCGTACGTTCTGTCACTTAGATTTACTCTTAACGACACAGCTTCAATCCCTTGAAGAGGTCACGGTAACTCTGTGACACGAAACATTTCATGCCTTCTAGAGAAGCTTGTTACAGACATTCCATTTGATGCATAATTTTTTTCTGTAGATCTGCAACTAATATAGGGTGATAGACATGACCGCCTTGCATCCAGGTTTGAGCTTGTCCCCCGAGCTTCGTAAAAAGTGCCCTCAAACGAAAATATATAGTCTTTACCAAAGCCGCTACTGGTAAGTGACGTGCACCCTTTAAGATTGAATTTATTGCCTCTGCTAAGTTGGTCGTCATGTGTCCATATCGATATCCACCATCATATGCGTTCGTCCACATTTCTTTGTCGATGAGGATAATATAATTGTATCCTTCCTCGTTCTTCGCCCTCAAATCTTGAAGCATTGATTCAAAAGTTCGAGGAAGTAGTTCGTAACCTGATAAACAAATGTATAACTTACGAACTTGTTTTCTTTGAAAAATTAAAAGGATCGAAAGAAAACAAACTACATCAGTTTCACTTACCCATGTGCACAATTAATTGACGCTCATCATTCCTCTTGTACCTTCCATGGTAGTTCGCAGCAATGTGTCGGAGACAATACCTATGTTGGGCAAAGGGTGGTTGCCACATTGGACCGAAAGACTTCATTGCTGCTTTGATCCCAACTCTGCGATCTGAAATGACACAGATGTTTTCCCTCGTGATAACATGTGCACGTAAATTTCATAGGAAAAAATCCAAGAATTTGTATCTTCTCCTTCAACAAGAGCAAAAGCAACTAGAAGAATGTTGCGATTGCCATCTTGGACAACTGCCAAAAATAAAACTTGCTTGTATTTTCCATACAAGAAAGTCCCGTCGATCTGGACCACAGGCTTACAGTATTTGACAACATTAACGCACTGTAGGTAAGTCTAAAAAACCCGGTAGAATTGGCATCGATCGCGAAGAACTCGATCATTATGGTATGCATAGGAGGTTTCTAAGTCCACAATTATCTTAGGATTCAACCTCCGCACCAGCTTAAACCAACTTGGAAGTTCGTTGTAAGATACATCTCATTCACCATGAAGTTTGACAATGACATTTTGTTTTAACAACCAAGCTTTTTTTTAGGAGACAGTATACCCACCATACTACGATTGTATTGCTGAAATCAACACAGCAATAGCTATATGAGAGCTTGCTTTTACCATGGGCATGAAGGCTTGACATATTATTTCAGAGTCCAAGTTGGGATGATCTTGGTTGATCCCTCCAACACAACATGTGTGAGGACCGTTGTATACTGTTAGATCTCATCTATTGTTTTTCCTCTTCCTCTTCGATACGCGAACCATCCAATTACATCCGTTTTCGCGTCGGGCGCAGTAGCATACATATTTTTCGATCGTGGAGCGGGCGACTCTGGACTGAACAGAATTACGAATATTGTAATTTTTTATAGCCATCACCGCTTCTTCTTTGCTTGAAAACTCTATGCCTAAAGATAACTCACTATTATTTATTGATGAGTAATATCCATAGTCACCGAGATAAGGCATATCCGCAAATTTTGGCCCGTACATTGCACCATAATCAGCTTCATACATGTGTGTTGGATGGTCAGCTTATGCCACATTTCCTGGAACTTCATCTACATCATCATCATCATCATCGGAGTTGAATTGTGGTGATTCTGGGTGAATGAATAGTCCAGTCTCAGCACCATCCGCACCAGGCTCACGAAGCGTTTCTTCTGGTAGAGATGGTTCCTCCATGCTCTCCACATTTAGGTCAAAGAACCTACTACTTGCACGCCTTCCCCTTGAACTGGAAGGCATATCGACATTGAGATCGAAAAAGCTCGCAGTCGAATGTCTCCCCCTGGAGCTTGAAGCCATCGTGTCAAATGAAAACTGCACAGATTGTTGCATCGATGGCATCTCCATATTAAGGTCAAAGGGATTTGCAGATGAATGTCTTCCCCTTGAACTTGACGCGATGTTGTCATACGGATTGTTCGTCGACCCACCTCGGTACATATCGTAAGGAGTTACGGATGAATGTCTCCCCATTATGGCATTGAAATCATTACACATTAATGTAATCAGACTGTCAACTTGATCAACTTGTTCAGCCAGCCCATAGTGAGAGCTTAATGATTAACCCCAAACAGCACGCACTTGAACAAAATTTACATACATCTCAATATCGGCGTTTGAATAATTACTTTGAGCTTCAACCATCATTTCAACATCATTATTGTTCGAAAGTTCGAACGTTGTATAAGTTAATGGCAACAATGATGTTGGAAATCTGTACTGCAACGACGACATTCTTCTACTACTTCCAATATGAATCTTCCTCGAAATATTCGTTATCAGCTCCTCAAGAGTTATGTTTCTCTTTAATGATATTTTAACACGCTCATTTGATACGAATACAACACCAGTTTCATCTTCTCAAATTTCACCATTATAATAAACAATAGCTGAAAGTTACGCCATTCTTTAAGTTTAAAAGTGCGGCAATATTATATATGCAAAAAAATAACTGAAACAAACCTGATTAAATAAATAATATATGAACGAAAATATAACACAATAAAATTTTTATACATAAACGTAAATAATTTAAATAATATAATTTTTACACAACTATTTCGACGTATGCTCCCGCTTTCCAATTTTACAAACACAGGAATTAATTGAGAACAATTAGTATAATATTTTTTCATATAATCATAATAAACAATAAGTATAATAAAAAAATTATAACAAAATTACCTTATAACGAAAAATCGAACGAACTTCTAAATCAAATATGAAAAGATTGCCAGATTGTTGTATTAACTTTTTTCTGTTGAGAGGAGATGTGAGGAGGAGTTCCGGGGGAAGGACAATTATAGCCGGGAAAAGTTATTATAATTATACAAGACGCGGTACATGCACCGCGCCTTACATAATTATATCAGATAAAGCTAAGGTGCGGCCCCAGGGTCGCGTCGAATATAATTGTGTCAGATTCACAGATAAGGCGCGATCCTTGCCCCGAGCTATACCCTACGTGGCCTAAGGCGCCCCCAGGGGCCGAGCTATACACATGTGTATGTCGTGTCAGCATAAGGCGCGCCTCACGGGGTGCACCTTACCCTCACGTGGCGCCAAATCAGCGTTAAGCGCGCTGCATAAAGCGCGTCTTTCTGCAAAGAATGTTAGATCAGAAAATATAGTCTGAACGGTGCCTGATCGAGAATATTAAATGGAAAATATGATTTTTCGGGATAAACGCCTTAACCAAAAAAATAAAGGATTGATTTTGATTATTAGATAAAAGAATTATTTTTTCAATAAAACTATTAACATAATGATTAAATAATTAATATGGTTGCATTTTATTAACGACTCCAAGACTTTATTTAAACTAAATTAATAAAAATACAAATAAAATTAATTTCATAATTTAACGAATTCCAAAATAAAATTGAGAAATGAAAAACTATTTGAATGTGGGAATAAAATCCCTAACCCCACACGCCAAATCCCTACATCAACAACAGCCGAGGACTCTGCCTCTTATTTGTTTGTTTGTTTTTTCATTCTTCTTATTTATTTGTGCGTATTTCTTAGATAATTATTTTTTAAAAAATAATTAAATCATTTTTAATAAAAATATCGAAAAAAAAAATATTTGATTGCCATGAAAATCAAAAGTTCATTTAGAGAGCAATGGTACACGCACAAGCCAAGAGATCGTAAAGGGCAAAAAAGCAAATGAAAATTAGGGTAGGAAATACCTCTAAATAATGGAAGTCTGAAGATTTCATCGTCTTCTCTGACTATTTGTAAACCAGATTTGATGTTTTATTTTGAATGGCCAAATTGCATGTGACCCCATACTTTTCGTATGCTTAGATTTTAGACTTTTAGGCTCTAAATCTCCGGTGATAAACAAAGGTTCACCGGCAACGGTTTTTCAACAATAAGCAATGGTCGGCGACGGTTAATTCTTGGGATGCATCTACAAACTCACGTCTCAATAGTAAACAAATAAATGTTCTTAAATTAATTATTTTTTTAATACAAAATATAATTTATTTATATTAATATTAATATTTTAAAAAATTAACATAAAATATACATGAATTGTCATGTTATCTTAATATTTTTAACAAGTATTTTTTTAATAAATAGTATTTAACTCTATCTTAAAGATTGAAAGTAAAATCTGACTAAAAATCATTAAATAATAACAATACGATTAAAGATAAAAAGTATATAATAATATTTATTTCGTTAGTTTAAATTATACGTTCCATCGGGTTAAGAGATGATAATCTTTTGATTTGTTAAAATAAAGAAGGAATTCAAACTTGGACTGTCATCCTTTAATTGAATTTCCCATGTTTCTGCCCTTTTGTTTTCTTCCATTTTAATCAATGAGATTCACTTGCTGTTCGACTTACAATAACTATGTATTGAATTTGACGCACACATCAAATATATCATACACAGATATTTATTTGTTCCATCCTATTCGCTTAACCATTTCTATTTCATTGAAAATAATTGAATTCATTCCAAACTGTAATAATTTGGTAGGATATTGAGAAACTAATTAGAGATTAAATTAAAATTATCGAATGTTCAATAAAAAAATAAAAAATAAAGACATTTAATGAGATTTAAAAAAGATATTCTAGTTAATTAAGTTTTGAAAAAATGAAATGATTAATTAGAATTTTCTAAACTTTGAGTAGAGATAACACAAAATTTAAAGGTTAATAAAAAAAATTGAGGAGCTAAAAATAGATTTACCAAAATCACGGAATTTTGACGAAATCTTATTAACGTTCATCCTTGAATTAGATTTTTTTTTTGTTATTTTCATGTTTTAAGGTTTCGTTCTGACTAATTTAAATCGACTCGGGTCGCGTATCTGGTTTTAGTGAGTTAATCTTCTAACAGGGGTTTCTATATACATAAGAACTCAAACATAAAATTTTACTTAAAAAATATTAAACTATTTACCACTTAAACTGATCTTGTTATTCCTAGTTAGATATTTTAATGGTTGAGCAATTACAAACGTAATATAGTGTTTTGAATAATGAAAAGGTAGCTATCCACGTGTTCTATTATAATAAGCAATCTTATATTATAGGACTCCGTCTAACTCCAACTCTAAGGTGATTTTATCGAAATATCACCCGTACATGTAGTAATTATCTGTCAGGTACCTATTCTCCTAATAATATTAATCTAGCACTCTTTTTGTCAAGGCGCATATTGTGGGTTTTTGTGTAACATCTTCAATATCGGGTTAGTGATTAAAGTGTAAGATTTTAAAATTCAATGACCAGATCAGATAAATTGAAAAGTGAATAATTAATTAAAAGATGGTGTAGGATGAATTAATAAATGAAGGGAGAATCGTAATGGGGGAAACATAGTTTCCAGACAATTCATCTTCTTTTCTTCTCCAACGTGAAGCACCCAAGCCAAGATAAGTTTGATTTCTTTTGATTAATCCTTAAAATTCAATAGTGGGTTTTGATCCTTAGATGATACTTAAGCTTAAGTTGTCTTATAATCAAAAGATGAAGAAGTTATGAAAGATTAAAGAGAATGGGTTCAAAGCGAATTTCTGAAAAGAGTTAATAAATGAACTTTGAGATGTAATTTGACTTGTCATAGGTGTAAATAATAAGTTATAAGTGTTAGAAATAAGTTTCGATTACATGGAAAATTTGGTATGATTCTTAGCTTTAAGAATTTGAATGAAGTATGTGAGATAATAAGGCGTGAGAATGAAAAAAGTTAGTTAAAATGGTTGTAGTTGAGTTTGGTGGTATGAAAGGAGTTTTATATAAGGAAATTCAGTGAAAGTTGATGAATTTTGGGTGAAAAAACCTATTTTAGGCAGAGTGTATCGGTACCCATGTATGTGTACTGATACCCTCTTGAAAGAAAAATAACATAATGCAGTAAGGGTACCGATACCCCTAAAGGAAAAATTGAAGATTGATTCATTAAATTCGTTTAAGCTATTAGTATCAAGTTATAAGGTTTAGGCTGTTGTTAATCGTCTCAGAAATTATGTTTATGTAGATATTGAGCCTAAACGAGTTCCGAAACAAGTGATAAGTAAGATCGATCGAGGAAAAGGCAAAGAGATATAGGTGAGTGCATATGGATAACATGAATATAGTAGTATTTTCAGTTCTAGACTTGTGATAAGTCTAGATTTAATATCTTGATACATGATTACATTTAATATTATGATACATGACATGAATTCATATATGCATTATGTAACGTGAATATGAAAAGTTATATGAGCTACCTGATAAAGGTATGAAAATGATATGTCTATGAGATACACTATGTGAATAATGAAAGCCCGTGTTATGTAGATGAGAACTATAGGTATAGTTGGCATGCCAAGAGTAGAGGGTTTACACGATCCTTCGGGACAAATTCTACGTGGTCCTTCTGGACATATATGTATTCTTTGGAACATGTATGAGGTCTTTTGAGACACCTACTTGATCCTTGGTATATGTATATGATTCTTAAGGAATTTTTATGTGGTCCTTATAGACAATTTTATATGGCATTACGATACAATTATATGCGACACTTTGGTGTAAATTCTACGTGGCACTTCGGTGCAAATTTATACGAGCTGTGGTGACAGCATAGTGCACAACCTCACAGAACTCACATACCTCAGGTTCTCAGTATTGTATCATAGGCTAATGAACTTATTAATATGAATTCATGATGGCTAATTGATGAGATTATTGGTAAGATACATTGTTATGCAACTTACATGGATTGCATAGATGATTCATTACATTTCATCTTATTATTGCATCATTATATATTTCATTATTATTTATTATGCCTCACTAAGTCGATGACTTAGCTTGTGAGTGTTTCACACGTAGCATCAAAGATAGACAAGCAAGGTTAGACAGTTGGGACAACATTACTCCTACAACTATCATATCAGAGGAAACTTAAATAGTATGTATTATTATGTGATAAATAGCTTGGCATGTAAACAAAGTCGTTAAATTATGTTTGTTATGATCAAGTTTTAGAATGTTTTAAATGTATTTATGTAATGGTAAATGTATAGCGATGAAAGGTTAAATTTTAAGAGTTTATATATGTTTTACAGAAGTACTGTAGCAGGGTATCGATACCCCTCTAGTATTCTGGAAAATTTTAGCATTCAATATTGTTCACGGTACTGTTCATAAATATGTTTTTGCCTTAAAATTGTATAACAAACATAATTTAATAGTATTATTGTATTTTCTTAATATGAGTTCAAATGTTTTGTTATTTTGTAAGAAAATTATTTTAAAAAGTCGATGTGACATCTCGGACTCGTATCTGGGTTTGGTACGGGTTGGGGTATTACATTTTGTCCGAGCTGGCGCCACGTAAGGGAAGACACAAATCGTCATCCGTACTTTAGCTGAACCTCTGACATATACGGAAGGTGGGATCATGAAGAGCGTCTTCCTAGGTCATCATTCCTAAAAGCCTTTTAAAAAATATTCTTTTAAAAATTAAAAAATAAAACTATAGAGACTAATATTGTAATTTAATACATATTAGTTCTATGAGTTGAAGAGCTTAATATGGTTAGCTTATTTAGGCATATTATAGTGTTTAGGTATATTATAGTGTTTAGGTTATGTTTCTTAACAATGCGGGATAAAAGTTAAAAGGTGTATTTATTGACAATGTGTTTAGCTTAATGGAGTTGCATTCAATCGTTTTCATTACATTTTTATTTCAATTATATACATATAAATGTAATAAGAAATTGATAAATTATTATTTGTTTAATTTTAAGTTACCTTACATAACCCAAAAAATAAAAGTGAAAATAATGATAATTACTTAGTATTAGATCATGTTACTACTGTATCATCAACGTATAGTGTGGTTAACTAATGTCTAAAATTTATAATACCAACTGTTCACAATTATATTGTGAGGTCTAACTAGAAACTATATTTTCTACCATCTCGAGATGACTAGACTACCTATTTTTAATGGGGAAACACACTCCACCATTTGTGAAGTTTATAAAGTTGATCATGTCTCTTTATCGGTAAAATACATATAAACCATTGAATCATCTCATGTTTGTTTCATTTTGGGTTTTGCATGATTGTTTGTTCAAAATCATCTAATGAAGTGTTTCTGTCATATTTAAGTGGTTTGCTAATTGTTGTCTTTATGTTGTCAATGATTAGATTGAAGTTGCTAAAGGTTTTCTTTCGATTTTAAGATCATACTGCATTCGCTTTGCTCTAACATGAGATCACACCCCAATTTTTCATGATACAATGTACGTTGATGATATAGTAGTAACATGATCTAATATTAAATAATTAATCAATTATTTTTCACTTTTATTTTTTGGGTTGATATAAGGTAACTTAAAAATTAAATAATAATAATTTATCAAATTCTTATTACATTTATGTATTAATTAAATAAAATGTAATGAAAACAATCGAAGACAATTCATGGAAACATAACCTAACACATTGTAAGAAATACACCTTTTAACTTTTATCTCGCATTGTTAAGAAACATAACCTAAACACTATAATATGTCTATAAGCTCTTCAACTCATGTAACTAATATGTATTAAATTACAATATTAGTCTCTATAGTTTATTTTTTAATTTTTAAAAGCATATTTTTAAAAATGCTTTTAAGGATGATGTGAACCTATGAGGCGACCTTCATGATCCACCCTTCCCTTACGTGGCGCTAGCTCGGATAAAACCCTGTTAAGGAGCGAATGATGATTCGTGCCTTATCAGAAAATGTACTAGATCAATAATATTAGAAGAAAAAATGTTTAACAAATAATTATTACATGTACAAGTGATATTTAGGTAAAATCGTCCAAATTCTAACATTCTTTTATATCTTAGTAGAAGGGTCCGTCCTTTTATCAACTTCGTCATTGGAAACTTTCTTTCTTTTCTTTTTATTTTTATCTGAATGAATTTAAAATGATTTCATTTTATCATTATTTTTTATTGAATTTAATTATAGTTATTCGATACAATACTTAAAATTATGGTTTTATATTTTTAATGAATTAATTTTAATAAAATAATTTACTATAAATATAATCAAATTTAAATAATAAGGATTCATATTTTAGTCATCTCTCAAATTCAAACAAAAATAAAAATTATAAATTCTTCTCAATCACTTTAAATTATTTAATTAATTATTTTTTTATTTAATTCTTATTTTTTATTTTAAAAACTTTTAAACCACCTATTTAATCTCATCCAAAACTCTACCTTATCACATCATTTTCTAAATCAGAAAGTTCATTTTATCAGAAACATCAAAGTCCCTATGGACTGACTCTGTTTTCTTATTCTATTCTCTCTCTCTATTTATTTATTTATTTTAAGAAAAATAAATTATTTTAACACTAAAACAACACCTGTCATGTTGTATCAATATGTCTTTAGCATATTACAATGAGAAAGCTCGTAAAAAATGAATTAGGAGTTTTGGTCCTCTTTGCTGCAGTTAGGGTTGTGATTAAGATGTGTCGCAACCGTCTTTCCGTTGGGCCCCGGAATTGGGCTTCGACTTGGAAAATGTGGATTGGGAGTCGCCACCGATCATTTATTTTTTTTTTTAAAAAAAAATGGGTTGACCGGATACCTTATTTCTTACCTGATCTGCGTCTTACCAGAAATATGTCGGATTCGGGAGTCGGTTACGGTCAAGGAAGGATTAGCACCCTTGAACCGCCCTTGCGGTACCAATTAATTCGTCGGTTGTCTTTAATTGCGAAAATTGGAATTTAAATTAAAATTTAAATTATTCGATCCGAATCACTTACCCTTTGATCGATTGAAATTACGACTGAAACAAAATATGTTAGATAAGAAAAAAAAATAAACAAGAAAACAAAATGTTAATATGATAATAAAAGATAAATAAAAAGATAATAGAGATGAAAGAAAAATATTTAAAACAAAAAAATTAGGACCAAATTGAAACAAATTGAGTTTAATGGATTAGAAAACGAGCTGCAAAAGAGCAAATAAAAAGTTAGGGGACCAATTCACAAAATATAAAAAAAATATAAACATGGACGAATTGATTAAATTGGGAATATGGAGGCAAATTTACAGATGGTGACCAAAATGAACTACGACTCAAAGTATCAGGGACCGCGGAAGGAATTTAAGAATCTTGTATTTGCAGAATCCTTGGTATATAAATAAGCTAAAACACATTATTCATTTCATTTCCACATTTACTCTCAAATTCTTTCTCCCTCAGCCGAGAGAAAGCTCTCAACTCTCCCAGAAGACGGCCAAATCCGGCCACCACTCCGGTGGCCACAACCGCGGAACGCCAAGCCGGCAGCCGAAAAAAAAAACCAAACCTCTCCAAATAACCTCCTCTACCTCCTGACACTAATCCGAAGACAAAATCCCCCAACGGCCCCAAAAAACGTAGATCTACGTTTTAGTTCGGTTATTACCTCACCGGTGATGACTTTTCGGCTCCCGGTGTGTTGGCTTCGAATGGTTTGTGGTTCACTGTTGTTTTTTGTTGTTTGTGATGTTGGCTTGATGGTTTTTGGTTATTTGATATGAGTTTGTGTTTTTTAGTTTGTTTTATGATGATTCTGTTTTTGTGTGGGTTTGATGGTATGGGTTTTCTGTGTTTACTCTTGGCTCTCGGTTCTGTGGCTTGGCTTTTGTTGGCCGATTGCTGTTCTGGCCGATCCGTTCTGGGTTTTTCTGTCCTCCGTACGGTGGCTTTGCAAAGCATTATAAGCCTTCATCGGCCGTTGTGATCCCGAGAATAACGGGAACGTGGTGGACTGTTCCGAGATCTTTGGCATGTATGACGGTCATCCCGGGATGGGTCAGTCCCGGGATGCCGGCCGGCCGTTCGGCATGTGTGACCGTCCATTGCTCTATGTGGCGCTGACTATGCAATTCCCCTAAGCAGAAAACCCTAATATACTATTGGGCTAGTTCAAAACCGGTTCTTTGATTGCTTGGGCCCTATCCTGGACCTGAACAATAATAAATAAATAAATGAAAAAAAAATAATAAAATAAATAAATAAATAGATAAACTAATAAATAATTAAAAACATTTTTAAAACTATACAATATATGTTTTTTAAAAAAAATAATTTTCAAAAACTATAAATATATTTTAAAAAACTAATTTTCAAAACTAATATATTTTTTAAAAAACTAATTTTCAAAACTATATAATATATATTTAGAAACTAATTTTCAAATATATACGTTTTTCAAAATGTTTTTAAAAGCTATTATATATATTTAAAAAAAGTTTTCAAAACATATAATATGCATTTTCAAAATGTTTTCAAAATTATATATATATATTTTCAAAATATTTAAAAAAACCATATATTATATAATTTTCAAAATGATTTCACACTATATAAAAAAATGGACGAAAATTGGGTCTATAGCTGCCCTCTTTGTCCTTTTTGTGGAACGAAAAATAGGGCCAAAGACAAAAGGGACACAAATTTTCATTCGATAGATTTGAGAATTGATTTGAGGAATAAAATCCCTGTCGAATTTGAGCTGCGAATGGCTCCTCCGTCGCGAAGTCGAGTCCATCGTGAAATGATTTGGAATTGAAACCGTAGTCTGGAATTTGAATTGGAACGTGGCTTCTCGTTGCCCAATTGTAGTCAACCTCGGTCTTCTTCTCGGTTTAAAGACCTTGGTTAAAAATTCGACTGTAAAGTAGTTCATTGACTCTACCATATGGTTGATAGGCCCTTGAGTTGAACGGAATCGAACTCAGAAATGTCTTCGTTGACAAATAGCTTTTCTCGACTTAAGCTATGTTGTTGAAAAACGATTTTTTATCACTAAGGCACGGTTAACGAGGTCTTCTTCTCGACTTGAAAACCTTGATTACAGCCGGACAGTAGTGTGATTGAGGTATCATCGAGCTGAATAGAGTCGAACTCGAAAATTCTATTGACAAGTAGCCCTTCTTGCCTTGAGCTATGTTGTAAATGATATGACCTCGAAGTTGAGTGTAATCGAACTCGGGAGTCTTTGGCAGATAGCCCTTCTCGACTTAAGCTATGCTGCATATGATGTGCCTTGGAGCTGAGCGTAGTCGAACTCAAAGGTCTTTGCTAACAGATAACCCTTCTAGCCTTGAGTTATGCTGTAAATGTTATGCCCTTGAAGCTGAGTGTAATCGAACTTTAAGGGTCTTTGGCAGATAGCCCTTCTCGACTTAAGCTATACTGCAAATGATGTGCCTTGGAGCTGAGCGTAGGCAGATAGCCCTTCTCGACTTAAGCTATACTGCAAATGATGTGCCTTGGAGCTGAGCGTAGTCGAACTCGAAGGTCTTTTGGTCACAGATAACCCTTCTAGCCTTGAGTTATGCTGTAAATGATGTGCCCTCGAAGCTGAGTGTAATCGAACTCGGGGGTCTTTGGCAGATAACCCTTCTCGACTTAAGCTATGCTGCGAATGATGTGCCTTGGAGCTGAGCGTAATCGAACTCGAAGGTCTTTTGGTCACAGATAACCCTTTAGCCTTGAGTTATGCTGTAAATGATGTGCCCTCGAAGCTGAGTGTAATCGAACTCGGGGTCTTTGGCAGATAGCCCTTCTCGATTAAGCTATGCTGCAATAATGTGCCTTGGAGCTGAGCGAGTCGAACTCGAAGGTCTTTTGCTCACAGATAACCCCTTCTAGCCTTGAGTTATGCTGTAATGATGTGCCCTCGAAGCTGAGTGTAATCGAACTCGGGGGTCTTTGGCAGATAGCCCTTCTCGACTTAAGCTATGCTGCAAATGATGTGCCTTGGAGCTGAGCGTAGTCGAACTCGAAGGTCTTTTGGTCACAGATAACCCTTCTAGCCTTGAGTTATGCTGTAAATAGTTTGTTCCCTCGAAGCTGAGTGTAATCGAACTCGGGGGTCTTTGGCAGATAGCCCTTCTCGACTTAAGCTATGCTGCGAATGATGTGGGAGCTGAGCGTAGTCGAACTCGAAGTCTTTTGGTCACAGATAACCTTCTAGCCTTGAGTTATGCTGTAAATGATGCCCTCGAAGCTGAGTGTAATCGAACTCGGGGTCTTTGGCAGATAGCCCTTCTCGACTTAAGCTATGCTGCAAATGATGTGCCTTGGAGCTGAGCGTAGTCGAACTCGAAGGTCTTTGGTCACAGATACCCTCTAGCCTTGAGTTATGCTTGTAAATAGTTGTTAAAAATGGCTTCCCTTTACGGGTCGAAACGGTCATGATTCTTCCGGTGGTTCCCCTAAGCTGGTCTGGGAAAACCTACTGATAAATTCTGACAGTCGGATCTTCCGTCGTGGAATGAAATCTGGCTTGAAAGTGTTAACTGAAAACATGTTGCTCCTGGTGAGTTTGAACTGAACTAGATTTGATCTGAATTGGTTCTCGAACCCATCTGAAATTGGTTCTGAGATCTGTAGTTATGTAAAGTCGGTTGAGGTGTAGCTTCTTGCTGCTGAGTTACACCATCGTTCTTTAAAGATGCTTGCAAGTCGAGTAACATTCATCCTGAAGTCGAAGCTTGACTCTGAAAGCTGCAACTTATGTATGCTAAAATGATGAATGTGATGCACCTAAGTATGTCTAAGATGCATGCAACTGAATAAATTATGTGTTATTTCTTGGATGGAGTCTCGTGCTTTGCCTGCCAATCTGGTCCATGGAATCGATCGTGCCCCATTTGCTTCTCGAGCTTGGGCTTTACAGACATTTCATATCTGAGATTGTTCTGTTTGAAACGTTTTTCTCCTTTTTCTTGTTTCGAGAGAGAGAAATGATAAAAATGTTGTAAAGTATTGTTCGCAATTGAATCAAATTGTAAATGTGAGTTCAAAAAATATCAAAGGAATCAAGAGCTCTTTTAATGCTTTCAGAGTTACAAATCTTTGACAAATATTCAAAGGGACGAGTCGGCTTTAGGTTGGCCTCCTTTCTAAGGTTTTTTGGTAAAAAAATGTCATTTTTTAAATTCACAACATGCTTTGGTACTTTAATTGGGTGCGGAAAAAATGACGCACTAGCATGATCAAGTACTAGACCTTTTATCTCAATCCTCTGGAATTTCATTTGTTCAAGCTTTGTAGGTTCTTCCAACAAAGGCAGTGCAAAAAATATCGGTCTAAAAATGAGATTCTTGATGCTCGTGGTAGTTGACTATAACAGGGTTCCTTAACTCCCTTAGTCCATTTTACCGAAAATTTCTTAGATAAATTTCATTTACTTTGCCATTGTCTGGCTAGCACAATCCATAAAGCCGGGGCGTTCAACCAATTGTTTAGAGGGACAGCTTAGTATTATAATTACTTTTATCAGGTTTAAACTGAAGGGTTCGTTTCATCACAAAGTCTTCGGCCTGACAAAGCAGTGGAGCAACACCGAATTGCCAAGTTTTCGAGCAATGTCATGGTTTGAATGTAATCTACTCATAAGGCCAGGGCTTTCAGTTTCCTCTATAACCAATTGCCTTAGCGGAATAGCTCAGTTTTTACGGATTTAATTTCTAAAATTGTCAAGAAGAACCTGTTATAGCCTAGGTGTTTTGAAAGTCAAGGAATCTCATCTTTAGAGTTCAATTTTCAAGCAACTGACCTAAACTGGATTCACCTACTCGACTCTTTCATTGTAAGATCATCATCGTCATTGAACGTCTTAAATAACAAACATAGTAATTGTCATATGCAAATGATGCCCCATGTTGTCCGTACCTTATGAAAGGAAAAGGGTATATTGGTTAATTCCAAGAACGGGGTATGGTGTTTGAGGGTATATTCTGGATAAGGTCAAAGTCCTTGTTTTTAAATCATGTTACTTCGTCAAGATTCATAACTTTGAATCGTTTAATCCATTGCTTAACATCTTTTAAAGTAACATAAATTTGATTAAAAATGTTCTTACAAAAACTTGAAAAAAATGGAAGAAAAACAAAGTCAAACAGAATGCCTCAATGATGAAACGATATTCCTCACTTGGATGCCCCAAGTTGTTGAAGTCGATCCAGTTCTGGTTACGCATCTTTTGTACGACCCTCTTAATGCGTAACAGTTCTCAATTGTGTGCCCTGGGACTCCGCCGTGATATTCACATACGCATTCTCGTCATACACTTGGGGTATGGGGGCTTCATGGGTTCTACTGGATATGGTGACACCACATGGGTGTCAAGAAGTTGCTGGTAAAGCTCTTTGTAGGTCATGGGAATAGGGTCGAAATGTTCCCTTTCCCTCCTGGAATCTTGTTTAGAAGTACCTAACGGTACAGTGCAGTTGATTTTGGGCTGGAGATTGTAACACCTTTGCTGAAGTGTTTGATGTTGTTAACTCATCCATCCTCTCCCTCATAGGAGGTTTCCTACTGGTCTCACCTTAATTTTGCCTTGCTTTATGGCTAATCAATCATTTCTCGCCATAACCAAGTCTGAAAAGCTTCCTGATGTGATCGTCACCAGATGCCCGAAGTATGGAGCCTTCAGAGTTTGCACGAAAAGTTTCCGGGTTTCCTTTTCATCTAACGGTGGATGAACTTGCACAGCCAAATCCCTCCATTTTTGTGCGTATGCCTGATGAAACTCTCGTATGCTTCTTTTCCATGCTTTGTAGCATAACTCGATCTGGCCTTATGACATTGATATGCTTGTATTTTCCAGAAATGACTTGGCAGGTCCTTCCAGGTCTTGATATTGATCGGCTTAGCTGGTTGTACCACGAATGGCTGATCCGACAGACTATCCTGAAAGCAGTGGATCAGGAGTTGGTCTTTTCCTCCATATCCTGTCATCTTTCGGCAGAACATGGTGATGTGAGCGGATGGACAACTGTTTCCGTCAAACTTCTCGAACTCCGGGGACTTAAATTTCGGGGGAAGAACCAAGTCCGGGACTAGACTAAGTTCTGCTTCATCGATTTCATGGTAGTCACGGTCTCCTTTGATATATCATTTGGTCCTCCAATTATTTGATTTTTTCTCCATCTTCCTCGCTTTTCCTCTTCGTCCAAATCCGGTACATGGTAATAACCTGGATTGTTCTTAGGGTTAAATACAGAGGACGAGGGCTTTGCTTTTGCAGCAGATGAGTCCCCTCGAAGTTCTGGTAGGATTTCAGGTGAGATAACCACTTGCGGGGTAGGTTGTATAGTTACCCCTTCCGGTGAACTGCCCCGGGGCGCATGGTCTGTTGTAGGCCAACTAACTTGGCAACGATCTGATCAACCAAGGACTCTTGGTTCTTTGTGATTGTTTCCAGAGTATTTCGACTGTTCTGGTTATTGTCTTCTAGCTCCTTCTGTAGTTTTAACTATTCTCCTCGATTTGTGTAATTCTGGCTTCCATCTTCTTCTTCTTCAAACGAGTGTTATGCGGATGGGGTGTGTCCAATACTTGAGGCGGTGTATCCAGTATTTGTTCCCCTTGATGAGACATATTTATATTAGTTAATGTGAATGCAAAGAAAATAACAAAATGCAAAGAAAATAAGAAATGCAAAATGTCTAAATATATGATGCATGAAATGTCCGAGGCATTGATCCAAAAAATGTGCCTGTTATTCTGAATAACCCTTATTGGTGACAAAAGTGTTACGTCTGAAGAGACAAAAAACTCTTTTTGATGGTACAAATCCTGTACAGCTTCTGACAAGTTGATTCGTCTTTTTCACTAGTTGAATATCCTGTTGAACCATTCTGGCTCCTTTGGCTAAAATGTGCAAATAATGAGATGCTTGCCCCAAAAAAAAAGATCTCGAAGGACTGCATCTTCGACTTTCACTTTCTACCGAGCTTGTTTCTAACGAAAGTGTCATTGGAGCCTTCCATCGAGAGAAATTATCCGAAGCTTGCCTCTTAAATTCGTCAGTAATGGCATCCAGCTCAGCTAGTGTTTTACCATCTTGTTCTTGTAGTTTTCGAAAGGATCGACCGGGTCAGTGACCTTTTCCTCGTATTGCCCCTGTAACTTTGCCTTTGAGTATTCTTTGACCACGGTTGGACTTCTGAGTTTTTTTGTTTTTTATCTCTTTGTATTATAACCATTCGTCCATTAATGCAGATTATTCATGTTTAACAAACACATTTGTGGTGGATCAACACATCGTTTAAATGATGCAAACGATGAACACAAAATAAAATAGAACAAAAAATAAAAGGGTTAGTGAGGTAAATCAAAACAATGAAAAATCACCCACATGATATCTACCCCTCATGCTTTAGCTTTAATTCCTACCCGGACATGATTTCTATTCGCATGCTAATTTAAACAAATCCTAACCGCATATTTGTCTAGTTCGCATGCTTTGAACATAAAATAAAGCAGGAAACAAAGCATCCTAGGGTTTGGAATGAGGGTTTTGGGGTGGGCTTACTTCCTGTACTCTCCCGGTTTAGGTTCTAAAAAACGGTACTCGAGTTCTCCTTGCCGGTGCCCCTTGGGCTTGCCAGACCCTTAGTCCTAAACCCATCACAGGCTTGTATGGACTAAGTTAAACTCGAGAGGACACATTCCCTTATGCCCGTACGGTGAATAAATTCACACGAAGACATAAGGTATATGAATCCCGAAGGTTACTTGCTAGGCCCATACGGTGAAAAATTCACACGAAGACGTCGCTTTCGCCCCCACTTAAAAGGGTTCGGAGCTCGGGTATAGAGCCTGAGATGAAAACTTTGAAGAATCTGAAATCATTCAAAATGTTAGTACAACTATTTATTTAAAAAAATAATCAAAGGTAAATAACTGGAATCGAATAAATAAATTTAAATTTAAATTTACCATTTTCGCATAAAAAGACAGCCGAAAATTAATTTCGGCCTGACTCACTTACATGTCCCCAGTGGAGTCGCCAAGCTGTCGCAACCGTCTTTCCGTTGGGCCCCGGAATTGGGCTTCGACTTGGAAAATGTGGATTGGGAGTCGCCACCGATCATTTATTTTTTTTAAAAAAAAAAAATGGGTTGATCGGATACCTTATTTCTTACCTGATCTGCGTCTTACCAGAAATATGTCGGATTCGGGAGTCGGTTACGGTCAAGGAAGGATTAGCACCCTTGAACCGCCCTTGCGGTACCAATTAATTCGTCGGTTGTCTTTAATTGCGAAAATTGGAATTTAAATTAAAATTTAAATTATTCGATCCGAATCACTTACCCTTTGATCGATTGAAATTACGACTGAAACAAAATATGTTAGATAAGAAAAAAAATTAAACAAGAAAACAAAATGTTAATATGATAATAAAAGATAAATAAAAGATAATAGAGATGAAAGAAAAATATTTAAAACAAAAAAAATTAGGACCAAATTGAAACAAATTGAGTTTAATGGATTAGAAAATGAGCTGCAAAAGAGCAAATAAAAAGTTAGGGGACCAATTCACAAAATATAAAAAAATATAAACATGGACGAAATTGATTAAATTGGGAATATGGAGGCAAATTTACAGATGGTGACCAAAATGAACTACGACTCAAAGTATCAGGGACCGCGAAAGGAATTTAAGAATCTTGTATTTGCGGAATAATCCTTGGTATATAAATAAGCTAAAACACATTATTTCATTTCATTTCCACATTTACTCTCAAATTCTTTCTCCCTCAGCCGAGAGAAAGCTCTCAACTCTCCCAGAAGACGGCCAAAATCCGGCCACTACTCCGGTGGCCACCCACCGCGTCGAACGCCAAGCCGGCAGCCGAAAAAAAAAACCAAACCTCTCCAAATAACCTCCTCTACCTCCTGAACACTAATCCGAAGACAAAATCCCCCAGAACGGCCCCCAAAAACGTAGATCTACGTTTTTAGTTTCGGTTATTACCTCACCGGTGATGACTTTTCGGCTCCCGATGTGTTTGGCTTCGAATGGTTTGTGGTTCACTGTTGTTTTTTGTTGTTTGTGATGTTGGCTTGATGGTTTTTGGTTATTTGATATGAGTTTGTGTTTTTTAGTGTTTGGTTATGATGATTCTGTTTTTGTGTGGGTTTTCTGTGTTTACTCTTGGCTCTCGGTTCTGTGGCTTGGCTTTTGTTGGCCGATTGTTGTTCTCGGCCGATCCGTTCTGGGTTTTTCTGTCCTCCGTAACCGTGGCTTTGCAAAGCATTTATAAGCCTTCATCGGCCGTTGTGATCCCGAGAATAACGGGACGTGGTGGACTGTTCCGAGATCTTTGTGCATGTATGACCGGTCATCCCGGGATGGGTCAGTCCCGGGATGCCGGCCGGCCGTTTCGGCATGTGTGACCGTCCATTGCTCTATGTGGCGCTGACTATGCAATTCCCCTAAGCAAGAAACCCTAATATGCTATTGGGCTAGTTCAAACCCGGTTCTTTGATTGCTTGGGCCCTATCCTGGACCTGAAACAAATAATAAATAAATAAATGAAAAAAAATAATAAATAAATAAATAAATAGATAAACTAATAAATTAATTAAAAACATTTTTAAAACTATACAATATATGTTTTTTAAAAAAATAATTTTCAAAACTATATAATATATTTTTAAAAACTAATTTTCAAAACTATATAATATACTTTTTTTAAAAACTAATTTTCAAAACTATATAATATATATTTAGAAACTAATTTTCAAAATTATATATACGTTTTTCAAAATGTTTTTAAAAGCTATATATTATATATATTTAAAAAAAGTTTTCAAAACAATATAATATGCATTTTCAAAAATGTTTTCAAAAATTATATATTATATATTTTCAAAATATTTAAAAAAACCATATATTATATAATTTTCAAAATGATTTCACACTATATAAAAAAATGGACGAAAATTGGTGTCTACAAGATGATATTAACTATTAAAATCACACGAGAAATAAGCCATATTTGCAGTGCTTGGGAACCCATCAAAGAGATAAAATCGAAAAGAACAAGTAGTTAGCTAAAAAACATATAACATTGCTCAAATAGATTAAGAAGCCAAGGTTCAACACAAAATGCAGAACTAAACCATGAAAATATAGCGATGAACTTAAATCCATTAACAAAAAAAGTACCCATCTTTCCTCTCTTCCTCTTCAAACGCCTCATACGCTTCTTCTTCCACTGAAATTAAAAAAACAATAAACAAAAGAGAGAGAAAACCATTAGACATCTCGATAAAAATCGTGGATTATATCAATAACACGTGGAGCTTTTTTACCTTATCTCTAGATTAAAAGCATTTTTTCTCAAGGGACGACAGCGAAACTCATGGATTTCTTCTCTTTTTTCAATTCAAGCAGAATCAATGGTTGAGGAATTTTGAGAGGTGAAGGCGGCGAAGAATGCAAGTATTAGAAGGAGGATAATATGGTGAAGAGATTGGAATGGGCAGAGAAGATGAAGGTTGAAGAAAATGGTGAGTTTTGAGTTAAAAATAAGTATGGAGATGAGAAAGTGGAGGGAAGAGAATGTAGGTCAAAACGGTACTAAGTCAGCAGATAATGATCCAATTGTGTTTTCCATCACGCCTCCTAAATGTTGTTAACGTTGAGTGAATATTTTATAACAAATGACAACAATAAAACCCTATTCCCATATGCAATGGGATAAGAGGGAGGTATGTTAGTAAGTTGTCCCCAAAGCTAGGTTGAGAGCAGCTTCCGTGGAAGACCTCCGACAATTCAGAAAATTAAAAATACAGATTAAATACAACGCATGTATAAATAAATAAAAAATAAATACATAATTGAACAGTCTTCATATGCAGTCATTCATATGCGCGTCTGTAATGGGAAGTAATCCCTGCAAATAAACCCTGCCTAAAAATCTCTGCATATAGACAGAAAACATAAGTCTTGGATTAATTTAAAAAGAAGAAACATGAAGAGAAAGATACATGCATGTCAGGTCTAGCAAGCTACGAGAAGGAATAAAGTCAAAATGGATTAAAACCTAAACTAAGGCAACACTACTCATCTACCCTAGTTCGAAGCCTTCCTAAATTCCAATGATAGAAAACATATAAAAAGTAGAGGCCATGGAAATTATAACAAAAGCAATTAAAAAGAAGACATAAATGCTACACCCTATGGCTGTTGACCCACACTACTCGGCTACTTTGGTCTTAAGTCTCCATACTTTCCTATCAGAGGTCATGTCCTCGGTAAGGGATAAATCCTTCAAATCAGATCTCAAGCAGTCTACCCACTTCCTCATTGGTCGTCCTCTCCTTATGGCACCGTCGACTGAAATCGACTCTACCCTCCTGACCGCATCCGACGGTTGTCGCCTAAGGACATGCCCAAACCACTGTAGTCTTCCCTCCCTCAATTTTTCGGATACAGGCAATACCCCCAAGGACATCCTAATAGCAGAGTTTGGTGTCATATCCCACAGAGTCCTACCACATGCCCATCGAAGCATTCTCATTTCTGCGGCCTCCATCCTCCTTAAGTGATCCTTCTTGATTGCCTAACATTCTGATCCATACATCAGCGCTGGTCTTATTGTCATTCTATAAAATTTTCCCTTGAGTTTTAGAGGCACCTTCTTGTCACACAAAATCCCAGTAGCAGCCCTCCACTTTAGCCATCTCGCCTTTATACAGTGTGTAACGTCATCATCTACACCCACATCTTTATGTATCATAGACCTTAGGTACTTGAAACAATCCTTTGAGGGGAGAACGTGTCCTTCGATGCATACTTCTACATCTTCATCGTTTTGGTTCCCACTGAAATTTGAACATAAATACTCTGTCTTTTCAATATTGATCCTTAAACATTTTTCTTCCAAAGCAGTCTTCCAGGTAGCAAGTCTACTATTCAGCTCATTTTTTGTTTCAGCAACTAGGACAATGTCGTCAGTGAAAAGCATACACCATGGAACACCGTCTGATATCGCACAATAGATGTCATCCATAATCAAGGCGAATATGTAAGGGCTAAGAGCCAACCCCTAGTGGAGTCCAATTTCCACCGGGAATGCCTCGGTGTCGCCAACTGTAGTCCTGACGTATGTAGTAGATCTAAAGTACATATCACGAATCACCCAGATATAAGCAGTTGGGATCCGTCTCGTTTCCAAGGTCTTCTAGATCGTATCGCGGGGTACACTATCATATGTCTTCTCAAGGTTAATGAACGCCATGTGAATCTCTATTTTTTCCCTATATTTCTCCATAAGCCGTCGAAGTAGATGAATCGCCTCCGTAGTAGACGTGTCTGGCATAAAGCCAATTTGGTTTTCCGAAACCCTAGTAACCTGTCTCAACCTAGCCTCTATCACTATTTCCCATAGTTTCATGGTATGACTGAGTAGTTTAATACATCTATAGTTACCACAATGTTGGGGATCTCCTTTATTCTTTATAGATTGGTATCATTGTGGACTCTCTCCACTCCTCTGGCATCTTGGCAGTCTCTAAAATAATATTAAAGATGTTAGTCAACCACTTAACTTCCTCTTATCCTAGGGTCAACCACACAGTGATAGGAATTTGATCTGGACCGACAGCTTTGTCCCTCCCCATCTTTCTAAGGGTCATTTTGACTTCCTCAATCACAATCCTACTTGTAGTGCAGTCATTGGTCGTAGTATGATGGTCGGATAACCCCTCTACATTACTATCTCTGTAGGGAGAGGCACCGTTATTAAATAAGCCAAAGAAGTAACTACCCAAACCCTCTTAATATCATGATCTTTCACTAAAATAACACCATTGTTGTCCTTGATAAACCTAATGCTACCTAGATCCTTTTTCCTATTCTCCCTGGATTTTGCAAGCCTGAAGATGTCGTTTTGTCCTTCCTTGGTGTATAATCTCTTGTACATTTCCTCATATGCCTTATCCTTTGCTTTAGCCACTGTTTTATTGGCTTTCCGCTTTGCCTCCTTGTATCTTTGTTTAGCTCTCGATCTTTCTTCGTCGTCATTGCATTGTAGCAACTCCTTGAAGCAAGTTTGTTTTGTCTTCACACCTTAGTTTGGACTTCGTCGTTCCACCACCACGATTCTTTATGTTCCTTCGCCTTCCCTGTTGTCAATTCCTTCGCCTTCCCTGTTGTCAACCCAAGAGTGTTTTTGCCCACCTCTCTGATGGAATTTGTCATATTTTTCCATAACATATCTGCATTATCTGAGTTTGTAGTTCCAAAACATGTATGAGACAAAACCTTACTCCTAAAGTCATCAGCTGTCGCTCCATGTAAGTTCTTCCAAATGATCCTAGGTTTACTTAGTGTAGCCCTCCTATGAGTGCTCCGCCCATGGCGTACGCAGAACACCAAAACCAACAATCTGTGTTGTGATGCACATGCCTCTTCAAAAAACACCTTACAGTCAATGCAAGCCCATTGATCCCGACTTCGAACCAGGATGTAGTCGATTTAGGTACAATGTCCCCCGCTATGACATAGTTTACCCTAAACTTTAATGCGTACCACTTTGCAGATACGAATTAGAATAATTGGATTAAAAATGAAATAATTTAAAAGGGCTGAACACACGGCCTAATCTACTAAGAAGAAGAAGGTCATTTGGATAGGCCTACTGGAGCCCATAAAGACCAACGGACGAGAGGGCTGCTACTAAGAAAATGGAAGCAGGCAAGAAGGGACTAGGGATGAACGAGGGAGTAAATGTGGAAGAAGGGAATTCCAGGGAGCTTAAAGCAACTCCGAAATGAATTCAACTCTCAGCTCAACACCATGATATGGAGAAATTCCAACATTTATCGTGCAACTTAATGACTGCACCCTCCCTAATAGTAAAGCGTTATAATAACAGTGTAAACCAGAAGTGTAAGTTCACAGCATCAAAAGTCAAAACTAAATGAAATTCTTACCTAAAACAATCCCCTGAATTTCATTACACAACAAAGGAGTTTTAACAACCAATCCTGAATCAAAACCAATAGATGCAAGATGGAAAACAAAACCGGAAATTCAAACAATCTAGCTGTATAAATACAGTGTAAAAGCAAATGCTAAATCTTATAGAGCACGCTTACAATCTGATTCAGTCTCTGTCCGACTCCAAACTCCTGCATCGGTGATATCTCATCTCCAAAGAAAATTGGCGTTCTAACCAAAGCTGGCGACGGAAATTGGAGATAAATATCTCCGCCATTTGGTCAACATCATCTGCACGACAACTTGAACTTCTGTGAACCAACCCTCTTTCACTGGGTTCAACTTCATCCTCCTCAATGCAGCCAGTCAAACCAATGTGATCGTTAAAGCTCAAGCTCAGCCGCCGCCGGGGGGAAGCGCTTTTCAGGAAACAAGCTAAGCGCCATCTGCTTAGCTTTAAACAAAGAAGGGATTTTATCCGCTTCACTGCTTTCTTAAGGCGGCCAATAACAGACCAGTGCTCCACGCCCATCTTGTTGCTTAAGCTTTTCAATTCAAGTGAGAGCGTTGGTTATTCTTAATGCAGAAATGTTTGAAATGGAATGGAGCTGGGCTTACGATTTATATATATATATATATATATAGATCAGAAGAGGAAGCTGAGACTTCTGAGGCAAGATTCCTTGACTTTATGTTTAGTGTGTTAAGACGCTTTCGATTGTCTAAATAGTGCTTGCTTGGTCACCAAGTTTTGCCTTTAAGCTTAGTGACTTTGCAAAAGCGGGGAACTTAAATTTTGGTTTGCCATCGTAAGTAGTCAAACTAAACGCCCCTCTCAACCAACAGCCTGGCACCGTTGATTTTCTATGTTTTAGTTTAGTTTACTGATCTGCCTAGGGCCGTAAATGACACGAGACAGATCGCGAGCTACTCGAGATCGACTCGGTCACGGCTCGATAAATACTCGGATCGAATGGACTCGACTCGAACTCGACTCTAATTCTTAACGAGCCGAAACGAGCTACTTGATACTCGACTCGAAAAGCTCGTGAGCAGCTCGAAAAGCTCGTGAGCAGCTCAAAAATATAATATATTAAGAATTTATTTTTTAAAAAATAAATTATTAATAATATTAATATTTGTGTTGATTTTTTTTAAAAAAATATAATAAGGCTTTCATATATTTAAGATTTAGGTTCGATTTTGAGTTTGATGATTCAATCTTGTTAAGTTTAAGAATTTTTTTTTTCATTTCGAGCATTTTCGAGCTGCTCACGAGCTTCAGTTCAGGATTTCGAGTTCGAGTCGAGCTTAAAAATTTTAAGCTTGTGAGTTTTCGAGTCGAGTCGAGCTTCATTTCAGAGTTTTCGAGTCGAGTCGACCTCAGCAATACTCGAGCTCGACTCGGCTCGTTTACACCCTTAGGTCTGACTTAGGGGTGATTATTGAGCGAGTCAATCGCGAGTTGGGCAACGTTCAACTCATGTTTGTTAAAAAAATTTGTTTCTCGACTCGACTCGTTGCTCGTTAAGCTCACTAAAAAAATTACCTTATTTTTTTAACTAAAAATAAAATTTACTAATACTATAGCCGGATATTAGGGTTGGGTTTGCTTTTTTGTACTAAAATAATTTTATTAATTAATTAATCTTTTTTATTAAAAAATAATATATTAGTTAACTTATTATTTTTTATTATTTATAAATTAATTAATAATTATTATTTAGATTTATTTTTTGAATGAAATAATTTTGAAGTAATTACTAAAAATATATTTTAGAAAATTAACGAATTGCTCGTGAACTTATTATCGAGTCGAGTTAGACTTTACTCGGCTCAACTCGTTAAGGTCTCGAGTTGAGTTCAAGTTGGGTCAACTCGAATCAAACATTTACCGAATCAAATTCGAACTACTCAAAAACTGTTAAACTCATTAAGTACCCCTAGACGACCACACGCTCATGCAAGCGGGTTTGATGCACCACTTTAGACGACCACCCTGAGAATGAATAGCGTGGATTTTGCTTTTATCTCTTTTGTATTCACCATGTGCCTTTGTGTTGCAACAAATGAATGCAATCCATCTAAAACAAATCATTACTTCTGAAATTATTATTTATTAAAGTATCTGCTATTTTTTTATTCAATATTTGCTTATTCTATATTTTTCGTTTATTAAAATAATAGATGTAAACAATCATGAAACCGAGCCCAGAATTTTTACTCGAATTCATTTTTCGATATAATATTATCATCTAAACTCGAGCTTAGATGAGCAATTGGACGCTTTAACAGTATCTAATACAGGTATCCGACCGCCATGACATATAAAGCTGCGAATATTCATCTTCATTCTATGTTTTGATCGGCTTAAATTGTGCCACACTTTTAAGGATCTATTACAACAGAGAGCGGCGCCCAACCCAATTCTACAATACTGAAGAAATATCTTGTTTACCTTGACTGTGAAGTTGGGTGACATGCTCGTGTCTATCGTAATACTAATTCCGAAAGTAGAACATATAAAACATAGCTACAAAATTATTCATCCACAACAAAAATCCTTTGCAGAATAGCATAAATGTGATCGGCACCCAACATGGCAAACAGTTCTAAACTCAAGAATTTGCAACCCATTGTTTATGGAGATCGCCATCTGAACTATCGTCCCCGGCATCAGCAGTTTCATCGTGACTGTGTTGGCTGGTTCTTCCATCCTCGATTTCTTCCTGTTTCCCAGACCATCCATGCATCTGTCTTCTAGCATCCCTTCAAGCTGCTCTCTCAGCTAGCTTCAGGTCTTTGAATCCTTGCTCAAACTTTGTTTCATCCTCTGGTAAAAAGAAAACTACCTCCCTTTGTCCGAGCTATTCATACATCTTCTCAATTTTAGCTCTCCAAGACAGGGCCATTTCTGTATCCATTTTGTGGTAGGGAGTTTTCAGCAGGTACTCATCAATTCCACCTGCCTTGTCAATGCAACGGAGGGCATGAGTGGTTACTTTGTGATCTAAGATATAACTAAACAGATGCCTCTCCTGTACATTAGGCTTCAAACTCCTCGATCTGTCACAACCATTACATGATGTTAAAATTTCCCAATCATACAAACCAAGTAATTCCAACAAAGCAAGAAACAAACTTATTTACCCCGCTGCAGATGAACAATATCAGACCAGGAGTGACAAGAAAGTTTAAGAAGCTAACCAAAGTTCAAACTTAGGTCGACTGAACAAACTACCAAGGATTTTTGCCATACAAGTCATTCTCTTCTCAATAATTGTCAATATTGTTTTAGAAATAACTTGGAATCCAAAATCTTTAAGAAACTTCAGGTCCTTCGGAAGTATTTAAATTCACACATGCAAATAAACAGGCAAAATTTTCGAGATAATGTTCTCGAATTTTTTATTTAACGATATAACGTACTCCCAAGATTAATTGCTCAAATAGGGCGAATTGCACAGTGTTAGCCGTAGGTCGCCATGCCTTCCGGGCGACCTACGACGTGGCAGCTTCCCAGCATAGGTCGCCATGCACTCCGGGCGACCTTGTAGGTCGCCATGCACTCCTGGCGACCTTGTAGGTCGTCATGCACTCCTCCTGCTCCTCGCGTGATTCCTCTTGCCCTCGGATGCCCTCGCATAGCTCGCTCGAATGGCCTCGGTCGGATGGCTTCGGATGCCCAACGTGTTGGAACGTGCATGACACATGCAATCTCTCTCATAGCTCGCCGGGAAGACATGGCGACCTAGTAGGTCGCCCGGATGGCATGGCGACCTACGACCAACACTGTAGATTTCACCCTATTTGAGCAATTAATCTGAGGTGTGCATTATCTCGTGAATTAATTTATTCGAGAACGTTATCTCGAGAGTTTAGCCCAAATAAACATGAAAAAACAGATCAATATTTTTTTCGGCATACTCTGCACCAATTCAACCACAGATCTCAGTGTTCAAAATTGCACAAAAGCAGAACAACCAGCTTCACCTCCAAGAACTATAATGAATTACATGCTTACAAGAATACATCACATCTCGAAATAAAATATCATGAGCTCGACAATGACGAAAATACAGTCGCAGGTGGCAGAAAATCCCTGAACTGGATTCATTGGATGCTACTCTCAGTTCAATATCCCCACAATTTACACGTATTCGGGGTTTCTTAAACGATATTGGCCAACTTCTAGCTTAATTTGCAGTAAATCACTGAACTATGTTCTTAATACCCTCAATGTTTCATATAGTAAACAATAAAATTCTTGGAATGATCCTAGTAGTAGACATTTACAGCTTTTCAGTAACAGCAGCTAAAGGCGCAATCTTCTATTATCATACCATTCCACAGATCGCGTCAAAGCGCAGTAAATCACTGAACTATGTTCTTAATACCCTCAATGTTTCATATAGTAAACAATAAATTCTTGGAATGATCCTAGTAGTAGACATTTACAGCTTTTCAGTAACAGCAGCTAAAGGCGCAATCTTCTATTATCATACCATTCCACAGATCGCGTCAAAGCGATAAATAAAGCATAAAAAGGAACGATAAAATCAACATTCTCACTAAAGCTCAATAGCAAGAGCAATAAGAAAAAGAGATTAAAGTAGAAAAGATAGGGAGAATACTTGTTTCCACCGTCTTCGCTGATACGATTGCCGAACTGGATATGTCGGCCGGCGTAAAGGCCACGTTTGGCACGATTCATGAAGACCTTGCGTCCGGAATGCATTTTTTTAAGTTATTCCTTCACACCAGGCGCCAGGTTGTTCTCTCCCACCTTCTTTACCATCTTCATCATCTCCTTCCCTCTGAACGCCATCTTTACCTTTGCCCTTTTCCTTTTCCCTGCTCCAGCTTGTTGTTTTACTAGAAGTTTTAGTTAGGATTAGGCTTGGGGGGTGTTTGGTAAAGTTATATATATAATGAATTCTCTTTCTTCTCTCGTTTGGACCAAACCGATAATTTTATTCTTGATAATGTTTTATTACCTACAGTTGATTTTTTAAGGTATATTATCAGAATGTCATTATTTTTTTATTGTTGGATTACCGGTGTTTTGGATTAAAATGTCCTTAAATATTTTTTTAAAAATACCCTTCTTCTGTCATTGAATAATAAAAATTCGAATGTTAAATTACAAATTTATCATTAAACTATTTTATATTTACAAAAAAAAATCTATAATTAAAATTTTATATAAAGTGGGGTTAAAATAAAATTTTACCTTTTTGTTAAACCTTTTTATATTTTTAATTTTGTAAAAAAATTATATAAAGTTTATGAATTTAAATTTTTTAAAGAAAATATATAAATATCACATAGTAATATTATAGTAGAATTCAACTGGTTAAAAAAACAAATATATAATAAGGACAATTTGGTCAAATATACATTTCAAAATCTTTTATTCTTTTAACCAAACACGGTAATCTTACATTCCTGCTAATTGCTAAACCAACTAAACACAAAATACAATATTCTCATCATATTCCTAGTAATCTTTTATTCCCACTACTTATCTTATATTCCATAAACCAAACACATCCATAACGCTTTTTATTATGTTAGTTTTGAGCTTAAAACCTAGAAGAAGAAAAATGTAGAAACAACAACAAATTATCGCCATTATCCAATTCAAAATTTACTTAGTTTTTAAAAGACTTAATATACTTTCTAGTGATTAAACTAAACCTAAAAACTGAATTGATACTTAAAGATTTTTATTTTTTTGCTAATAATATGCGTATAATATTTTCAACGTTATATTTTTAGGTATTTGGACCATGCTTAAATTAAACCTAAAAAATCTAATTAAAGCCTAAATAATTGTTTGCTAACAATATGTGTTTAACGTTTCCAACGTTATATTTTTAGGTGTTTGAACTATAACAATCGTTAAATTTAATTGTTATCTGATACATGTTATGTATATAAAATTTTAAAATTTATTTAAAAAAACTTAATATTATAATTAAAAAACCCTCAAAATTTACATATTTCCTCAAATCACCGTCGGTCCCTCACCATTGACACAATCAGAATTGTCTCGTCATCGTGATCAAAACACTATCCTCCATCCACTGTGAAAATAGCCACGAAGGGTTGTTAAATTTATAGGTTTTTTTGTTAATGTTTTTTGACGATTTCAACGGCTACAACCATTTGTACGTTACACGACCCTCACCATTGAGTTCCTTATCATGCTTCGAACAAATCCCGCCGACAGTGATCCTTCATCGTCAGCAATGGAAAATGGGAGGGAGAAGGATGATGGGGGTAGGGGTGGTTTTTTAAAATAATATTTCATTATTAGAAAATAAAAAAATAAAAAATATAAAGTTGTCAACCTATTGTTTTATTGTTAACTAATCATAATTGGATATACAAGTTAAACACTAAAAAAAATGTATTAAACCTTTCTAAAAAGTGGTCAAAACCTATTTTCAACCTAAATAGCTTTTTTCTAATATATTATTTGTTAATCGCCCTCTTTTCTTTAACTTAAATTTTTCTCTCAATATTATTGTTTGTCTTCTTTTCTTCATTTGTTTTTTGTTTAGGCGTCAACGACATAAATTTTAATATTAGTTATCGACCGCCTGTAAGTATTATTTTTCTTGTTCTTTTTCATATTATGTCTTTATTTTTCTTGATTTTTTTTCACTTTTAAATAAGAAAATCTCTCCTTGTGACACGTTTTTCTCTCTTGTGACTCGTTTTTCTCTGCTCTCACGTTTCTTATGGTTTTCAGTAAGTTTTTCTCATACTTCTGCGAACGTGTTGGTGTTCCCACAAAGATCCTCACAGTATTTTTTTTATGATTGGCTTGTTGGTGGGGCACATATTGTCAGATCTCCTCTTTTGTAAATGGTTGTTTGTCGATATAATCAGAATTATATAGCGAAACAATCTGCTAAATTGTTTGGTTCGCTCACCACTCCTTTATCACATCGTAAAGCGTCTCGTTCGACAAAGATAAAAAATTTGATGAAGGTTACTGGATTGTTTTGATAGTTGAAAGGTTTTATTCTCTTTATATCTTTGAGTTTAATATTTTTATTTATGTAAAGTTTTTTGTGACCACTGTCTCTAATTTTTTCTTTAGAGACGTTATAATTTTGATTCCTCTATTTTTTATTAATGAAATTCAGATGTCATTGTTAAAAAAAACTTTTTTCCTAATATAAACTAAATGTAAATGCTCGCTTATTGTTGCTAATATATTACTATATTAATTTATAATTTATAATAATTTGAAATATTTACTTATAATTAACATAAGTTAAATGTTTTTAATCAGTAATAATAGACAATTAATATATTAAAATTGCAATAAAGTTTAAAAATACAAGTAAATGAATTACATAAATTAAAAAAATAAAAGACTCGTAAATGACCTATGAAAAGTGACACATGAACAAAACAATCACCTAAAAGGAGCCTGGCGCGAAATAAAAGACGGGATGAAAAATTATAGATAGTTTTGTTCTACGGCAATTTAATATTAGGTTAAAGAAATATATTATCAGAAATATTAATAATTTTAAATTTGTTTAATAAAGTACTATTTAAAATATTATTTTTTTACTAGAAATATTAATTTCGTTACTTAAAATGAATATTTTTATATTAATATTTTTTGTAGAAAAAAATAACATTTTATGTAGCACCGATATTAATGTTACTGATAAAAAATAACATTTTAAATAGTATTCTATCGAAAATATTAAAAATATATTAATATTTCCAGTAGCGTTTTTCTTTAACGTAAGCTGCTGGAGGTCTCCTACGGAAGCTGCTCTCAACCTGACGTTGGGGGCAACATACTATCCTACCTCTCCTTAACCTCATTACATATGGGAATAGGGTTAACTAACTAATCCCCAAAAAATGTTGGATTGTGATTGGCAAGGTGAGAGATTGTTTGTCATTTCAAAACACAATTACTATCTGATGAAGGTACCTCAAGCTCAATCCACTTTAATTTGAGTTAAAACATCTTACAAGTTAGAAATTAACCCAATGCCCATCTCGGGTTAGTCCAAAACTTCTAACTCAGGATTCGGGACGTTACAATGTATGTCATTATTTCTTGTAGTTTTACAACATGTGAATTTGTCTGATAATAGAGTAGGTATCCCTGAATTAACCGGTAAGAACTTTAAGATTTAGAAGGAGAGTATTCTTCTTCAATTGGGGTGTTTGGATATTGACTGTCATAAGGAAATCTGAGCCACATATCACTAAAACCAGCACTCAAGTTGATCTTGTTCTATATGAAAATGGGAGTGATCTAATCCGCTCGGCATTATGTTCATTAAGAGTAAGGTTCCTGCTGATGTTCGTGGCTCAATTGAGCATTATGAGAATGTACAAGGACTATTAATGGCTATTGAAAAACAGTTCAAAACTTCTCAAAAATCTTTGGCTAACACCCTGATTATGAGATTCACGTCTATGAGGCTCACTGTTGTGAAAGGCTTATGTGATCACATCAATAAGATGCGAGATTTAGTAGCTCAACATAGAGCATTGGAGGTTGAAATGTCTGATTCCTTCCTTGTGCATTTTATATTGAACACTCTTTCACCTCAGTATGAGCCATTTAAGCTTTCCTATTTTACTATTACCATCTTGTCCTTACAACCTCCGTTTCTTTTAGTTAGTTAGCTTAGCCTAATATTGATGCCTTAATTCCTATCTGCATTGATGTTTCAATTTTATTATTTATTACTAATTCTTCTGTTTGTGATTCAGGTTGCTGTTAACATTGTAATTTAAAACGAGAAGGAATTCCTTGACCATATTATCAAGTCAACTAACATAAAGTGCCTAACTGCACCGTAAGTTTGCCTTGTCAAGAAAATGTATACATTTAAAATTAACCAAACAGTTTTTGGTTTCTGCAAATCATACGGCAGGTTGCACATTGTTAATAATACAACCTGCCAGATGATTTATAAAGTGGTCACTTTATTTTTTAAAAAGATATTTGAATCTAATCAGGCTCAGTATGTAGATGATAACTGTATCTTGGTTTGAATGCATCTGTTTAGTGTTGAAGTTGCTGTTGTAACATGGTAGTAAATTTCTAGATTGAATTCCTTGCAGACTATATTGAATCCTTTTCTTTTTTTTTTCTGGTTGGTTTTGTTTCAGATCTGCACTAGGCGGGGAATGTGGATTCCTGGCTGCAACTTGTATGCAAAGAGTGTGTTTGGGGAGGATGCCTCGGTGAATGTGAGTGTTGAGAGCAAACAGATGGGAAGCTGAGTGGGTACATAAGGATAAGGAGCAAGACCCAGGGGTTGCTCTTAGTCTTGGGGATAAGATCACTCTTAAACAAAAGGGAGGCAATTGATGCAACGATTTTCCACGTAATTTATTTCATTGATACCGGTAGCCGTTCTTGTTTATGCTTTGCTAATTGCTTCCGCTTCAATCTCTAATTGAGTTTTGAAAATGCAAAATTTAGTACTTTTTGTTTTGTTATGTTTGAAAATGCAGGATTTAAGCTCCTCGCATTTGAAACATGGCTGCCTTCAATCTTCATTATTGTTGTAGCGGGAGTTGACATTGTCGTATTTGGAGTTTTCATATTTCGCAAGTTAAAAGGATCATTGAATAATAGCTGAAGTAGTGCTTATGGGCAATGTTAAAACAGGAATTTGCGCTTATTCTATGAAGAGTATTCGATTCGAGATTTATTCAAGTTCCATTGCTCCATAATAAAAGTTATACTTTCTCCCCTTTTTTGTTAGTTTCTTCGCTTTCTGCTTGCTTTGTTGTTGTTTTTCTGCAAAGCTTATGCTTTGTTTATTTCTGCTGTTGTGTTTTCGCCAATTTACTCCCACTCATCCTAAAGGGGTAAAACCGAACATCTTAGGCTTGAATCAAACATGCTTGTTGCTGTTGAAGGCAGATACTGTTTGGTATGTAGTTTGTGGATTATTTGGTGTGTCGTACTCCGAAGACTTGTTTGCACTATAAATCTGGAAAATCGGTCTCCCATTTCTTCTTAGGCTTTTCCACTATTCGGGTTTCTCCCTTCGCCTCAAGTGGTTAATGTACTTCCCCAGAAAACAAAACTGTAATCCCAGCAATTAGCTCATCATTTTTGTCGCGGCAGTTAGATGACCTCGCAAGTGAGAAGCCCGGATTGTAACAAAAATAAATGGAAGTGTAGATAGAGTAAAAGATGAACAATCAACAGTATAGAGAGCTACAGTGAGGACGGCTACACCTTCGTTTTTCCTGCTCCTCTTTGGGTTCGACTCCCCTCACTCTTGTAACGAGTTCACACCAACCCCCTCTTTATACGCTACAATCTATGTTTTATATATAAAAAATAATAATCAATATGAATTCCAATTCATATGAAAATAATCAAATTCAAAATCATTAAACTATAATAATTTTACTTAATATCCTTGATTCGTTGGTTTTAATACTAACACACATCCCATCCACGTTTCAGAACACTTTAAGCATTATTCATCGCACAAAAATATCTACTTTTTTTCTATAATAAAAATAAAAATAGCTCGGAAAATAATATTCGAAATAATACTATTTCCAAATAAATAAATAAAACATTGGACTAACCAATTAGGTCTCCTCTCCCTTATTGGACGACACTAAAAACATCAAAGCAATCCCCTTTCACTATCCCCCACCATCACCACATAACGCATACCATACATACATGCATACACACATGAAGTCCACCATCATCCATTTCTACATACCCACAAAAATTAAAATAAAATCGGTCGAAATGATTTTTTTAGGCAAAAATGCACCCAAGACCCTCCAACTTTAAAAAATAATAATATGACTTATCGTTTTTTTTTTCGTTTAATGTGATCCTCCAACTCGTAAAAAGAACTTAATGTGACTATTTGACCAATAGTTTTTGTTTTGACCAAGATTCCGTTAATTCATGTTGCTATTAAAAGAGTAAATCACACCTTTCATCACTCAATTATTTTCTTCTATTCAATTTTGGTCACAAAATTCTAAAAATTTTCAATACGAGAATATTTATCGCTATTTTTTTAGATGGTTACATTATTAAACTTAGAATTAAAAATAATTAAATTGATATAATTTATAAATATTAAAAAAAATTATTAAATCATATTTTAAATTATAACTAACTTGATTAAATATATAAATATGAAAATAAATATGTTATTGTATAAATTTTAAAATTATTATATCAGCCTCATTATCTACAATTAAAATAAGTTTAAATTGATATAATTTATAAATATTAAAAAAATTCTTATATCTTATTTTAAATTAGGACTAACGTGATCTAATTATCTTTTTATTTAGTGATAAGAATAAATCAATCACACATAATTTAATGACCAATCACATAATCTCATAAATTGAAGTTTTAATATTATATTGGGGATGACATGATAATTTTAATATTTATACAATAACACATTTAGTTTTTATATTTATATATTTAATCCAATTAGTCCTAATTTAAAATATGATTTAATAAATTTATTAAATTTAAAAAAATAAATTTATTTTTAAATATTTATAAATTATATCAATTTAATATTATTTTAATTCTAAATAGTTTAAATGTAATCATTTAATAAAATACAATAAATATCCTCATATTAATTTTTTTTAAATATGATTAAAATAAAAGAGAAAAAATAATTAAGTAATGAAAAATATAATTTACTCATTTAATAACAGCAAGAATGAACAAAATATATGAAAAACGTTAAATAAACAGTTACATTAAAAAAATCGAGTTAGAAGGCCACATTAAACAAAAAAAAACGATAAGATTGTTTTTTAAAAGTAGGAGGGCTTTGGATGCCTTCTTCCCTTTTATTTATAAAATAAAGTTTTTAAAGTTTTTTTTTTTTACATATACACTTGTACTAAGTAGGGGGGAAATATTGAGCTACTCTAAATCCTAAAGCATATCGATAGTAAAAACGAAGAAAAAGCGTTATTGATGTTCTTCTTCTTGTGCTTGTACGTGCAGATCTGTGAGAGAAAAACAACTTTGGGACTTGAAACTAGTTCTGAGATTGCTTTGCTGCAGCTTTGGTTTTACTGATGTTATTTGTTTAATCTCTGTATCTTCATCGTCGTCTTCAACCAAAGCAAGAAGGGGCATGGAATTTGGGTTTTGCCATGAATAGAATGATGATTTCCTGGACCTTGACCATTTATTTGCTAGCAACAATCTCCTCCTTTTGTTGAAGGGGCTCTCCACTTTCGGCACCTCTTTCACTGAACTTATATCTGAAAGATTTCCAAATGACTTTGATTTTCCCGCATAGTGATTCGACAATCCTCTCCTACAAGACAAACAAACAAACAAAGGTGTTTGGGATTTTTGATAATCAAAAGGGAAAGGAAGGATAGTCCTTCGGTAGTTCAATTTCTATGATGGGAAAAAACAACTAGACAAATAGACTCAGGAGATACTAACTTGATGGGAAGAGAGTCCTCTATGGAAGAGAGAAGCCAAACCCGCAGATGAAACGCCGCCGTCTTCTTCTTCTTCTTCTTCATCGCTGTCTCGGGAGATCCGATGGAGGAGCAAGTCGGAGGATAGATCCGGAATCCTGGGATCCGATCCGCCACCACCCCATCCTTGATAAACAGGCAAGCAGACGAAGAGATATTGTCCTGAGGCCGGTCCCGAGTACGCCGTCGAAGCAACGACCTCGATGCCGAAGGTAGGTCCCCACCAGGACTTCCATGGTGGAATCTAGAGGTTGAAGAGAAAAAACAGGAGGGGAAGAGTGCGTAGGTTAAGAATTTATACAACTAGGCACTTGCAAGCAACAAATGGATAACAAGGGAAGGTGGACGGTGAACCAATGACAAAATATCCTATCCGTCTCCATTTCTTTACTTGTTTAAATTACACAATTTCAGATGGAAGAGGGAATATTGGGAAAAAGTTATAATTAAACTATTTTATGGTAATAATAATTTAATAAATAACTTCTTTTAATAAAACGTACCACGTTTGTGACGTTTTTCAAAAGGCGTACTTAACAAGTCTCTTTAAAATAACCTTAAATGTACTTTTATTTTAATTAATAATTTATACTTAAATTACTTTATTTTTCTTATTTTGTATTTAATCTTTATTTGTCTAAAATGGCATAAAACTTAAATTTATTTTCAAACTATCGTGTCTTTAGTTAAAAAATAATTGTCAATCAAATGAAACTTGTTATGTGATAATATATATATAAATAATCTCGTGTTGTTTGATTATTGAATTATATCATTATTGATTAACATTGACGATTGATTAATAAAATTTAAAATTTAAATATTATTTTCAATATGGCGTTATTATCAAATGAATCGATAATTAAAAGATTATAACTGAATTAAAATGATGATAACTATCCTATTTTTAAATTTTTAAATTTACTATAAATACATTATCACGATCCTATCCTTGTTTGTGAAAAAATTTCCAATAACAATGCACCAAGCAAATTTATGCATAGAATATTATTATTTTAAATAAACTTATACAAATATCTTAGATTTGTTTTTAAATTTTTAATACTTCTTCATGAACTAACAATATCTAGCATAAAAGATAAGTTTGATGCATTGATTCCGTAAGATTTTTCAGATAATATAATTATTAATTGAATGACAAGGGGTCTGCTTACGTTAATTTGCAACACATTCACATCTTCCATGATTGTTAATATTTTAATATTATTAATATAATTGTATTAATTATGTTAAATCATTTTCATACGTTTATTATATCACTAAAAATATTATCTTTATTTTTTTATACATGAATATTATCCTTAATAATATATATTAATACTTAATTTTGTTTACATATAACAAACACATTATATCTATTTTTAATAAAACTAACTATTTTCTATTAAAGAAAACAAATGCAAGAATGAATAGAAGGGGTGCTGGGATGCAGTTGCACCCTTAAAATTTTTAAATTTCTTTATATTTTATATTTTTTGTATTTTTTATTGGTTATCTAATTTAGTATCTCTTAAAATTTTTCAACATTACACCCCTAAAAATTTTAATATAACCTTTTAAGTTTGCACATTTTTACATAAATTTATGCGTCTATCCCTGAACGCATATAAACATTTTTAAATTACAAAAGCATTGAATATGATTTTATGTGAAATAAAATATAATAATTAAAATATTAATTTGAAGCGCTTAAGAATGTACGTAATATGAATACCATTGGAATTTTTGCTTAATATGTTGATATATTCAATTGATGTTAATGTGAGTAAAAATTCATTAATGCTTTTAAATTTATTATTGTGAACGATAAGGAAATTACTCTCATGATGCGTTTGGTTCACGGAATGTAAGATTATCAGTGGGAATAAAATATTGACAGGGAATAAGATTATTGGGAATATTATATTTTGTGTTTGGTTGGTTTAGCATGAATGTAAGATTAATGTGTTTGGTTAAAGGAATAAAAGATTATTAGAATGTATATTTGACCAAATTGTCCTTATTATATATTTGTATAATATTACAAATTGTAAAATATTTATATATTTTCTTTAAAAAATTAAATTCATAATATTATATAATTTTTTTTACAAAATAAAAAATATAAAAAAGGTTTAATGAAAGGGTAAAATTTTTTTAACCCTTGAACTTCATATAAAATTTTAATTATAGATTTTTTTTGTAAATCTAAAATAATTTAAGGATAAATTTGTAATTTAACATTCGTAGAATTTTTATTATTCAATGACAGAAGAATGATATTTTTGAAAAAAATTACAAATTTAAGGGTATTTTAGTCCAAAACGCCGGTAATGTTACAATACATAAGGGAAGGGAAGTAATGACATTTCCGGTAATATACCCCAAAAAATCTACTATTGATAATAAAACATTACCGGGAATGAGATTCCCGACCAACCAAACATGGGAATGTGAGATTCCCATCCCATGGGAATCCCACAATCCTTGAACCAAACACCCCCTCAGTTGAATATATATCGGATGGGACATAAATAGTCGGCAATGATAAATATCCCAAACAAAATATTTTATATAACAAATTATTTAATAAAAGATTATTAATTTTTTATTTGATCATAAATAATTATTTTTATTTTTATTTATTTAAAAATATGAAAAGATAAATAGGATATTCATAGTGGGTTAGGATGGTATATAGGGGAGAGACACATTAACAAAATTGGTTCCGTTTTATATTCATTTTCATTAACAAACTTTGTGGATATATATGCAGACTTAAATATTGTGGTTGGTACAAACCCCATTCACATGTCTAAACTTATCACAAATTGAAAACAAATAACTTATCACCTTAGCTGTATTCTTTATTTTATTTTGAAATTAAAAGAATTTCTTAGCTGTAAAATTATAAATAAAAACAAAGGTTACATTACCTTACAATTCTACAATAGTATTATTCTTTTGATCTTTACAATAATTTTAAGTTAAATATCATGGCATATGATCAACTAGAGTTAACCATTGACCAATGAAGATTTATTACGTGAGATTCAAGGCAGTGAAAATTAAAATTATTCACCCTGAAATCTACAAAGGTTTGAAAAATATTAAAGAAAATCAATTTGGAAAGAGTGGCAGGAGATCAAGGCGTTTTTAATGAAATATTACCCTCAAACTTATTAATTATTTGTCAGACATTCTCTCATAATATTACTGATCTAGTACCCTTTCTTAATATTACAATATGCGCCTTCGCGAGGTTCTGTCTGAACTGGCGTCACGTAAGGGAAGGCGCGGAATCACTGAACCTCTGACATATATGGAAGTCGCAGATTATGAAACACGCATTCCATGAGAAATATTGAAATGACACAACATGAGAAAGCGCGTCTCAAGAGGCATGTCTTCCAAGGTCTACATAATCTCTCAAAGCATTAAGAAAATATATGCTTTAAAAAAATTAAAAAAATAAAATTATAGGGACTAATATTGTAATTTAATACATATTAGTTTAATGAGTTGAAGAGTTTAATGGAATTAACTTATATAGACATATTATAGTATGAGAAAATCGCCTCAGTGACCAAAAATGTCTTATAATATACGATTTTAACCAACTTTTTTTGGATTTGCCAAAATGACCAACAAAATCGCAACGCGAAATAAAAATCGCAACGCGATCCCCAGAATCGCAAATCAGTTTCCAAAATCGCAACGCGATTCTTGAAAATCGCAATGCGATAGTACAAATTCGCATTGCGATTTTCCAGAATCGCAACGCGAATATGAAAATCGCAACGCGAACACATAAATCGCAACGCGTATCCGTAAATCACAACGTGTATCCGTAAATCGCAACGCGTATCCGTAAATCGCAACGCGTATCCGTAAATCGCAACGCGTATCCGTAAATCACAACGATAATCCGTAAATCGCAACGAGAATCTGTAAATCGCAACGATAATCCGTAAATCGCAACGAGAATCTGTAAATCACAACACTGAAATTTTGGGTATATAACTACGCAACAGCAGCAAATCATAAACTAAATCCCTAAATCGCAACTCATCCATCTCCATCTATCACTCTCTCCGGCGACATCCGTTCCTATATTCAACATCCTTCCCAATCCGGTAACAGGTTTTAGTTTCGCAGCTCGTCTGTTTAGTAAATTAATTTACAACCATGAAATCATCTAATGTTGATCATGTTTGGATAGATTTGTGTTTTGGAGGGTCATGGGATAATGTTCATGGTGTTTTACAATATATGCCTTTACCCATGAATCTTCAACTAAAATTGTCTTTACAAAAGTTAACTTATGAAACTCTAATGCTACGTGTTTCAAAAAATTGAATTTAGAGCCCCTAAGTGGATTTAGGCTATCTTATCAGAGAAATGGTAAAGTTTATTTGTTAACCGACAATGAAGATGTTGAACGATTCATTGCTTACATTAGTGTTTCACAAGATGATGTTACATTGTATGTTGTTGAACCTAGAAGTAGTATTGTTGGGTCAGTAGCGGGTAGTAATCAACTAAGTTTTTCTCAAAACCCACAACCTTTCTCTAATCCAAATCCCAATCAACTTTCAGCACCAAATTCCGGTTTCGTATGACCAGTTAGACGATGATGAGCCAACAGAAAAAATTGTGAGTACTAGTCAGTATTCGAAATTTGGTCTTGGTCAATATCCGGACTTTGATATTGGTCAATACACGGATTTTGATGATGTTTCAGAAGAGAAACAGACCCTGCGTGTAATGATTTTGATATTGGTCAATACCCGAATTTTGATGATGAAACAGCTGTTGCCGAAGAAGGTATTGTTGATGATAATGAGGAGGAAGTTACGACTCTGAATGAACATGTTGAACATCCATTCTGTAATTCATATAATCCTGAAGAAGAAAAAGAAGAAGAAAAGTCCCCGAAGAAAAGAAAATGCCACGGGCGTATAACTGGAATATGCCAGAATTACTTCAGATACCGGAAGAAGAGTTGGTAAATAAAGCAGTTGATTGTTACACAAAAGTTATTCGTATCAAGAAAGATGATTGTTTTGATACAAAGGAAGACTTGAAGATAGCTTTGTATACGAAATGTGTGGAAGATGGCTATCAACTAAAAGTTAACAAATCAAGCAAAGATCGTTCGAAACAAGGTGTATGATTGACAAAAACTGTACGTGGTGTATGATTGCAAAGAGAATAAAAGATTGCGAAATGTTTCAAGTTAGGACTTTTATTGATAAACATACATGTTCAAGAACCAAGTTTTTCCTCACCATAGACAGGCAAACAAAAAGGTGTTGGGTGGTTTTCTGGCTGAGTTAATGTTTTTGAATGGCAGGGTATATCGGGGACATGAAATTATGACTGACATGAATGCTCGGTTCAAGATTAGTATATCATATTCTCAAGCTTGGAGAGCCAATGTTATGCCTTGGAATTGTTGAGGGGGTCGCCAGAAGCATCGTTTGCCCAACTGCCGGCTTATTGTCACAATTTAAAGCTGAAAAATCCTGGTCGGTAACTCATATCAAAACAGATAGAGATGGACACTTTGAGTTGCTGTTTATCGCCATTGGTGCTACGGTTAGTAAATCAATATATTTGTTGACTCATTTTGTTAGTTACATGCACACTTTAAATGATTATATTTCTTGTGTATATTTTTAGATTCGTTCGTTTATTACTTGCATGCGCCCAGTTATTATAGTTGACGGAGCACATTTGAAAGGTCGATACCTTGGAGTAAACTTATTAGCAGTAGCCATGGATGCTAACAATGGGATATTGCCAATAGCTTACGGGGTTGGCAAATCTGAAACCTCTGATTCATGGACATGGTTATGGGGCATCTTAGGGATTGCATAGGTCCTATTAGCAATCTGACAATCATATCCGATAGGGCAAACTCAATTGACAACGCTGTTAGAAGGTGTTTCCCAGATGCTTTTCATGGACTTTGTGGTGTTCATTTGTATAGAAATCTAAAATCAAGGTCTGCTGGTATAAAAAAGCACAAATGGACATACTGGAAGGCTGTAAAAGCTTATCGGGAAGTGGATTTCAATAAGCATATAAATTGTTTAAGACGTGTTTTGCCTCAGTGTGCTCAAACACTAGAAGATGTCGGTTTGAAAGATGGTCAAGAGTACATCAACTTGGAGCAAGATATGGTTTCATGACGTCTAATAGTGCAGAATCAATCAACGCTCTAAGTCGTCATTCCCGGAAATTACCCATCACTATGTTAATGGAGTTTTTTCGAGCCTCTATTCAACAGTGGTACTACAAGAAAAGAAACCATGCATGTATTATTTCTTTGAATTCGTAACTTATCATATTTATATATTTACTAAGTATTGTTTATTTAAATTTACAGGAACATTGGAACATCGTGTTACACCATGGATGAAAAAAAGATAACGAAACGTGTTGTGAAGTCACGTCATGGAGAGTTGAACCATGTTCAAACACTTTGTTTCAAGTACTGGATAATAACTTAAATGGGCTAGTCGATCTAAATGCAAAGACATGTAGTTGTATGAAATGGCAAACATCTGGTTATCCGTGTGGCCATGTTATAAAAGTTGCTCTTCATTTAAACCAAGATAATTCAAGCGCATACGCTATGGATTGCTACACTACAGAAGTTTATCGACAGACTTATGCCGAGATTGTCTACCCTATTCCACATCCTTCTGAGTGGGACATATCAGATGACTTACAAACAGTTTTGCCACCAGCCATGGACAGAAGGCTACCTGGCCGACCAAAAAGTCACGATCGTATACCGTCTAAGGGTGAAGAGAAGAAGAGATCGACATGTAGTCGGTGCAAGGAAAGTGGTCATACAAGGTTGACATGTGGATCACCAGTGCCATCACAATCATCTTTTCCTCTACCAAAATATGGATCCTCATCAAAATCCAAAGCTCATATGGTGTCAAGCAAAAGGCAATCATCTTTAAAATCCCAATCACAACTGGCTTCACCTTTTGGGACTGTTAACTTAGGTGATTTTTAAATGCAAACGTTGTATTATGTGGATTTTATGTGTGAACTTTTAACATTTTCAGTTGAATTAATGACTCAGGCCAACCATTTTGACTTAACCAACTCTTGTTATTCAGTTGTTATCACTTATTAGGCATGCATTTGACTATCGCAACACGGAAATTACAATCGCAACGAGAGAATCGCAATGCGAAATGAAAATCCCAACATGAAAATCGCAATGCGGAAATGAAAATCGCAATGCGAAATGAAAATCGCAATGCAAAATGAAAATCGCAACGAGAGAATCGCAATGCGGAAATGAAAATCGCAATGCGAAATGAAAATCGCAACGAGAGAATCGCAATGCGGAAATGAAAATCGCAATGCGAAATGAAAATCGCATTGCGATTCTCTCGTTGCGATTTTCATTTCCGCATTGCGATTTTCATTTCGCATTGCGATTCTCTCGTTGCGATTTTCATTTCGCATTGCGATTTTCATTTCCGCATTGCGATAGTCATTTTTGCCTTCAACATAATGCAGATTGAAATCAACAAAATCAACCATTACATTTCAATCAATTAAACAAGCACAAATAAGAATTATGTTCGCATCAATTACACAAATCAACTTTTACAAATCATCTTTTACAAATCAATTAAACAATCAAAAAATAAGCAATAATTCTTATTTCCAATCATCTACTATTGAATCAACTTTTACAAATCAATTAAACAATCAAAAAACAATCAATTAAACTATTGAATCAACTTTTGCAGCCATACTCATTTTCACGCAGTTCACTTCTGAGATTAACCTGCAGAAACCAAACATTTGCTCAAACAACACTTTCTACACCTAAAACCTACAAACAGCAAATTATTGAATTCTAGGTACTTAACCAAACATTTTCAAATCAAAAGTCTATAAACTTACCAATTGTTTATGGACATTTTTATAACGCGGATGCAGGTAGGCAGCGTCTCGTATATATCGATCTAGCCATATAATGCCGAAACCACAAGCCTACTGCATCTCTATCTCTATCGGTGGGAGGTAGATACTTTATGCTTCCTGTCGTCAAACGATCCAACTCCAAGCATACGAGAGGACCACAATCCCCTCTGGCTCCTTCCGTTTGTTGTGGCGCGGTCTCGTCTCTGATAACTGTAATATTGAGCTTCTTTGGCTTCTTGTTTCCAGAACGAGTCCAATAATTGATCGCATCTAAGAATTTAGCCAAATGAGAGCTCCATCCCTTAATAATATCTCTTAAATCAGCCAATGATATGTAATTTATCATGCTGTCATACACTATTGTCTTAAGGGATGGGAGCTGAAGCTCGACGAGAATCCAATGTTTACGTTCCAAAACAGGGATAAACACCTGCAATCATAAGTAATAATTCATCCATTTGCGCACTTATTTCATAAAACCTTTAAACTCAATCTAAAATAAATACTAACCTTATCGACCTCCCACCATGCAGGATAAAGTTTAGCTTGTCCATTGCCCAAATCAAATGATTCATCTCGTTGATTCTTCAAGTGAACGGCGTTAAAAGACGTCGGCATAATTGTATATCGTATATTTTTATTTTTCTTAAGTTTTCTTATTATTAGAAGACGTGTCACCCACGCATCGATATGCTTTTTTACAAAAAAAGACATATATTAGTGACTTACATAAATTTAAAAAAAAATTAATCAAATTGAAATATAAGAAAAATATAAGACTTACCCCCCCATCGAAATAGCCATTGTCTTCGACCCCTAATAATACGCCCCACTAAGACCGATCAAGCAACAAATAGATATCATCGGTGAGCTTGCATATGTCAGTGAAACACCCCTGGCTCCGCTCATGTAGATAAAAATGAACTGCGGTCTTAGCCCAACGGGTGTTATCCAGAATTGTGTCCGGTAGTTGTCTCCTCTCCTCTTCAGATACCGGAATGGTACTGGCAGGTAACTTATACGAGAGCCAACTCTCATCCATCATGTCCGGCACGTCAGAGGGTTTCTCAAGAAGCCTACATATGACGCCATGTGAATCGGGCTCTTGAATGGTGGGAGGGACATCTTCAATGATGACAGTGGCCTCTTGAACGGTGAGAGGGGACTCTCGAGGAATGATAGGGGGCCTCTTCAACGATAGGAGTGGACTCTTGAGGGATGACAGGCGAGTCGGGCTTCTTCTTGCGGTGTCTTCGCACTATTGGGGTGTACGGAGACTTAATAGCACGTGCACGCTGTCTGATGCGTGAACTCCGTCGTGCAAGCATAACCCGACGTAAAGCATCCACTCTATCGGGCCGCTAAATAATTAAATACAAAAATCAGTAAATAAACATACATAATATTTAAACAGTGAAAACAAAGACAAATATGTTTCAAACTTGCATTGTATTAACCCAAGTCATTATTCTATCATAGTTCACAAAATGCATCAGATAACAAAGAAAAATATGTTTCAAACTAATACCCTGAAGTTAGTATTTGTCTTTGTTTTGTCTATTGGTTGAAGTAATGCAATCCATTTAAGTTTCAATTTGCAGAAGAAGAAATAGTTTACTTTCGCAACACGAAACTTAAAATCGCAACGCGAAATGAGAATCGCAACGAGAAACCAAAATCGCAACGCGAAACCAAAATCGCAACGCGAAATGAAAATCGCAACGACAGAATCGCAATGCGAAATGAAAATCGCAACAAGAGAATCGCAACGCGAAATGAAAATCGCAATGCAATTTTGGTTTCGCGTTGCGATTTTGTCGTTGCGATTTTGGTTTCGCGTTGCGATTCTGTCGTTGCGATTTTCATTTCGCGTTGCGATTCTCTCGTTGCGATTTTAAGTTTCGTGTTGCGAAAGTAAACTATTCTTCTTCTGCAAATTGAAACTTGAATGGATTGCATTACTTCAACCAATAGACAAAACAAAGACAAATACTGACTTCAGGGTATTAGTTTAGCAGAATTGGCAGCAGCCGAACAAATTTACTTTCAACCAAAAGACAAAACAAAGACAAATACTATTTCACAGTGTTAAAGAATACAGTTTAGCAGAATTGGCAGCAACCGAATAAATTTACTAAGCAATCTAAGTGAAATGGCTAATCTAAGTGAAATTACGAGTAAATTTATCATTAAGTTAAATATGGAAAATCTTAAACTTACCTCGTTGCGTAGAGTATGAACCTCATTCTGCAACGATACTATCATCTCACGTAGAGCGGCAACCTCACCACGTAAAGTTGACACCTCCACACGCATGCACCATCGTTATCGCGTAGAGTACCGATCTCCTCACGCAAGGCATTGACTCTCACGTAACTCATCCCGTGGAGGTGGAGAACAAGGAGATAAATGTCGTGGCCTCTTTACCGGTCGCCTATCATGAGGTGATGGTGGAGAAGAGGCTCGATGATGTGACGGGATAGGTGATGGCTCTCGTTCTAGAGGTGTATAGTCGGGTCGATCGGGTGATGGCTCTGGGTGAGGTGATGGCTCTCGAATTGGAGGAAGTGGATGCTGCATCATCCGTGCCATCAAAAAAACTCTGACTAGCTTGCCACCAATCAGTGGCAAGCTCTTCCTCCGTGGGTGTCAGTCTTTGTAATGGAATGCTGGCCTCCTAACAATATAAAAACTCAAACAAAGTTAAACGTCTACTATTAATAACTTGTTTATATATTATAGAAAGTATTTGTGTTAACTTACATTATTTATTGTCGCATATGGTATTAAGTCTTCCCAATCCAACAGATTTTTCCTCTTCCAGGAAATAGCCCTGGGAATATCATTTGACGTTTTTATTGCATATGTACGCATGCTGGGGAAAGCCTCGAATATCCAAATCTACAAACAATATAATAAAAAATTAGTAATTGTTAAATAATTAATTATAATTTTAGAAACATTATATAGAAATTCTTACCTTAAAGGCCCAAACAAAGCCTGACAAAGTGTATTTCGACCCATCGCCACGCAAACTTTTGCGGTCATCAAAGGCAGTAGACAACTTAGTCCAGGTAGCTTTCCATATATACGAACCCCACGGAAACAGATTCCATGCATTCAGGTCCTCTACCTATTATTAGCTCCCGAGGAATAGGTTGTCTGGCCTCTCTGCCTAAAAAGCCGGCATACACAAGTAGTAGAAGGCATACTCGGACAACATCGACGTCATCCAACCGAGTGAAACCATCTTTCTTATTAAACAATTTCTTCAGGTCGTCGACGTGTATGTTCGGCTTCTCCATTGACTCATCCGGAAAAAACCCGGGATAACCATGATGGGTGGGCATACGAGTGTACCAGCCTACATCATCGTGTCCGAATCGTAGACCAGTGATTAAGCAGAACTCCTTCCGCCCAAAACAAGTATACGCTGGTGGAAAATGAAACCATATCTCTTCCTCACCACGTTGTATACTGTCGGGTAGATTTGATGTCATGGTCTGAAGCCACAAATGGGTCAAATTAGTATCTCCACCCGGATGTTGTACTCTCAGCCATGGCCCGAAGCAGGTTTCCTCAAACAATTGTCTTTGTGCAGGTGAAAGCTTTGAAGCAATTGTAGTGGCTAGGCTAACTTTATTCCTTAATGTCAATGAAGCCGAAAAAATTTCTACAAAAACAATAACATACCAAGTTAGATATACCAAAAACTACACTGTGAAGATATACCAAAAACAATAAACATAAAAAGTAGTAGTTTATTCTTGAAACTAAAATTTGCAACACTGTTTTGTCTTTTGGTTGAAATGAAAATCACAACGAGAGAATGAAAATCGCAATGAGAGAATCGCAACGCGAAATGAAAATCGCAACGAGAGAATCGCAACGCGAAATGAAAATCGCAATGCGATTTTGGTTTCGCGTTGCGATTCTCTCGTTGCGATTTTCATTTCGCGTTGCGATTCTCTCGTTGCGATTTTCATTTTTCTCGTTGCAGATAGTCATTTTCACGTTGCGATTTTCATTTCTCTCGTTGCGACTCTTCTGCAAATTGAAACTTGAATGGATTGCATTACTTCAACCAAAAGACAGAACAAAGACAAAGACAAATACTAACTTGAAAATCGCAACGAGAGAATAGCAACGCGAAATGAAAATCGCAACGAGAGAATCGTAACGCGAAATGAAATCTAAGTGAAATGGTTAATCTATTATTGAAATGACCAGTAAACTTATCATCAGTTTCAATATGAAAAACCTACAATAATGCAAAAATTTCAAAATAAAAATAATTAAAAAACTAACCATCGGAGGTTGATTTTCCATTTCTGAATATTGTGAGGGATTTCTGACGTGAATGGTTGTGAGGGATTTCGCCGGAGATGGGGACGGAAATCTTCGGAGATGGGGACGGATTTCGCCGTAGAGAGTGAGAGATGGAGATGGGACTGAGTTGTGATTTTAGGTTTTAGGTTATGAGTTGCGATTACGGGATTTTGTCTTAATATTCGTTTTTGTAATTTGAAAATAAAATACGCGTAGCGATTATAATGGCGCTTTAAAAATCGCGTTGCGATTTACGGATACGCGTTGCGATTTTACGTATTGTCGTTGCGATTTACGGATACGCATTGCGATTTACGGATACGCGTTGCGATTTACGGATACACGTTGCGATTTACGGATACGCGTTGCGATTTATGTGTTCGCGTTGCGATTTTCATATTCGCGTTGCGATTCTGGAAAATCGCAATGCGAATTTGTACTATCGCATTGCGATTTTCAAGAATCGCGTTGCGATTTTGGAAACTGATTTGCGATTCTGGGGATCGCGTTGCGATTTTTATTTCGCGTTGCAATTTTTTTGGTCATTTTGGCAAATCCAAAAAAAAGTTGGTTAAAATCGTATATTATAAGGCATTTTTGGTCACTGAGGCGATTTTCTCTTATAGTATTTATGTTATGTTTATTGACAATGTGATATAAAAGCTAAAAGATATATTCTTTAACTTTTTTTTATCTCTATATCTAATGATTATCTACTTATACATTATTGTTAACTCATTTGGGATCTCCCCTTTAAAATTGTTGAAGCTCAGATACCTAATCAGTTTTTTGTTAGTAGAAAGCAATAATCTTGATTATCATAACGTAAAAAAATACTTCCAAGTGCTTCTTAGAGATGTGTTAGACTTTTAAGCTCGCCAATTTCAGAATTAATAACATATTGTAGCTTATTTCATCTCAAATTACTACAGCAAAAACATATAATTAAATAAATTACACAAAAATTACCCATTATCTCATAATTTATATTTAAAACAAAAGAACATACAATATCTTAAGGCTTTTGAGTCGCCCGAATATAATTAATCTTATATTCGATCTTACATGAATATACCGTTTCCCTTTTGATATATATTGGCTTCAAAATTTAATTTAGTATAAATCTTAATAATAAATATTAACATAATGTAATTATTTAAAGAGAAAATCGCCTCAGTGACCAAAAAAAAGTTATAATATACGATTTTAACCAACTTTTTTTGGATTTGCCAAAATGACCAACAAAATCGCAACGCGAAATAAAAATCGCAACGCGCAAATCGCAAATCCCCAGAATCGCAAAATCAGAATCAAAATCGCAACGCGATTCTTGAAAATCGCGATGCGATAGTAGAAATTCGCATTGCGATTTTCCATAATCGCAACGCGAATATGAAAATCGCAACGCGAACACATAAATCGCAACGCGTATCCGTAAATCGCAACGTGTATCCGTAAATCGCAACGCGTATGGGTAAATCGCAATGCATATCCGTATATCGCAACGCGTATCCGTAAATCGCAACGATAATACATAAAATCGCAACGCGTATCCGTAAATCGCAACGCGATATTTAAAGCGCCATTATAATCGCTACGCGTATTTTATTTTCAAATTACAAAAAGAATATTAAGACAAAATCCCGTAATCGCAACTCATAACCTAAAACCTAAAATCACAACTCAGTCCCATCTCCATCTCACTCTCTACGGCGAAGAAATCCGTCCCCATCTCCGAAGATTTCCGTCCCCATCTCCGGCGAAATCCCTCACAACCATTCACGGTCAGAAATCCCTCACAATATTCAGAAATGGAAAATCAACCTCCGAGGGTTAGTTTTTTTAATTATTTTTATTTTGAAATGTTTGCATTATTGTAGGTTTTTCATATTGAAACTGATGATAAGTTTACTGGTCATTTCAATAATAGATTAACCATTTCACTTAGATTTCATTTCGCGTTACGATTCTGTCGTTGCGATTTTCATTTCGCGTTGCTATTCTCTCGTTGCGATTTTCAAGTTAGTATTTGTCTTTGTCTTTGTTCTGTCTTTTGGTTGAAGTAATGCAATCCATTCAAGTTTCAATTTGCAGAAGAGTCGCAACGAGATAAATGAAAATCGCAACGAGAGAATGACTGTCGCAACGAGAGAATCGCAACGCGAACGCGAAATGAAATCGCAACGAGAGAATCGCAACGCGAAACCAAAATCGCATTGCGATTTTCATTTCGCGTTGCGATTCTCTCGTTGCGATTTTCATTTCGCGTTGCGATTCTCTCGTTGCGATTGTCATCTCGCGTTGCGATTCTCTCGTTGCGATTTTCATTTCAACCAAAAGACAAACAGTGTTGCAAATTTTAGTTTCAAGAATAAACTACTACTTTTTATGTTTATTGTTTTTGGTATATCTTCACAGTGTAGTTTTTGGTATATCTAACTTGGTATGTTTATGTTTTGTAGAAATTTTTTCGGCTCAATTGACCTTGAGAAATAAAGTCAGCCTGGCCACTACAATTGCAAAGAGCTTTCACCTGCTCAAAGACAATTGTTTGAGGAAACCTGCTTCGGGCCATGGCTGAGAGTACAGCATCCGGGTGGAGATGCTAATTTGACCCATTTGTGGCTTCAGACCATGACATCAAATCTACCCGACAATATACAACGTGGTGAGGAAGAGATATGGTTTCATTTTCCACCAGCGTATACTTGCTTTGGGCGGAAGGAGTTCTGCTTAATCACTGGTCTACGATTCGGACACGATGATGTAGGCCGGTACACTCGTCATATCGCCCGCCCATCATGGTTATCCCGGGTTTTTCCGGATGAGTCAATGGAGAAGCCGAACCTACATGTCGACGACCTGAAGAAATTATTTAATAAGAAAGCTGGTTTCACTCGGATGGAAGACGTCGATGTTGTCCGAGTATGCCTTCTACTACTTGTGTATGCCGGCTTTTTAGCAGAGAGGCCAGACAACCTATTCATCGGGAGCTAATATATTGGTAGAGGACCTGAATGCATGGAATCTGTTTCCGTGGGGTTCGTATATATGGAAAGCTACCTGGACTAAGTTGTCGTCTGCCTTTGATGACCGCAAAAGTTTGCGGGGCGATGGGTCCAAATACACTTTGTCAGGCTTTGTTTGGGCCTTTAAGGTAAGAATTTCTATATAATGTTTCTAAAATTATAATTAATTATTTTTACTAATTTTGTTATTATATTGTTTGTAATAATTTAATACATGTAATGGATCAAATTATTCCCAGGGCTATTTCCTGGAAGAGGAAAACTCTGTTGGATTGGGAAGACTTAATACCATATGCCACAATAAATAATGTAAGTTAACACACATACTTTCATATAATATATAAACAAGTTATTAATAGTAGACGTTTAACTTTGTTTGAGTTTTTATATTTTAGGAGGCCAACATTCCATTACAAAGACTGACACCCACGGAGGAAGAGCTTGCCACTGATTGGTGGCAAGCTAGTCAGAATTTTTTAATGGCACGGATGATGAGCAGCATCCACTTCCTCCAATTCGAGAGCCATCACCTCACCTAGAGCCATCACCCGATCGACCCGACTATACACCTCTAGAACGAGTGCCATCACCTATCCCGTCACATCATCGAGCCTCTTCTCCACCATCACCTCATGATAGGCGACCGGCAAAGATGCCACGACTCCTATCTCCCTGTTCTCCACCTCCACCTCACGGGATGAGTCAAGGAGTTACGTGATGAGGTCAATGCCTTGCGTGAGGAGATCGGTACTCTACGCGATAACGATGGTGCATGGCGTGTGGAGGTGTCAACTTTACGTGGTGAGGTTGCCGCTCTACGTGAGATGATAGTATCGTTGCAGAATGAGGTTCATACTCTACGCAACGAGGTAAGTTTAAGATTTTCCATATTTAACTTAATGATAAATTTACTCGTAATTTCACTTAGATTAGCCATTTCACTTAGATTGCTTAGTAAATTTATTCGGTTGCTGCCAATTCTGCTAAACTGTGTATTCTTTAACACTGTGAAATAGTATTTGTCTTTGTTTTGTCTTTTGGTTGAAAGTAAATTTGTTCGGTTGCTGCCAATTCTGCTAAACTGTGTATTCTTTAACACTGTGAAATATATTTGTCTTTGTTTTGTCTTTTGGTTGAAAGTAAATTTGTTCGGTTGCTGCCAATTCTGCTAAACTGTGTATTCTTTAACACTGTGAAATATATTTGTCTTTGTTTTGTCTTTTGGTTGAAAGTAAATTTGTTCGGTTGCTGCCAATTCTGCTAAACTGTGTATTCTTTAACACTGTGAAATAGTATTTGTCTTTGTTTTGTCTTTTGGTTGAAAGTAAATTTGTTCGGTTGCTGCCAATTCTGCTAAACTGTGTATTCTTTAACACTGTGAAATAGTATTTGTCTTTGTTTTGTCTTTTGGTTGAAAGTAAATTTGTTCGGTTGCTGCCAATTCTGCTAAACTGTGTATTCTTTAACACTGTGAAATAGTATTTGTCTTTGTTTTGTCTTTTGGTTGAAAGTAAATTTATCCATTCAAGTTTCAATTTGCAGAAGAAGAAATAGTTTACTTTCGCAACACGAAACTTAAAATCGCAACGCGAAACCAAAATCGCAACGCGAAATGAAAATCGCAACGACAGAATCGCAACGCGAAACCAAATCGCAACGACAAGATCGCAACGCGAAACCAAAATCGCATTGCGATTTTCATTTCGCGTTGCGATTCTTTCGTTGCGATTTCATTTCGCATTGCGATTCTGTCGTTGCGATTTTAATTTCGCGTTGCGATTTTGGTTTCGCGTTGCGATTTTAAGTTTCGTGTTGCGAAAGTAAACTATTTCTTCTTCTGCAAATTGAAACTTGAATGGATTGCATTACTTCAACCAATAGACAAAACAAAGACAAATACTAACTTCAGGGTATTAGTTTGAAACATATTTTTCTTTGTTATCTGATGCATTTTGTGAACTATGATAGAATAATGACTTGGGTGAATACAATGCAAGTTTGAAACATATTTGTCTTTGTTTTCACTGTTTAAATATCATGTCTGTTTATTTACTGATTTTTGTATTTAATTATTTAGCGGCCCGATAGAGTGGATGCTTTACGTCGGGTTATGCTTGCACGACGGAGTTCACGCATCAGACAGCGTGCACGTGCTATTAAGTCTCCGTACACCCCAATAGTGCGAAGACACCGCAAGAAGAAGCCCGACTCGCCTGTCATCCCTCAAGAGTCCACTCCTATCATTGAAGAGGCCCCCCATATCATTCCTCGAGAGTCCCCTCCCACCGTTCAAGAGGCCACTGTCATCATTGAAGAGGTCCCTCCCACCATTCAAGAGCCCGATTCACATGGCGTCATATGTAGGCTTCTTGAGAAACCCTCTGACGTGCCGGACATGATGGATTCAAGTTGGCTCTCGTATGAGTTACCGGCCAGTACCATACCGGTATCTGAAGAGGAGAGGGAACAACTACCGGACACAATTTTGGATAACACCCTTTGGGCTAAGACCGCAGTTGATTTTTATCTACATGAGCGGAGCAAGGGGTGTTTCACTGACATATGCAAGCTCACCGATGATATCTTTTTGTTGCTTGAACGGCCTTGGTGGGGCGTATTATTAGGGGTCGAAGACAATGGCTATTTCGATGGGGGGGTAAGTCTTATATTTTTCTTATATTTCAATTTGATTAATTTTTTTTTTAAATTTATGTAAGTCACTAATATATGTCTTTTTTTGTAAAACAGCATATCGATGCGTGGGTGACACGTCTTCTAATAATAAGAAAACTTAAGAAAAATAAAATATACGATATACAATAATGCCGACGTCTTTTCACGCCGTTCACTTGAAGAATGCACGAGATGAATCATTTGATTTGGGCAATGGACAAGCTAAACTTTATCCTGCATGGTGGGAGGTCGATAAGGTTAGTATTTATTTTAGATTGAGTTTAAAGGTTTTATGAAATAAGTGCGCAAATGAATGAATTATTACTTATGATTGCAGGTGTTTATCCCTGTTTTGGAACGTAAACATTGGATTCTCGTCGAGCTTCAGCTCCCATCCCTTAAGACAATAGTGTATGACAGCATGATAAATTACATATCATTGGCTGATTTAAGAGATGTTATTAAGGGATGGAGCTCTCATTTTGGCTAAATTCTTGGATGCGATCAATTATTGGACTCGTTCTGGAAACAAGAAGCCAAAGAAGCTCAATATTACAGTTATTAGAGACGAGACCGCGCCACAACAAACGAGCGGAGCCAGAGGAGATTGTGGTCCTCTCGTATGCTTGGCGTTGGAGCGTTTGACGACGGGAAGCATCAAGTATCTACCTCCCACCGATAGAGATAAAGCTGCAGTAGGCTTGTGGTTTCGGCATTATATGGCTAAATCGATATATACGAGACGCTTCCTACCTGCATCCGCGTTATAAAAATGTCCATAAACAATTGGTAAGTTTATATACTTTTGGTTTGAAAATGTTTGGTTAAGTAACTAGAATTCAATAATTTGCTGTTTGTAGGTTTTAGATGTGTAGAAAGTGTTGTTTGAACAAATGTTTGGTTTCTGCAGGTTAATCTCAGAAGTGAACTGCGTGAAAATGATGTCGAGCTGCAAAAGTTGATTCAATAGTTTAATTGATTGTTTTTGATTGTTTAATTGATTTGTAAAAGTTGATTCAATAGTAGATGATCGGAAATAAGAATTATGCTTATTTTTTTATTGTTTAATTGATTTGTAAAAGATGATTTGTAAAAGTTGATTTGTGTAATTGATGCGAACATAATTCTTATTTGTGCTTGTTTAATTGATTGAAATGTAATGGTTGATTTTGTTGATTTCAATCTGCATTATGTTGAAGGCAAAATGACTATCGCAATGCGAAATGAAAATCGCAATGCGAAATGAAAATCGCAACGAGAGAATCGCAATGCGAAATGAAAATCGCAATGCGGAAATGAAAATCGCAATGCGTTTATAATTTCGCATTGCGATTATCTCGTTGCGATTTTCATTTCGCATTGCGATTTCATTTCGCATTGCGATTCTTTCGTTGCGATTTTCATTTCGCATTGCGATTTTCATTTCGCATTGCGATTTTCATTTCGCATTGCGATTTTAATTTCGCATTGCGATTCTGTCGTTGCGATTTTCATTTCGCATTGCGATTTTCATTTCGCATTGCGATTCTCTCGTTGCGATTTTCATTTCGCATTGCGATTTTCATTTCGCATTGCAATTCTCTCGTTGCGATTTTCATTTCCGCATTGCGATTTCATGTTGGGATTTTCATTTCGCGTTGCGATTGTATTTTCCGTGTTGCGATAGTCAAATGCATGCCTAATAGTGATAACACTGAATAACAAGAGTTGGTTAAGTCAAAATGGTTGGCCTGAGTCATTAATTCAACTGAAAATGTTAAAAGTTCACACATAAAATCCACATAATACAACGTTTGCATTTAAAAATCACCTAAGTTAACAGTCTCAAAAGGTGAAGCCAATCGTGATTGGGATTTTAAAGATGATTGCCTTTTGCTTGACACCATATGAGCTTTGGATTTTGATGAGGATCCATATTTTGGTAGAGGAAAAGATGATTTTGATGGCACTGGTGATCCACATGTCAACCTTGTATGACCACTTTCCTTGCACCGACTACATGTCGATCTCTTCTCTTCACCCTTAGACGATATACGATCGTGACTTTTTGGTCGGCCAGGTAGCCTTCTGTCCATGGCTGGTGGCAAAACTGTTTGTAAGTCATCTGGTATGTCCCACTCAGAAGGATGTGGAATAGGGTAGACAATCTCGGCATAAGTCTGTCGATAAACTTCTGTAGTGTAGCAATCCATAGCGTATGCGCTTGAATCATCTTGGTTTAAATGAAGAGCAACTTTATAACATGGCCACACGGATAACCAGATGTTTGCCATTTCATACAACTACACGTCTTTGCATTTAGATCGACTAGCCCATTTAAGTTATTATCCAGTACTTGAAACAAAGTGTTTGAACATGGTTCAACTCTCCATGACGTTGACTTCACAACACGTTTCGTTATCTTTTTTTCAGTCCATGGTGTAACACGATGTTCCAATGTTCCTGTAAATTTAAATAAACATACTTAGTAAAATATATAAATATGATAAGTTACGAATTCAAAGAAATAATACCTGCATGGTTTCTTTTCTTGTAGTACCACTGTTGAATAGAGGCTCGAAAAAACTCCATTAACATAGTAATGGGTAATTTCCGGGAATGACGACTTAGAGCGTTGATTGATTCTGCACTATTAGACGTCATGAAACCATATCTTGCTCCAAGTTGATGTACTCTTGACCATCTTTCAAACCCGACATCTTCTAGTGTTTGAGCACACTGAGGCAAAACACGTCTTAACAATTTATATGCTTATTGAAATCCACTTCCCGATAAGCTTTTACAGCCTTCCAGTATGTCCATTTGTGCTTTTTTATACCAGCAAACCTTGATTTTAGATTTCTATACAAATGAACACCACAAAGTCCATGAAAAACATCTGGGAAACACCTTCTAACAGTGTTGTCAATTGAGTTTGCCCTATCGGATATGATTGTCAGATTGCTAATAGGACCTATGCAATCCCTAAGATGCCCCATAAACCATGTCCATGAATCAGAGGTTTCAGATTTGCCAACCCCGTAAGCTATTGGCAATATCCCATTGTTAGCATCCATGGCTACTGTTAATAAGTTTACTCCAAGGTATCGACCTTTCAAATGTGCTCCGTCAACTATAATAACTGGGCGCATGCAAGTAATAAACGAACGAATCTACAAAATAATATACACAAGAAATATAATCATTTAAATGTGAAATGCATGTAACTAACAAAATGAGTCAACAAAATTATATTGATTTACTAACCGTAGCACCAATGGCGATAAACAGCAACTCAAAGCGTCCATCTCTATCTGTTTTGATATGAGTTACCGACCCAGGATTTTTCAGCTTTAAATTGTGACAATAAGCCGGCAGTTGGGCAAACGATGCTTCTGGCGACCCCCTCAACAATTCCAAGGCATAACATTTGGCTCTCCAAGCTTGAGAATATGATATACTAATCTTGAACCGAGCATTCATGTCAGTCATAATTTCATGTCCCCGATATACCCTGCCATTCAAAAACATTAACTCAGCCAGAAAACCACCCAACACCTTTTTGTTTGCCTGTCTATGGTGAGGAAAAACTTGGGTTCTTGAACATGTATGTTTATCAATAAAAGTCCTAACTTGAAACATTTTGCAATCTTTTATTCTCTTTGCAATCATACGCCACGTACAGTTTTTGTCAATCATACACCTTGTTTCGAAACGATCTTTGCTTGATTTGTTAACTTTTAGTTGATAGCCATCTTCCACACATTTCGTATATAAAGCTATCTTCAAGTCTTCCTTTGTATCAAAACAATCATCTTTCTTGATACGAATAACTTTGTGTAACAATCAACTGCTTTCTTTATCAACTCTTCTTCCGGTATCTGAAGTAATTCTGGCATATTCCAGTTATACGCCCGTGGCATTTCTTTTCTTCGGGGACTTTTTCTTCTTCTTTTTCTTCTTCAGGATTATATGAATTACAGAATGGATGTTCAACATGTTCATTCACAGTCGTAACTTCCTCCTCATTATCATCACATTACATTCTTCGGCAACGGCTGTTTCATCATCAAAATTCGGGTATTGACCAATATCAATATCATTACACGCATGGTCTGTTTCTTCTTCTGAAACATCATCAAAATCCGTGTATTGACCAATATCAAAGTCCGGATATTGACCAAGACCAAATTTCGAATACTGACTAGTACTCACAATTTTTTCTGTTGGCTCATCATCGTCTAACTGGTCAATACGAAAACCGGAATTTGGTGCTGAAAGTTGATTGGGATTTGGATTAGAGAAAGGTTGTGGGTTTTGAGAAAAACTTAGTTGATTACTACCCGCTACTGACCCAACAATACTACTTCTAGGTTCAACAACATACAATGTAACATCATCTTGTGAAACACTAATGTAAGCAATGAATCGTTCAACATCTTCATTGTCGGTTAACAAATAAACTTTACCATTTCTCTGATAAGATAGCCTAAATCCACTTAGGGGCTCTAAATTCAATTTATTTGAAACACGTAGCATTAGAGTTTCATAAGTTAACTTTTGTAAAGACAATTTTAGTTGAAGATTCATGGGTAAAGGCATATATTGTAAAACACCATGAACATTATCCCATGACCCTCCAAAACACAAATCTATCCAAACATGATCAACATTAGATGATTTCATGGTTGTAAATTAATTTACTAAACAGACGAGCTGCGAAACTAAAACCTGTTGCCGGATTGGGAAGGATGTCGTTGGATATAGGAACGGATGTCGCCGGAGAGAGTGATAGATGGAGATGGAATGAGTTGCGATTTAGGGATTTAGTTTATGATTTCAGTGTTATATACCCAAAATTTCAGTGTTGTGATTTACAGATTCTCGTTGCGATTTACGGATTATCGTTGCGATTTACAGATTCTCGTTGCGATTTACGGATTATCGTTGCGATTTACGGATACGCGTTGCGATTTACGGATTATCGTTGTGATTTACGGATACGCGTTGCGATTTACGGATACGCATTGCGATTTACGGATACGCGTTGCGATTTACGGATACACGTTGCGGTTTACGGATACGCGTTGCGATTTACGGATACGCGTTGCGATATACGGATACGCATTGCGATTTACCCATACGCGTTGCGATTTACGGATACACGTTGCGATTTACGGATACGCGTTGCGATTTATGTGTTCGCGTTGCGATTTTCATATTCGCGTTGCGATTATGGAAAATCGCAATGCGAATATGTACTATCGCATCGCGATTTTCAAGAATCGCGTTGCGATTTTGGAAACTGATTTGCGATTCTGGGGATCGCGTTGCGATTTTTATTTCGCGTTGCGAATTTGTTGGTCATTTTGGCAAATCCAAAAAAAGTTGGTTAAAATCGTATATTAAAACTTTTTTTTGGTCACTGAGGCGATTTTCTCTTATTTAAATATATTAATATATAAAAAATATTTAATCTTAATTAATATAAATCTTATTAATAAATATTAATCTAAAGTAATGAATGGATCTGAGTGTGATATTTGGTATAAAAAAAAGCCGGATATCAATAGGTGAATTTGATATGAGAGGACGCTGAGGTGGAGTTTGCATAATTAATATTATATGCTTGGCAGAAGAAGCTTAGGTTTTTTTTTTATTTAAAAAAATGATTATGAAGGGCAATTGCTACGCGTTGGACATTGACCAGAGGAGCATAGGCATAGGCTTAGCCATCACTGAACCTATCTTATCTCTTTAGATTTTAAATATTATTACCAGTAAAACTAGACATATAAGATAAGAGCAGGTGTATTTGTTTTTGTGGGGCCATTAGGAAAGGAAATGCATTATTTAAGTGTAAAATGAGCCCAAACCTTTTGAATATTCTAATTTCATCCCAGACTATACATATATGCTAATCATATTCCTTGTTAATAAAATCATTAGGCCAATTTATAATATTATATGTTCGAGAAATTTTTTTTTGGGTTAAACCATACTTGAAACTAATTACATATTCAAATGGATTTAGGGGATGAAATTAGAATATTCAAAAGTTTGGGGACCAATTTAGAAAGAGGGTCATAGTTCAGGGATAAAATTAGAATGTTTAAAAGGTTAATTATTAATTTAGAATGGGTGACATAGTTTAGGGATGAAATTAAAATATATAAAAGTTTAAGGACCAATTTATAATAAATGTTATAATTTGGAGACACACGATGTAATTAACTCTAAAATAAAATTGGATGTGGAAAGTTGAAACCCAACGACCATTACCGAACACATCTTTGTAATGATTTTTTTTTTTTGGGGGGGGGGGGAACAAGGAGGGGATACATGGAATGGTATGCAAATGCAAGCGATGATTTTGAAGTCAAGTTACGGGGCTTGGTAACTTCAACCTCAAGGCATTGAAAGTTGGTACATACAAATGTCAAAGTAACAATATAATTACTGTTTGGGATTGATGAATTGAAATTTGCTTCCAATTGGTAAAGCACCTCATCATCATCATAACCGTTTGGGATGAAGCATTTTGTGTCCCCCACGCTAAACATCAAAGACCAAATCCAAGCCCATGAAACGAGTTCAGAACTTGTTGACAACAGGTTTCTAATATCATCCCAGATTTTGCTTCTTAATTGTCATCGTTTATTCACATTGGCTGCTTCCACAAGAAGACTACATCTACCTTAATTATTCCGTGACACCAATTTCTGGTACAGACATTTGCTCTGTAAAAGCAGCAGAATGACATGCCGAGTAAAAGCACAAACTTTTCGTCCCCCAACGGAATGCCAGCAGCATACGAACAACAAAGATGGATTTCAAAGTAGATGTAGAGCATATAATAGACCTTGCAGCATGTGGATGAAGTTTAACAGAATGCCATTTTTAATATAGCTACCTTGTTCTCACCACTCCCGGATGAGGATCCAGCGGCTGGTCAAGTGTTTGTATAGATGCCACTGGTGGTCAATCCAAGTTTCCTAATCAACTGCTTAATTATGAATCCGACTTTGTGAATGTCAAGATCGGCTAATAATCAGCAGTAATGGGTTCAACTTCGGAACACCCATCCTGATACAGCAATTTTTCGCGAAACAACCAATCCCCTCAAACCCATCATTACGGAGTTTGAACAAATGCTCAAACTACCAACTCCCACATTAATAGTAATGCACTCGTCGAGAGACTATTATCAATCAGCTTGCCAAGGATTGCTTCCGAATTCTGTTTGACGAACGCAAGTAAAGAGGATTGCGGCGTTGGAGATGGCAAAGAAAGCGGTACATTGAACAAATCAAATAAAATTTTACATTTCCAGATGATATCTGAATTACAAGGAAAATCATTTGATGAAGTTAATTACGATCCAAGGGTCATCTGTCAGTTTCCAGTTTATCTAATGCAGCAGCATCTAAAAGGTCAACATCAAGATGCGTTGTTTTCCCATCCTTATGCCCCCTCACCGACTTCTTCATGTATCAACACCCCCCAGGGATCTGGTACTAGGAAGCAATTCTCCCACAGGGCCTACAGCTCGGTTAACGTGCCCCCAAAAGCTGCAACTAAGGAAGCCACTCGTCACCTCTACTCTTTAAGCTAAGTTTCACCGACTCGTTTTGTTTTAAACTCATCATCGCTTGCAAGAGAATAGGTCCATCTCAGTCCTGAAACAAAAAATCTTAATCCAAACTAACACGAGCGGACCCAGAAAAGCAAGATTGATCGTTTCAGTTGAAATGAATTAAACCTGGATTCATTTTGTAAAATCCCTCATTTATCTTCTTTCTACTTCACTAAACTCTGGCCAAATAAAAAAAAAAATCAACCCTTGTTTTTTAAGAGCGATTAAAAGATGAGGAATCTAGCCATTTTCTGCGGAGACTACGGAGAAATCGTGCTTACTTTTCTCATTCACTGCCTCATAAAAAATAACAAAAGCAGAGTCTCAAGTTTTAGTCGGTCCAAAATTTTCAATTGGAACTGAAATTAATAAAGCATATTTACATCCAAGTCCCTCCGCTAATCCATAGTAATAGAAAACACTGCTACACTTACTCGACTTTTCTTCTTTTATATATATTTAAACTAGTTGTAATTGTTTATTATCAGGTTGACTAGAGGATCAGTGGAGTACGACGGGAGCCAGATTCTGCTGCGTTGCAGGTTGAGAGTGACGGTGCTCCCCTTCGTAAGTTACAATCAACATAGAGGGATCATCGGGAGCTCGCTCCACGTGTTTCCTCGCCGGACACCCTCTAATGCTGCTACACTTGTAATATCCTCTGTAAAAAAAGTAGGCACATATTAACAACCGTTTGATCAGCTTGGAGATTCCACCAGTAAAACAGTCGTTACCGTGGATATGGGGAACCTTTGATAGGCTTTTGCCCGTACTTCCTCCATGAATAATCGTCTGCTGGAATATCCGCCATCATTGAACTGATAGCCGCCACCCTTATCACTTTCTTCACCCTATTTTTCCTGAAATCATAAACGATAGAATAAAATAAAAATTTTTGAATTATTCGATCAATTCCAATTTTATAACTTAGAATTGACTTTTTTTAATCAAATTTATAAAATTTAAATCGAATCGAGTTAAATTTTTGAATGTGTTCAAATTTAATTATCAACATTTATAATATTATGATATTATTTAATTTTAATTTAAATAATTTTTTATAATCATATACAATACATATATATATAACAATCCATTTATGTGTGATTTTTGAAATATATATATATAATAATCTATTCATATGTGATTTTTTTAAAAAAAAATGCAATATATGTATATTTCTTTTATATATTATATAAAATTAAAATACTCGATTTAAATTTAAAAATTCATCCAATAATTATTAAAAATTTTAAATTATTCAAATTATATTTCGTTTGATTTGATTCCTTCATTTGCAACTTTACAATCAAACACAAATTAAGATATGCCCGTTGATTTTAACGTAATAATTATTTCGTTAGCTTTTAAAAGTGTCAAGTTACAAGGGTGATGATGAAATGAATTGTATGGTAAGTCGAGTATTGGGATAATAGTGGAAGGGGAAACAATTGATGGTGGCTTAGGAATAATGGTGGAACTGCTCCCCTTTTAAGGACCCTTCACAAGATAAGGAAGATGAATTTCCAGCCACTTGAGATGTGCACCAACAGCAACATCAGTAGAAATATTCCACTCCTGGATCGACCTACTTGCCTAACATTTTTCCCTCTGCTTTTTCCATTTCTAACGACCGCCAATTTGAAAATGTCTAATCTTGGGTCAAAATGAAACCAGAAGAACAAAATCCCAACAACAATTGATCTCCAGAATCAACTAAACATTGCAGGAAACGTATCTGCAGCTGTCCTTCGGACCCCCCATTCTTTTGTTTCTTTTTTGGGTCTAGTAGACGCAAGCTCAGACACTCCATTTTTATGTTTTGAACTCCACACCCAGATTTCCACTGTTTTATGGGTCCTTCCACTTGTAGCTTTATACAGTAACACAGAATCTGTTAAACCTGTTTAATAAACACACTACTTTAGGTGGGCTTGATTTCATCACCGGAAGCTAAACTCACTCCGTTTTTAATATATAGTTTGGAATTGGATGCTTGACTTTATTTATTTAACATATGCACCCATAATTGTAGATGGTGATCCATGGATAAATTTACACAGAATTAAGCAGCTAACCGTTAAGATTGATTCGGCATAATGGTTTATTGTTACCTTTGTCCAGCCTTTTCCCAGTGTTCATAAATGAGACTCAATAGGTTAACATATCCAATCTATTATAGCCGTCTTTGATATCAGCTCAAATAATGGTAACCAAGATAAAAAGGGGAAATATTAAAGGTTTCAGCAAATTTATGCTAATAATGGTAACCAAATTCTTCCATTATGTCATTGTCAACCAAAAATGGTTATGAACCATCTAAAAATTGGTACAATAGCATCCAAGATTTCTGTAAATAATGAAACCCTAGTGTAATGTAACCCCCAACTTCTTCATTTCTTTTGATCATGGGATGATGAAATTATAAAGTAAAAGAAGCGGGAAAAAATATGATTTTAACTAGAAAATGAAACCAATTACTGCAAACTGCCATCTCCTATTTCAGCCCTCATTTCCCCATTCCCTTCCTCATTTACTGAACCCTGCAAGGACACTTCACGTTTCAGGCTGCCATCCCCAGCAACAGAAAAACTTGCCTCAGAATTAGCCATATTGGTGTCTTCTGAATCTTCCATTGCGCAACTGATTGGTACTTGCGAATCTTGCTTGTAGGTTTCTATTTCTTTTGAAATCGATAAATATTGCTGGTTAGCTTCAAACATCTTCGTATTTTCTGCCCCCCTCACAGCATCGGAACTTGGATCTTTACCACACCTGGGAACCTTATCCATGTCAGAAGAACATGGCTGACTACTTGTCCAGTCCATATTATCATTCCCCACATTTTCTCTCACAGATATTGAATTATCCGGATCCCTATCTTCACCGACTATTCTAATAGCTTCTGAATCAATCTGAAAACGTCCGTTGAAGGAAAATTCCTTAGCAAGTGATGATGTTGACTTAGTCACATCACCGTTCTCGCATCCATGAACAGAATCTGTATTCATTCTAGCAGATGACCCAACTTCAAGTCTACAAATATTTGAATGCAAACTACCGTTAATTGATGGGGACGCACGGACACTAGGAGAACTAATGGACTCTTTTTCAGGTACACATTCAGTTTGTTCCTTTGAGCATTGCTCTGCTTCCACTTTCATTCCCGAGGTTCTAAGACACGACGGTCGTGGAGACACCCTGCACAAGAATAGGAAAATAGGATGTCTCTCATGTCACTAATATAAAATACTTAACACGACCAAAAGACCAACTAAAATATTCATATGTATCTTTTACTTGGTCCCATCTAGGGACCTTTTACCATTCATTATACTATAATATATTCATGACAAAACAAAGGGTCAGTCCTCGTACATCTTTGGTGACAGTTACTGACGTGAAGGATGTAAAGATGTTAAAATCTACTAATAAATGGAATTTGCTCTAACAGGTTAATTCACATCAAATCTCGGACATTTATGAGGCAGAACCTATACACATTATATGACTTACTTGATAGCAAACTAGTAATTTCTTATAATTTGAACGGCTGAAAAGTAATAAAAGCTTTAAACAGGTGAGAGAGAGAATTGGCTTTTAACTGCCGGTATTTGGAGAGATCGTGAGGGAGAAAAAAGGTACCTGCTATACAAAAGCATATATGCTCCCTCAGAGAGTACCTGTTCCAGTTCGACCCTCGAAACCTGGAAAAAGAGGCAAAACAAGTTGGGCTAAAAAAGTGAAATTCAAATGCAATAGACATGACATACAAAATTATCTCTACCCCATGTTTTAATGATGATCAACATCTGGGGTTGAAATGGAGGCCTTGGAATCGCAGAGAGATTATTTTAATTGCCACAACACATAATATAAGGGAAATGAGAATGACACACACACACACACAGAGAGAGAGAGAGAGAGAGAGAGAGAGATTACCTTACAGTCATCAATTCTATACCAGTTTCCAGTGAAATCTTTGGTATAACAGATATAATGACCAAAAAATGATGCATTCAACATGTCCACATGGACAACTACTGCATAAAGTTTGTAAAGATTGGTATCATCTCCATCTTCACTCATGTAAGGGGGTAAGATCTAATGTCTCAGGAAAGTTAACTCTTTTGTTGAGTTTTCCAAACTGGCCACTCTGCAAAAATTTTCAATAGAAATTCCAGACATCAATAAAGTTACAGAGCTTCAATTAACTAATTTACTCGTAAAAGGAAAAGAGACCAAGCATCAACTGCCAAGTCAAACGAATTACACAGGCATCGAGGATGTGGGGTAAGACCTGAAATCTTTTCAAGGCAATTGTAAGAATGTTAGGAGCCCATCGTATGGTAAGGCGCTTCCATGCCTTAACATAGTCATTGCAGCTGAAATGAGAATCAAAATACAATAGTTAACACTAGATTCCAAAATGAGAATAACAATACAGTTAGGCATCAAAGAACAAAATATACACACACAAATGGCTAAAGTTCCCGACTGTATAGTTTAAAACCATGCAAAGTAAACTATTAACATCTTGAGATCAAATGGAGAAGCAACTGTACCCATCACATTTGTACATATTTTCTCCATGAAGCCACTCCTTAGCAGTGAACTGGTCAAGGCATTCCTCCAATGACGAAGCATCTCCATGGATTTCAACAGTTAAATCCATCATATTTTCATACTGATTTGAAATCTTATTGCAATTAGTACAAATCACCTACAGGTTTTAACGCAATGATAAGTATTACACATTAGAGTATAAACTCAAGCATTTTAAAACACCAAGCAAAGTGATTTATATAAAAACATTACAGCCTAATCAACTGACATCACTTTTAATTGATCAGAGATTTGACTTCCAAGAAAATGCTCACTTAGTTAAGGAGAAATACTCTTAATTTTACTATAACCTGGGTAGTCCATTTTGGGAGGAAACTAAACTAAGAAGAAAACTGAAGAACACAAAAAATTCAGAACATTTCTTCACTAATAGGATCCACAGACACTGTATTTTATCAATGGTGAATAGCCAAAGTTAAATTAGAAAACAGAAAAGAAAAGTTGAAATGAGATGCATCACCTGAGACTGTAGATGACCGCCAAATATATGCTGAATAAGGGTTGTCTCTTGAGAGCTGCGCTCAACAGCTTTCTCTCCACCGAATTCGTCAAGGCAAATTGATTGCATCGTGTCAATAGCAAACCTGAAAAATGAATGGTAAAAAAAAACTAGAACTCCAGAATTTCCTCGAGTTAATTTCAAGTAGATGTCCAAAGAAAATGCAATCACGTAAAAGTGATACTTACCTCATGAATTCATGTGCATCCTCCTGTCTTCCATAACCAAGATTACCTCCAATATTAGGCAGCCGTGACAGAATATTAACTGGTGAAAATGGATGCGAACTTTGAATTGATCTTTCGACGTGAGTTTGAAATTCACACAGAAAGCACCAATCATTGCGTCTGCCTGGAAAACAGAAAAAACAAAAATAAAGTCAGATATAGTTCAAGAACCTAGAGGTGAGAACCTACTAGATCTAGTTTCTCCGTTCACATTCTTTTCGGTGGCCTTTCTCCAACAAGTAAGCAACAAGTGGTCGAGTGGATACAAGGCACTGCAGAACCACATTGGCAAAGCAACTGCAGAAACAAACAGTAAAAGGTAAATCAAATAGAGGAAGGAACAGAAACTTATCTTGTTTAATCATATGTAAAAAAGGTTCAACTAAAAGAACCTATAAGCATGGCAAACATGAACCTGTTTCCACAATTTAAGAGTCCACATGGAGGAAATCCTGGTTTCTCCCAGTTGAAAATCTTTACAAACTCATCATAAGGGAAAAGAACCTGGAAATTTTGAATATTAGTTTCAAATTTACTTAAATTGGTTTTCTAAAGGGTCAAAAGGTTAACCTTTCTTGGTTTCTTGATAATCTTAGAGGTTCCACTGACAGGAACCAGGGCAACTCCTGAAGATGGTTTTGTGCTTGCAGTCTGTGTAGAATTCACTTTGCACTTTGTCTTATGGACCTTCCAGTGTGCCTGTTGGCAAGCTGGGGAGCTGAACAGGAAAGCAAACATAATACTAAACCATCTACATGATAGAAGAATTTATGAACCAACCGTAAATGAACTTTAACGATGGTAAAATCATTGTTCATTGGCATGTTAACTCAGAATCCATGTTTTCTAATATCAGACAGAAAACACAGAGCTTTTAAAGTCAAGTTGCTATTGGCACAAGAGGCTTTTTTTTAACTCATGCAAATACGGCAACAATTAAGGCATCTGTTTGCTCGATTGAGTGATGGAGTGTTCAAAATTTCAACACGGAACTTGCTGGGCTTCTAATTTATATATTAAGCACAACAGTACGTTTATAAAGAAATAGAAAATCAATCAAAAAAAATTTACATTGAAAATTCCAGGAAACCGTTCTTATATCGACAGCAAAGCCACTTCTTTCTAACCTATAAATCATAGAATTCCAAATAAATAAATAAAAACGAAGTGAAGTGAGAACACCAGAACATGCAACTAAAATCGATAAAGAAAAACCAAAAAATTTCAACCATAAGCACTTAAGATAGAGTGAAAGCAGAATCAAGAAACGTTACCAGTAGATAACAGCTAGATAAATTCTGAAAACCGCAGTTAATAATCACTTGGACGCTTACGAGTACTAATAACGTAAAAAGAAATAAACTACTTTTTACTTTTCGATAATCCCGAGAAGCTAAAGAAACAGCCGAAACAATGATGAAAAACAGTGATAACCGCCCCAACAAGCAATCAAGTAGGAGGATCACAGAAGAGAATAAAATATTGTATAAAGAAAAATAAGAAAACGTACCAATAACGAACAGATTTGCAACGAGAGCAGACCTTGGGGGCGGGGTTGGAGCAGGCTTCGCAAGGGGGGAGGTCGGTGTCCATGGGGATGGAAGGCATTGTTTGGTCACGATCGAAATTGGCGTCGACCTCGAAGTATTTCGACGCCTGGTTCTTCAGCAAGTGGAGAGCCCCAAACACGAAAATGAAGAGCGTCAAAATTAATTGCAGGAACCAATTAAGATCCAACGTTATTCCGCCGACATGCATCTACTCAGGCTTCTGGGTCTCGACTTTAGGGTTTTTCTTCATCGATTTTCCTTTCCCTTTTGGAACCACTCTCTCACAGATCCACCCTTTACCAATTTTATCAACTTCATTTTTATATTTTCATTTTAATAGTAACTACTCTCTTAGTCTGGAAACCTCGAAACCCGAAATTAGCAATGTCTTCTCCTATTTGAGTGGAATATACGCATGCATATAATTTTTATTATTTAATATCGAAGGTTCATATTTTTAATACTTATAACGTATATTTAAGAAATAATAATAATCTTTTTATTATTAAATTCGCTTGATTTATACAATAAATTATAAAATAGATTCCTTTTTTTACATGTTTCATATAAATATTTTAGAATTTAAATCTTTATAGTATCTTTTTTATAATTGATCAACTATTTTAAATTAAATATTATAAAAACCTATCATGAAATAAAGTATATGTTTGTTAACGCTAAGTCTAGAATAAGTTAAAACACTAAGGATGAATTGTTGGAAAATATGTAGAAAAAATATCAAAAACCTATAATATGATTGAGACAAAGGCATACTTACATTTGTATAAAAGTTTTGTATAAAAAAAACATTTGTCAATAAGTCATCGATCACCCCAAAAGTATCATTTGCATGAATTGGGGATTAGACTAATTAGTTGATTTAAACAAAGTATTATTCTAATTTATTTATTTATCTTATCTCTTAATTTATGTCATATAGTATTGTTTAAGTTGAGATACCAAATTGTGACGTGTTAATAGGATGATGAATCATTAAGTTTGTTAAGTTTAAAGCTTGGTTTGTATGTTGGAAAGATGTAAAGCTATTTCGAATTGTAGAGAAAGATTGTTGTGATAATCTATTGGGAAAAGAATTGGCGGACAAGGCTGGCATAGCCAATAGCAAGAATAATACAATTGGGTTTAGTTATCCCATACAACTCAGAAAAGGCCCAAGTATTCACATGGTGCCTTTGTCTGTTACCTCGAAAGCCCAGGCAATGGCATTGCTGTCCACGTTAGCTCACCTGCTCTTGCCCTCCTGCTTCATAAATACACAAGGCTCTAATCCCACAGCAAAATAATTCCTTTTAAATTCTATGAAACTCGGGGAGTTGAACGACTTCCAATGAAACACCACCACCTGTTTCTTTGCCGCCCAATCCAAAATTTTATTTTAATATATAACTGATACAAGTACCACTAGCTACGAGCCACGTAGCAAAAGGAGCGAATTCCATGCACACTGCTCGCTGCATTTACCTTGCTATATTAAAAGCGATACCCATTTTTATTTTAATTTTTTATTAATATGAGATAAATACAAGGTAATATATATTATAAGATAACTCTTAATATTTTAATATTGAACACTCATACACCTGATGTTCTCGATGCTCGAACTCGAGTCTCAAAAAACGATAATCGTTCATTTACTAAGGAGACCACTCGGTTCATGCAAGCTCTACTCATTTTTAAAATACATTTCTTCTCCTATTTGGTATTATATAATCAGAAAACAAGGTAATCAAACATTAACATTTTAATCTTATCAAATAATTAAATCCAACCTCAAGTTATTCAAATTCATATTAGTGTTTTACCTATTTTCAATAGATATGTTGAATTAAGGATGGATATACAATTTTATGTTAGGACCAACTTCAAAGGTTTTAAGAGGGTTTAAACTTTTAAAACTTTTGGTCCATTGATCAATCCAAAGAGTGGATTTGGATCATTACAAGTTTAAATTATTTTAGTATTTTATATCATATTTGGATCTCTTCCCACCACACTTGTAATTTGGAATATATTCAATTTTAAAACATGTTCGATCACGCGTCCTCTAGTGTATTATACCAATGATAATGTTAACTGAAATAAACTCTATCGACACAAATTTAATTTTTTTAGTTAAATCATTTCAAGTTCTAGTTATTTGTTTTAGTTATTTCAAATATAAATTATTTGTTTTTTTGAGACAATATTAAATTAAACAAAAAATTTATTTGAGTTGATTATGTCAAATTTAAAATTTGAATCAAAATTGAAAAAGTATAGAAAATAGCATTGTAATGCATATATATATGCATGTTTATAAAATAAGGTATTAAAGTGGATATAATTGCAATAGAGGGCGCACATGGATGAGCTCAAAGTTAATTGTAGAATAGTAGAATGGGCAACAACATATATAGTTTTATATTGCATGTATAATCATCTGCTCTCACTGATAATAATATTAAAATCCAAATCATAAGATACATCAGTTTTATATATTCAACACAAGTTGAAGAAAGGGGGAGTGTATCACATTAATCAATAATCTGTTTATGATTAAACTAATCCGTGTATTAAGGATGCTGCCCCGTCCAACCACTTGTCTTTTCAGTAATTAATGGAAGGTCATACTCATATAATAAAATTAAGCTGAGAGTATTAGGTAAATTACACGGGGCAATGCTGCAGCAATTGAGATAGTCGACTTAAAAAAAGGTACACAACAACGACATTTAACTGAGGGCTACATCTTGCATGTTGTAAAATTAGAATGTCGATTTTAAAATGGCTTGAGTTCAATTATTTATTAATTAAATTAAAGCATCTAATCAGATACAAATCAGTGTCGAAAATGTGCTGGCAAGTGGCAACCCGCCTTCTTCTGTCTTGCTTTCCATGGCTCATAGCCCCACTCTTCCACTCACCAAACAATATATATTACATCAAACGTTGACCTCCAACTTCTAGATCGGTTTCAATGACATAATGATCATGGACCGTTAGGCTATACTTAAAATATATAAACAAATTCAAAAAAAAAAAAAACCCGGCGATGAGCAACAATTACCTGGCAAAGCAAATGCACGTTTGGTACTTGGCTGTACCATTGCAAACGGAACACCCATTCCTTTCGTTTATTGACATGTTGATTTCTTATGGTTTTGCTTGCTCAAGAATCATAAACATGCATGATTAGGAGGGCTTCACTCCACTTATAAAATAATCATTTGCTCTCATTATTAAGCCAATCAAACATAGTCTCAAATATTAAATTCAAGCTCATGATGCTATCGAAGAATCACACTAGTTTACTGAAATGTCAAAACATTTTTTTTTAATTTTTGGTATGCCATTTTACTTTACAACGTCAGTAAAATTTAGATCCTACAATGTTCCCATATTTTTACAAATCCAATGTTACAGTGAAACTATACTTTAATTAGTTGATCAAATAAATAATTAATCATATTTAATAACAAAAGCCAACCATAAAGGTGATCTAACAGGAAGTAATTAAATTAACCTAAAATGGATAATAATAAACACAAAGATTCTCCATCAACAATCAGCACCACCCGTTTCTCAAATTGCTTTCCTCTAGTTTTGTTTAGTCCGAGTGGTGTTGTCAGAGGAATAAAAAATATTAAGATTTTGTTAATCAATTAAGTGTTCTTTTATACATAATTTATAATAACATTCAAAATCTTATTATATACTTGATAATGTGACATTCCTTACATGTGTTCTAGTTTAACAATAATATACATTATTAATTTTTTTAAGAAAGTACTACAATGGTAAGCTTTTAAAGTAACTTTTTCTTTGAAGGGATACCCGTACTATAGATCATATAATAATTACAGAATTTAATTAAAACAAAATATAATCAAATTGACAATTAAAATACATATCACATGAGATAAGATTTTAATTTAAAATTTTCATAATATCAAACTATGATGTCGCTTGACTAAATTAGTGAAAAATTATACTGAGAATGAATATTTATACTTCTGATTGTAACTGTAATAAAGGAAACTTTAATATTCAAGCACAATTAAAAGAAATCAAATTGATATTGTAACATATATGAAATTAATTTATGTGTTTTGAGAAACTGAATAATTTAACGATGTATAATAAAACTTCACCAAAAATGTGTCAACTCGTTAAATAATTCGAATATATATATATATATATTAAAAAATATAACATAAAAAATTTAATTTAATTAATATGTGTAACATTTTATGTCAAATATATTTTAATTTAAACATTAGTGAACAAAATCCTAACGCGTCACCTAGGAATAGTAGATGGCGGACGGGAAAACTTTTAAAAAACTCCCGATTCTAGTTTTAACTTATATTTTTATTTTCCGCGGGAGAGAGAATCAATCCTCGATATTACAGTGTAAATATTACTTATAATACGCTCAATGTTAAAGTAATAATTTCTTCCCCAGAAACGTCGAAAAAGTAAGGGAAAAAAGGCCAAGAACGAGGAGAGGGATTGTCCAATCGCACATGGCATCTTGTGCTTCGCCTCTCTCCACATCTTTCTTTTCTTTTCAATCACATGCTCTCCTTTCTTTCTCTTACAAAAACTACTCTCGTTTTTCTCTATCATCTCAACACTTAGTTGCTTCGTTTTTTAGTATATATATTTTCCCATTAGCATTTGAAGGTTTATTGACTCAATTGTTGAAGAGAGAGATATTCCTCAGTTCTACAGTGAAGAAGTTTTTTTTTTTTTGGTTTTGGCTTTTGTTGTCAACCCAAGACTCTGTTCTTTGTATGAATGATTGTGATTCAATCTCAGATCTACAGTGGAAGGGGATTTATAAGTTTTGGCTGTTTTTGTCAACTTTTTGCTTCTTCAGCTCCTGAAGACTCTGTTCCTTGCAGTAATGGTCCTCGTGATTCAATCTTAAAGGTTAGCTTACTATTGTGTTCGTTTCGGCTTGTTTAATCTCACTTTATCGATCGATTTCGTTTCATTCAAACGAATCTTAGTATTCTCCTAGCTTCGTTCTCTTAATTCAGGTTTGAACACGACTTTAGAATGTGATACAATTTTGTTAATGTCAATTAAAGTCCTTAGTTTCTAGTCAAATTTAGCTCAGCTCAGATGACTTTGATTCCCTTTTTAGTCCCCGAAACTTGGACCACTTTTCTTTTCATCTTTCAATAGTTCTCCGTTTCCAATTGTTTTCTTTACTTTCGCTGTTCCAAGCGCTGTAAACCTTTGTCCTATAATTCGCTTTCAAATAAAATTTGATTTGAAATGAAGAAGCAAGGCTGGAAAAAGTCTAAGAATCAATTGATTTATTTTTCTTCCGTCGCTTTACTATGGATACTTTACGTTCTGAAATTAATTTTCTCAAACAGGTTTTGTTCTGATTAAAAGGTGCTTTACAGAGAGTAGTGAAGGGTGTCTTTGTTATCTCTTTTGATGCTCATTTATGTTCTGAACATTTCAGAGAGGTAGCAACTAACATGGCTTATGAGATGGAGACCGATCAAATTGAAGACATGGACGTGGAAGTCCTTTCTTCAATGTGGCCTGAAGATGTTGGAAATGAAGCTGGAAAACAGTTTAATGTAGAAAAGCCAGGAGGTGAACAAGATATGTTGCAGGAGGTTACAATTGTAGAGGAACCAACTATAGTTGATTTTCAGCGTCTTTTAGAGCTGACAAAATATACTGACAAAGGCTCATCTCAATTAGCATTCCTTGTAAAACACTGGGAATATAAGCAAGCAAATGCTGTTCGTCTTCTTAGAGAAGAACTTGACAATTTAAGCAGGCAAAGACAGGAATCAGAGCTTAAGAAATTGGAGATATTGGAACAGCATCGTTTCGAGGAGGAAAGATATGGAGGAGATAAACGCCCGATTTCCATACTGGATGAAGTTCTTGATATATGGCAAGAAGTTCCACGGAGGAAAAATGATGTCGTGGTTCCAACTAAAAGAGTTGAAATTGATGCAGAATATGACACAGTTATATACTGGAAACAGCGAGCCATGCATTTGGAGAAAATGTTGGAAGCAAGCATCAACAGAGAGCAGAATCTGAAGGAAAAATTGCAAGAAAGCATACAAAAACTGGAAAAGCAGTCCTCACCAGTAGAAGAGTTGTCCCAGATTCTTGAAAGAGCAGATAATTTCTTACATTTCGTACTTCAAACAGCCCCCCTTGTTTTTGGACATCAGGTATAATTTCTTACATTTCGTACTTCAAACCGCCTCTGTTGTTTTTGGACATCAGGTAATCATGAAAGGTTTAGTGAGATGAGATGCTGCCTCCCAAATAAATATGTACTGCCCCAACCGAATTCATGAAAACTGTACATTCTTAATTCATTGCATTAAGTTTTTGAACAATGTCAATTTAAAAGTTAGTGTGTGATCATGTGAACAGGATGAGAAATCATCCAATATATCTTTTAGCGAAGAATCCACATATGCTGATTTTAGCTGCTACTGAAATCCTCAATATACAGCTTTTCTATTGCCTACAAGTAGATATCAAATGAGTAAAACTTCTGAAATTTGATCAGAATGTGTATTTTCTTTATTAAATCAAAACTTTATATGTTGATTTTATATCATCCTTTTCAATTACTATAGAAAGTACTTTAGCTAATGAAACTACTTTGATCAACTTCCAGGATAAAGAGCTGCGATATCGCTTCATTTATAACCCTTTTCCAAGCTTACAAGAGGAGGTAATATATTGCCCCAGAAGTTCTTAATCAAGGTTTGATGATCTTTTGTTAAAGTGTTGGTTGTGAGATCATATTTTTTTCGTCGTATTAAATTTTTGTTTTCTTTGTAACTTCCTCTCTCACCTTCTGCAGTTCTCCATTGACATTGAATTGCATAAGAATTACCTGAAACTTAATGCGTGTTCTTGTTTCAGGATATTTTAGGAAAAACGGATGTGGAAATTTTCACTGGTTCTGGTGTTAAGGAGTCCCAGGATTTTAAAAAAGAAGTGATGGAAAAAGGATTACCTGCAAAGAGGGAAATCACATTTGAGACAGAGTTGTTTGGGTCAAAGACTTTCTTGATATATGTGGAACCTATTTTTAGCAAAACAGGGGAGACTATTGGTATAAACTATATGGGCATGGATGTTACTGATCAGGTATTTTCATTTTGTTCAAATTGGTTGTCTAAGCTATTAACTGAGATGGAGAAGCTTGGGTATTTATGTTTCTGGTTGCATAAAAGGTAAGGAAAAGAGAAAAGATGGCAAAGCTTCGAGAGGAGATTGCAGTACAAAAGGCAAAGGAAAAAGAACTCAACAAAACCATACACATAACAGGTTCATTTACTTAGTGACATCTAAATATCTGTGAATTTCTCTTTAGCTAGTTTTTAAAGCTCTGTAGTAAGTCTTGACTTTCCCCTTTACACTACACTTCCTGTAGAGGAGACAATGCGTGCAAAACAGATGCTGGCGACCATGTCTCACGAGATAAGATCTCCTCTATCTGGGGTTGTTAGCATGGCCGAGATACTTTCTACCACAAAACTTGATCGAGAGCAAAAGCAATTGTTGGATGTCATGCTGTCTTCTGGAGATTTGGTCCTTCAACTTATAAATGACATCCTTGATCTTTCCAAGGTTGAATCAGGTTCGGTTTTTACTTGATAAAATCTTATCCACGTTTTGTTTTTCAATTTTCATCCGTGACTAGTTGAACTTATTGTAGTTTATAGCCACAACTGCTGTGAGAGGTCAGGTTAAAATGATCTTGTAATATATGATTAGAAAGTTCAGTTTCTGATTCACAGTTCACATTATTGAAAACATACTTTTTTAGGCTATAGCTTCATATTTTGTTCAATAACAGACAGGCTATCATTCCCATAAGTTGGAATTTCTAAATATATCTTCCTTTCTATGTTTCTTTAGGTGTTATGAAGTTGGAAGCTACTAAATTCCGACCAAGAGAGGTGGTAAAGCATGTTCTCCAGACAGCTGCAGCATCATTGCAAAAGATTCTTACCTTGGAAGGACATGTGGCAGATGATGTTCCTATTGATGTCAGTGTTTTATCCACGTATTTCCACCCACTATTATATTTAGACATTAACTTTCGTTTTGCCATTTGCTTATTTTTTTCTTTGGAACGTTTTGAATTGATTTCAGGTCATTGGAGATGTGTTAAGAATTCGACAAATTCTCACTAACCTGATCAGGTACTGAATTATGACTGTTCATCAAAAAATCAAATTATCTTCAAAATATTGTATGGAATAGAGAGGTTGCACTGGTAGCATTAATCAGGACCGAATAACTGTCTGTTCAAAGAAATAAACATGTGCTACCGCAAGTGTGAAAGTAGTTTCATGGGAACTAATGGTTCTCAGTTACGCTGATAAGATATTTTAAAATATATTACCATTTATCACCTCACTTTCTCACATTTTGGGTAAAACCATTTTCTTTCTTCAGCAATGCGATCAAGTTTACACATGAAGGAAAGGTAGGAGTAAAACTTTATCTAGTACCAGAGCCGCCTTTTGCAAAAGAAGGATCTCAGCACGGATCTGATGGATCAACTGCTAATCAATCTACTACTAGTGCATCTAAAACAGAGTCATATACATCAACGTCTAAAACTAGCAGTGATCAGAATGAGTTTCATGGTAAGAAAAACGAAGGATTATGCCAAAATAATTCACATCGCGAACCTGGAACTCCAGTCACGAATGGAACAACAGATGGATCTGAAGAGCAAGTAGAGTTACCTGCAACAACAGTGTGGTTACGGTGTGATGTATACGACACTGGAATAGGAATACCAGGTACATATGAATGCTAACTTTAAATCATTACATGTCACGAAATCTGAGATTTTGTTGGTAATACATAAGTTGATTCAGGATGGGGAGTATTTGTTACATTTTCCTGTCTTTTCGCGTGACAGAAAATGCTTTACCTACTCTTTTTAAAAAGTACATGCAAGTCAGTGCTGATCATGCCCGAAAGTATGGTGGTACAGGACTAGGCCTCGCAATATGTAAACAGCTGGTGAGATCTTCCTTCTATAAAAAAATTATATTTATTTGGTTCCGAAATTTCGTTCTACAGTTGATATCAATCTATATAAAGTGTATGCTTGTAGCTAAGTTGTCTCCCCTCTTCTTATTTCTGCTTAATGAACCCATCTGGTAGGTCAAATAATAGAGAGACAATGAACAAAAAAAATCATATACTTCCATATTAGAATATAAGTAGCTTTTTTCAGTGCTTTTCAACTTCTTTTAGCTATTTTTTTAATAAAAAAAAAATCTTTTAGCTCCTCGTACAAGCCCATATACATATATACACACATATCTGACGCATTTATAAACTAAGATCTTATATGGAAAGGAGAAATTTAAGCAGATTACTCCAAACAATAGCCCAATTTCAAGATCATGAAAAAGTTGGGAATTTGTGATGCTGTGTTTTATGTACGTTTTCTTTTGTTCTTGAGAAGTTTAAGCAATTAACATATGCAGATATGACACTCTTGCTTGTACCAAACCTAACAGCATTCATGCTTTTGGAATAGGTTGAGCTGATGGGCGGCCGCCTTACTGTGTCCAGTCGAGTGAATTGTGGTTCTACATTTACGTTTATTCTACCTTACAAGGGTTCTACATCATGTGATAGTTCTGATGACCCAGATGACCTCTCGGATATGGTTGATCATGATGCTATGGATGAAGATGAAACTGCTGGCTTTTTCCAATTCCTGCCGCGGACTTTGGGATCTCTATTCTCTTCAAATGGATCTAGCAGAACACAAAAATTAATGCCACATAATATTGGCTACGCAAAGTCGCATAAACTTGATGGATTGTCAGAGAATTGTTATTCATTCCCCATGAATAATGGTCCACCAAAGGAGATAGATTCAGCTGTACAGATATCATCCGAGCCTGGAAGTTCAATTAGTCACAGTTGGGACCCTGATAATAAAAGTTGGATTTGCTCAGAGAAAAGCCAAGCGGTGGAAATGAAAATCAATACAAGCGGGCCCCAGCTCCCTCCTAAGAGGCAGAAGAAACCTGATGTGGGTTCCCTTTCCAAATTAAACGGCCGTCAACAAGTATTGAAGAACTCTACCACCTCAAAGCCTAAGATCTTACTTGTGGAAGATAGCAAGATTAATGTAATGGTGGCACAGTCAATGTTGAAGCAGTTAGGCCACACGATTGATGTTGTGAACAATGGTGCTGAAGCTGTCTGTGCTGTTCAGAAACACGGTTATGATCTTGTCCTGATGGTAATTCTTTCAATTCCTTAATCTGTTTCCTATGTTTTTGCCCCATTCTTTTGTGGCAGTGAAAACAAAAGGAAAGCTAACTCCATGTTTAGGGATGAAATATGCATGCATGCATTTGAATTCTGAAAGCTCATTTATGTTGCAGGATGTGTGCATGCCGGTCATGGATGGCCTTCAAGCAACAAGATTGATTCGTTCCTTTGAAGAAACTGGTAATTGGGATGCAGCAGCAAAGGTTGGGATAGAGCAAGATTCATCACAACCAGGTCATACATCTCCAACTAAGCGAATTCCCATAATTGCGGTGAGCCAGTCACTTCTACTCCCTCAAATTGAACTCATATCAATTAATTTATCACCAAAATTCTTAATGCACTGCTGCAATCATAGTCATTTTTCTAATGTTAAACTGTATGCACAAATGCAGATGACAGCAAATGCATTGTCAGAGAGTGCGGACGAGTGTTACGCAAACGGTATGGATTCATTTGTTTCAAAGCCTGTAACTTTCCAAAATCTGAAAGAGTGTCTTGAACAATATTTGGGCTGAAGGACACATGTTGTAAATGACGAGTATGTATAGAAAATTGGCAGAACATGGTAGCAAAGTTTTGTCAATGTATCTTCTTCTTATTCTCACCCATTAAACCATCTCTCCATAGATTGTTTAGTTGTATGCCCTTCTCCGACAAAATAAAATTCAAGTTTCTGAATGAGTTTTGTCAAATTTATGGTCGTTGGGGGTCACTGTCAATAGCTTCACCGAGTGCACCAATTTTGATCATTATTACACGATCAAATGAAAATAGAATTTCGTATTAAAGAAGTCAGTGTAATATTTGAATTGGTACAAGTTTTTATATCATTAGTTTGGGTTGCAAAATTACTTTTCACCGTAGTTCTTCATAAAAGATGAGAAGTAAAAAGAAACACATGTGGGCTAGTGTTCCACAGCCACAAACAAGAAGCGACGGAGATTGGAATTGGATTGATTGAATCAGGTGTGAGAGCAGTGGTGAGAAAAGGAGAATATTTAGGTTATATATATAGTGAGGAGTATGTTAGGTCATTTCCCTTGAAGAGATTCCCGATGCTACAAAGTCAACCTCTTAATGTGCAACTTCACATGTAACCTGAAATGAAAGCGACGTCTGCATATGTACAAAGTATATGTGCAACTTCACTTCTCCCTTATAGGTTGATATACGAAGTATCCATGAAGGATTGTATTTTGCGTGACCTCTCCAAATCGATTGTACACAAACTATAAAATTGATTGTCAATAACAGGGGTTGGTTCAAATGGTAAGGAGCTTGATATCACGAGTCTTTGTGTGTGTAGAAAATCCCTGTTGGAAGGAGATTCATCCACCAAAACTAAGTGTACAACGCGGGTCGGTCTGGATTCTTCAAGGCAAAGCCTTAGAATTGGGAGCCTTATTATTAGTTTGTTGTCATTGCTTCTAACAAGTTCTAACCTATGGACAAAAATTTGAATAATAAAATATTGATAGTTGATGCTATTACTAAGACACAAACTCTTTTAAATTTGATTTAATCTTCTACAATACTGTTTTTAATATAATTTGTTATCTTCGGCGGTAGATGTACATGGGATACAAGATGAGCATGTGAAATTTTATCTGTGTCCACTCCATATATATAAAGTTTGTATCGTGTATATATATATATGTCTATCCTAAAAAAAATATTTCTGAATCAACTATTGATTATCCCAAATGAATATCGCCCAATCCAAGCGGCCAATAACTTTATAAAGCAAGGATTATTGGTAATGGAGATATTTTTGTGAAAATACAAAACCTATAATCTCAAAATTCCAATAAGATTTGGTGAGTGGAGAGTAATGATTGCATCATACAACAAGTTAAAATAATCAAACAAATCTATTAGGATCCATAATAAGATTCCATTTTAGTTAGTTGCAATCAGTACATGATTAGTAGTAGTAGCCATGAATGAACGAAAAGCAGAGACAGAAGGTGAAAAATGTAATGAACGAGACTCTTGGTATTTGGAAGATCCCACCCTCCCTCACACCCAAATGTTGTAGCTTTAATCACTACATATATCCAACAAAACATGCACATCCTTACCACTGGCTTTTGGTGTCTTACCTCTACAGATACGCCATGAAGTGGGATTCCCATCACTACCCATTTTGATTAATTATCTCCATAGTAGCCCACCTTATCCATCAATCATGCTCGCAGTTTCTCCCTCTTATATACAAATAAAGTGAAGGCTGAAGTTATATGGAACGTAGAAATGGTAAAAGAAGAGTGAAATACATTATACAACTGATGAAAATCACAAGATAATATTACCACTACCCACAAAAGCGATGATTATGCTTTTGTTATATGTATAATGATTGTAGCGGATGCCTCCATCAGCAATACTCAGTGCGTTTTAACTGTATCTCCCTCTCAATGGGCTAATGTTTTCAAAGGCAGGGCAGGGAAAGATTCTTGTTCTACAATAAACAATGCTCCTCTAGGCTTGGCTCCTAATGATGGTTAATGGCCAAGTTTAGGACATTCCTTTGTTGGTACCATCAGATATGAGTAAGTCCATTCTTGTTTTTATACGGAACACAAATATCCAAGATTTAGATTTGTAGAAAGATAATCAGCATCAGGTTAAAAGATCATACGCATACTTTTCTTTTTTTTAAAGTCTGGTTTGGTGTAGTATTGTATATGTAATTGGAAAAGCACATTTATCCAAAGCAATGTGCAATGCCCCCGCCAATGCTAAGTTTAGCTGCTTATAAATAACAGCCAGGCCTGGCTTTGTGTGTGTGTTGATCAGGTGCTTTAACCTTCATTTCCTCTACCACCATTAAACAATGAGACCTATTAAGGCAAAAGCAGTAGCATCACCAAAGCCCTTGATGATATCTACACCACGTTCCCAATGGCACTCCCCTGTGCCCTACCTCTTTGGCGGCCTGTCAGCGATGTTGGCTCTCATTGCTTTTGCTCTCCTCATCTTGGCTTGCTCCTACAGAGCCGTCTCTGCTCGCTTGGGCAATAATAACGGCGGCGGAGGAGGAGACGACACCGAGGACGATTCAAACAACCAAGTTAAGGTTTACGAGGACCAAATACTGGTCATGATGGCTGGTGAACTCACCCCCACCTTCTTGGCTACCCCTGTTTTCAGTAAAGCTTCCATTTTTGGTGATCAAAATGGTGACTCAAAAGACATGCAAGGATCTGCTGAAAACGATGATGAAAATGAAACAAGAAATGGACGATGATCATCATCAATCGCCAACGATTACACACAACCATGAGAGACAACAACAAAGCCAAGACCAAAACTGAACCACTTAGCTGATTTCCGTTTATTTTTGAGAGAATTTTCTCTATTTTGATTTTTCTGTTGGGTTTTTCCTTATTAGTCCCCAGAAGTTGCTTGTTTGTTTTTTTGGTCATCGGGAAATGTAAACTGTGTCATCAAGATTTGTTCATGGAAACTGGGGACACTCGCACACCATCAATTGCTCCCAATACGATTTGTTTATGGAAAAGCAAACCTTAAGCAACTGCACAGCAAGTCGACGGTAGCTATTGCTTTCAAATCACATTAATTTAATTCCCACTCTGTTTTTGATGACCATCTATTTGTTAATAGATATGACCATTGCCGAAATTTTGAAGATAGAGATGTTTTGAGGAACATTTGAAGTTCATTCACAACCTTTCCGATCCTTAACACTCGGAAAATTTTAACTGCTACAGAAGTTGTTGGGTCTATTATCTTGCTATGAAAGCGCTTAATTTTGCTACGAATTAAAACCACAAAATTTAAATATATATATTCACGAAATTATTCATAAGTACTTTATTCATGACTAATAAATAAATTAATCACAGATAAACATATTTTTTTTTATCTTTTAATTTAATAATCAAACTTAAATATTTTTAAATACCTGAATGTAAAGAACACCCAACCGAAAAGTGAAGTGAGGTGTGAACAAATATTTCAAGAGTCAAACATGATGAGTAACACAACACCCTACACCAAACCGTGATTAGCCACCTCTTCATGTAATTTTCTTCTTGGAATAAGGAAACAAAGACCAAAACCAATAATATTGACGATAGTTTCCTTTCTAAATTATACTTTCTGAAAGGGAACATCACAAACATGGAAATAACTACAAGAGAAACAAATTTGACTACAACATAAAAGGACTTGAGTCTTGACATTCTTTACATAAATTCACAACTGGAAACCCCTTCTATGTGCGTGATACAAAGATTTTTCTTTTCTATGACCAACTATTACTATTCAAGTTTATTTCGACTCAATTTTTTTTGTTAGCAACATAACCGAAACTTAAAACCATGCTAGGAAGGGATGTGTTAAGCAGAATCACTACAAGAGGAGCCACTTTGATTGGCCAGTTGATTAGCCAAGAAACGGACGACAACACAAGTGATATTATCTGCGCTACCTCTCTCACATGCCTCCTGCATCAGCCGTTTCGCTGCATGCTCGGGATCCTCTATTGGCTTTACCATTGCCACAGCCTCCTGCAAAAGGTAAACAGCAGTTATGAAGGAAGCTAACTATGCTCAATTCTGAATCCATTTAGAGACATCAATGGTTAATGGGAGTGTTGTTCTCCCTTGCGGTCCTGGATTTGAGCAGCTGCCTGTAAGGTTTGTGTGCATTGTCAATGGCTAAGAAAAATCCTGTACAGATACGACCTTATAATCACCCCGGACTAATTAAAAAAATTATGCTCATTTCTTCAATTAAATAATGTGAGGAAAATAAAATGCTACCGCCCATTGACAGAATCAAAATGCTGCCAGTTTTTGCCAAACTACTACCAAGATGCATCAAGTTAAGAAAGTAAAGTGTTTCATACCTCGTTTGAAACAACATCCCACAGTCCATCACTTGCAAGAATAAGGAACTCAAGCGAGCTGTCAACTTTTTCCTCCTGCAAGCTCAAATAAGATACACGAGTTGTAGAATGCTTAAAAATCAATAGTCGGAATCCTATAAAGTTGTTAATCCCCAGGCAGAAATCTAACAATTAAGGCTACATGCAAAGAGCGGCTGTAAACTGAGAGAAAGCTGATGAGACATATTCCCCCCCTCCTCTGAATCTTGGTGCAAAACAGGATTTCCTTTGTTATAGGTTTCTGTCTTAATTATAACAATCCAATCTTCCGAACGGACCTGGATTTCTGGATCAGCAACAACATACTGCTTCAATAACCTGTCACCAAATGCACGAGAGACAGCAAGAACACCTCCCACTCTCCAAGTTCCTACAGAGATGATTTCCGCCACAGTAAATGAATAAAAGGAAGAAATTTTACACACAGAAAAGCTTATACAGAAGATAGGACGGTAAGAGAGGAACAGAGAAATGGCCAAATGTATTCCGCACCAGCCCACATGACAAATCCTCCTGCATCCTCAATCCTTTGTCGTTCATCACTTTGATCTGGCTTGTGATCACGAGACACGGCATAAGCTGCAAGGGAATATCATAGATCAGCCAGCAATCAAATGATTCTTCAACAAGATTATCAAAAACCTTAATTCACGCCTACACTGGATGGGCAAAGGAGCAGTTACATAAGAAAGCATACTGTGTTAAACTCGTTTGAAGTAAAACATAACATATAGAGCTTTCATGTTACAGGTAAAGCTAATGGCAACATCACATGTTTCAGATATCAGATGAATATAAAATAGAAAAAAACAATAAATCATACCTTTGCCGCCTCTGCAGATAACAGCTCGAGAATCCCCAACATTTGCAACTAGCAATCGATCACCAACAAGTACAGCAGTAGAAGCAGTAGATCCAGCATCCCTATTTTGGTTATTTTCTGATTTTAAAAATTCAGAGTCTGTATGGTTGTATGCATCAGCTGGAGTTGGAAACAATTTGAAAAGACAAGTTAGACAAGCCAACTAGAAAAGACAACTATACAATGCAGTAACAATGTGGATAACCTATAGCAGATTTGGTGTCAGATATGAACTTTGGATGCCTGATCAAATTACTGAAAAGGTTATGCTTGACATATTCAGCTGCCCGAGCACCTCCATGACCTGAAAAAGCCTTGCGTGTAAAGATTGAGTGAACAATCAACTAACTAATCATGACAAGCCAGCAACAGATTCTTTAATCTTACAGCAGTTATGATCTTAATGATGCATGGTAAAAGAATATTTTCTAAGGCAGAATATAATGAACAGCCACAGCATAGAATTTATAGTTTACCACAGAACTGTCCTGAGCCAATAACAGCCCATGAGCAATGGCTTCCAATATTGCTACCACAATGAAGCAGATAACTAATACCGGAATATGCCTGAAATCCTTTCAGATACGTTCTCTATGCTGAAACTTGAGACTACACTTGTATTGTCCAGCAAACAACAGTGTATCTTGCTCTACTCAGACTCCCCGAGGGATCAGAGCAAAACCAAGGAAGAAAATGCTCAACTTAGAACAGAAAGAGATTATCAAATGAAGAAAGGCTAAACTGGAGGAAAACAAGAATTATACACTCTTTAACACAAATTATAATGGCCACTAATGTTACAAAAAGTATTTACCTATATGTAGGACGAGTTGTGAAGTATACATGAACCATTAGAAAGATATGTGCAAAAGCATCGGGGAGAGATACATAGATAAAGTAAGAGAAATATACCATCAAAAACTCCAAAAAGACCAACTATCTCTCCATCAACACCATCAATTCTTGTTTCATAAAAATCTTCCATTGAAGACCTCTTTCCAGGAGAGCTTGCGTAGCCGTAGCTGAACTTTTCATTCTGGCTGTTGCCATAAAACAAGGGAAATTTGATTTAGACATGTATAAATCATTGCTTTTTCAGGAAAAGATGTAAACTCACTGACCATAGACTAGTTATTATCATCAAATCTAAGCAAAAAATATTTCACGACTATTGATGTAATTGTTTCTGTGCTTCATCACAAGTACAAATGATATTTCTTCAGGTGTACTCATTGCAGACAAAAATTCAACAAAATTAATTTCCTACCATTCAAAATACAAGACATAAAATACGTGACAAAACCATGCAGTAAATTTTTTATGCACAAAATGCAATATATTTAGGTCAAAGACAGAAAGGACCAAAAACTGCTTTGTCGGGACTAAGAAAAAACAGAGCCTGGAAGCAAAAAAATAATTTGTTCTTGCCTGAGTTATATTGGCAACACGACAAACCGTCTTTTAATCCTGATCCATAAAGAATGGAACAAACAGGAAACTAATTCATTCGCCATGTGATGATTGAGAAATTATCACTTTGGTTGAATCAAAAACTACAAATTCAGGATTCCATTGTAGGTTTCTCCAAACTCGTGCAGTGAACAAACCATTAAAAGGTAAAGATCCACAATAATTTAACATGCATGCTAATCTATATTTGTAAGTATATGAACTATCCAAATTCAAGGAGGTTAAGCATGCATTTCAAGAATAAATTCATTTGTTTTAAGTTACCTCTTTTCATTTTGTCTACTTTTGCTAATGATAATGATTACTAATCAGATGCCTTACTAATTAAGATATATTCCAAGGTTTAACTGAAAGCAAGCTATCCAATGAGCATGGATCATCGTAGGCAAGGAAAGCAAAGTAAATAACGGATATCTCAGGAACTCTAACTATCGAAGTTGATCTCTACATAAAAAAAATCGAACAATTAGCATCAGTCAGACAAAGCGTGAAGAGCAAAACACGTGTTGAACCATATGGAAAATGAATATGGAGTAACTTGCAAAGCAAAAAAGGCACCAATCGAAGAAATTGAAGGTCGAAGCAAAGAATAATGAGAAGGAAAGAAAATAGAGAAGCATAAACCTAAGGCCTCCGCCGCTGACCGATCGGTATTCAGCGTGAACCTGATTCGAAGATTGCAAAACAGAGTTCAAATAGCCCATATTACAGCTCGGGCATTCAGAACTTTCACTTCTTATCACTAGGATCCAAATCAGGAAACAACAAAACGTACGCCTAATTTGCATGCTAATTAAAACCAAACAGTATCCAAATTTTCTGGATCACCGCAGATCTTAACCTGCAAAGCAACAAAAAATTTGCAGATACAATTCAAACTAATTCCAACACAATAAATGAAACTTGAGGAATGATTAATATAAGTGAGATCATTATCGGTAAAGTTTTAATGAAATAAATAAATAAATGAAGGTGGTGGACCGGGGAGAGGAAAAGGTTTACCTTAACGAAGGGAAGCGAGAGAGAGAACAAAGCGCTTAAAAGGCGGTTTAATGTATAAATTACAGCAGAAACTCTTTAAATTAATACTCAATAAATTAATAAATTCTCTACAATAATAAATTTGTTCGGTCTCAACTTGGATCAATATAAAAATTTGAAAAACTCGATAAAATAATAGAATAATAATTTTTCGTGAGATCCTTTATAATTTTCGGTCCCAAGAAAATCATAAATTAATAATTCATAGAAACTGAAAAAAATATGTTACACTCTATTGAAATATATTCAATAGTTGTCTATTTTTCTTTAAAGTTCAAGTCTATTTGGAGCTCATTATTAATTTAACTCATCTCTTGCAACGTAATTTTAAGAGACATAGACTAATTTGTCTTTTTGTTTTGTATGTACAGTATAATTACTTAAAAACTCTTTAAATTAATAATTATTAATTTATTGATAAATTAATAATTCTCTAAATTAATAAATTTCTCCGATCCTGACATTATTAATTTATAGAGTTTTAACTGTACCATAAAAAAATGGACGGGTCAAATTGTTTTTTTCCCTATACAGGTTTAATTTTGCACCGAGTGCAAATGGAAGGTTCAAGAGGATTGTGGTGTGCGTAGTTGGGTTACAGGTTACAACCTCTTTTATTGGCATGTGATGTGTAGTGTCCTCGTGGCGGAGCTTTGAGCTATATTCAATGGCTGCTTAGTAGCTTGGGATGCTGGGTGTCCGAAGGTAGTGGTTGTTTTTATTTAAACTAAAATCAATTATTAGTATAGATACAAGTAGAAGATGCTTGAAACTAGAACCATTGTTGCTATCAGCTACAAACTTAGGTGCAGCCACCAGTTCCAAAACCAATCCTTCCTCTACCACCATCGTATACCACTTCCAATGTCTTCTGTTGTGTATTCCCGAGAATCGTCACATCCGAGTCATCGTCGTTTCTGGCAAATGCTAAGCACACTTGCGAGATACCATTAAAGTACAAAATTCCCTCTGGATTATGGGAACCCCAACACCCCTACTGAACAAGAAGCTTATCTCAGGTATTGTAACAGTAGAATGCTTGCTAGTCATAACATGTGTCCAGTATAGAAAGTGGCTGTGCCCTCGGATATTGCTTCAGCTCTCGTCTAAATGCAGATCTTAACGCTGAATAGGCAGCCAGTGTTAACCTTGTGATGACAGTTCCAGAGTCAATGATGGTGCAACCGGCTGCGAATTTTTTCCGCATACGCTTATTCCGGTCATGTTAATACCGTAAGAGGATTCTCCTTGGGGGATTGTTGATAATGTTGTCAATTTTACAGATTTTGAGATGTGACGGTTGCCAAATCTAAGGAAGCCAGTTGAGCTGGGGATGATGGCAGGCAGTAGGAAAATATTTTCTTGTACTTTACGGCCGTTTAAGAAGGCAAAGATAGTTTATCTCGGCCAAGTCCTAGCAAACCAGCTGCGCCACCGAAAAGACCTTGGTTGTTTTGGCCGCAACCGAAGAGAAAGTTATTGAACGCATCCCTTGATGTCAAGGTGAGCTTTATTTTAGCAAAGAATCCAACTGAGAATGACGAGTCCCCATATTGGATGCCATAAACACAAGCTGATGATGAGCAATTAAGCGAGTTACCTAAAATCATACATATAAAAATAATGAATTAACATTTTAACACAAATCCGATGGGACCTGAATCGGCCAAAGAAAATTACATGTTGCATAAATCTGTGAATTGCAGGTAGTTGAGCCGCAGGAAACATTGGATTACGTTGAGGATAAGGAGGGAGGAAAAATAAGATCCTTCTGTTTATAGCAAGATCTTAAGCAGGGCTTGCATTGTGTCCATGTGATGTCGCTTCCAGTATCGAATATGAGAGACAGATCCTTCTTTGGGGTGTTGAGGCCCACTGTGACTATGTAATTACCCGACCCCACCACGCTACCATCCTTGGACGGGAGATTGACATTATCGCTCTGCTTCACATTGGTGAGGCCTTGGTTCTTGGCAAGCTTTGAGTGAATGTACTTGACCCAGGCTTCGTCTTGGAGGAGGATTTCGGCTTGAGTGGAAATATTTGCTTTCTCTCGTTGGAGCTGAGAGCACGGGCCATGCTTGTGGACAACCGATAAAGAGGAGTACTTGTCCGAGGCTAAACTTCAAGGACATGCACAAGTCATAGAACTTCAATACTAGAGTATCATCCTTGTTAATGCACAAAAAACAGCAGTAATCATTTCATAGAGAGAGATGATTAACCTTGTGCAGAAGCATCAGAGCTGCAAATAGAGGAGGGTAAAAGAGAGGCGACTTGGATGGCATGAGTGTGGTGATATTGAGGTGGATGGCTCTCAGCAGTGGCATAGCCCTCCTTCAAAGAGAAGACAATTAGGCATATATAAACAAGGAGTTTACTAGCAGAGAGGAAGGCGCCCATGCTACGCCTTTGTTTCTTTTTCTCATCTTAAAACCACACTCTCTATTACTATATTCATATATAGCAGTGATCTTTTATCTTAAAAAAAAATCTATTTAATCTACCTACCAACTATGTAACACCCCAACCCGTATCCAACCCGGATACGAATCCGAGGTGTCACATTGACTTTTCAAATCGTTTACTTTTAAAAGATAATTGAAAATTTAAAACTTTTATTTATATAAAAATGGTGGAAACCTTAATCAAAAGTAACCAATGGAAGTTTAAACTCAATTGAATTTATAACTCCATAATTTCCATAAATACAATAAGGTTTATTTACAAAATTGATCAAAGCATTTAAGATTCAAACCATTAATTACATGCCAACCACATTCAATATGACAAAATATCTACGGTTTAATTCGTTTTTTATCTAATCTTCTGAAAGGAGATGTTGACATGACTTGCCTAGCTTTGCTCTTATTGCTTCTCTGAACCTACGTGTGAAACACTCACATGCTAAGTCTTTGACTTAGTGAGGCATATAATTATTCTTAATAATAATCTCAAAATCAATCTTGTCCAAACAAGAAATAGAAATAATGTTCTTAGTCAAACTAGGAACAAAATAACAATCCTCTAAATTTAAATCAAGTCCACTAGGCAAAGATAAAACATATATCCTTATAGCTAATGCATCAACTCTTGCTCCATTTCTCATTCGTAGATCTACGTCTCCTTTAGCCAGATTCCTTCTCTTTTGCAGTCCTTTTACATATGTAAAAAATGATAACCACAACCGATATCTAATACCCAAAAAGTAGATGTTGACAAATTAACATCATGAAACAAACGTTTCGTTTGTTTTTGCCTTCTTGACCTTTTCAAGATAAACATGGCAGATTCTCTTCCAATGTTCGTTCTTATCGCAATGGAAACATTTTCCTTCCTTGCTAACTCCCCTTTTGGTTTTCAATGCATCTTTTCCTTTCAATTTGGTCTTACCATTGCCCTTATACTTTGTCGCTACCTTTTTCTTTCCCTTTTCTTTATCCTTGTGGACCATCAGAATGAGCTTAGGTCCAACATTTTTCATGTTACTTTTAGCAGTTCGTATCATGCCAAGTAACTGTGGTAAAGTCTTGTTAATTTCATTCATGTTGAAATTAAGGACAAATTGGCTAAAGCTATATGGCAACGATTACAGGATAACATCAGTAGCCAATTCATCTTTGAGAGGAAATCCCAACTTTTTCAACGTTTGGATGTAGCCCATCATCTTGATTACATGAGCTCTCACAGGAGATCCCTCTGCCATTTTGCATTGAAATAGAGCTTTAGAGGTATCGTACCTCTCTTGACGTGATTGCCCTTCATATATTTCCTTCAGATTTTGAATCATCTCATATGCAACCATGTCCTCATGTTGTTTTTGAAGCTCAGGAGTCATGGTGGCAAGCATTAGACATCCAACGTCTAATATATCATCCATATGTTTCTTAAATTTATCTTTGTCAGCTCTAGAAGAATTAGTTGTCGGTTTATCAGGAACAAGTTCTTCAATGATATATTATTTCCTTTTCTGTTTGAGAATAATTCTCAAATTACGAAATCAATCAAGGAAATTTATGTCATTAAGCTTCTCATTCTCAAGGAGTGATTGCAGTGATAAAGTGTTTATTCAAAATTAAAAACTCTCTATTAAAAATATTAAAGTAAGTAAATTTACTGAATTAAAAATTTATAAATAGGTATTTATTTACAAATTACTCCCACTATTTTATTCAAAATTAAAACCCTCTCGTTTTAATTTCAAAAAAAAATCAACGAAATTTTTTCTAGAGGGTGAGGATCCATAATTCATCAATTTCCTAAATCAGCTTTGGTTTTTCTTTTAGGATAGTGATTATTTAGGTAAGTAACACTTTACTAGTTACATCTCTTTTAACTCCTCCTTTTGGTGAACAACTCTTATTCAAATCATCTCACGACTTATCCAAATACTTAGCCTCTAGGTTTGTAATCCTATTAGAATAACCTAACTAAGTTATTACCAATAACTCAACTAATGAATATCACTTGCTTATTATTCGCGTTTAACCAAGATAGATTTATGTGTCAATGCTTTGACAAAGCCCATACAATATCGATCGAAGCCTTAACGAGGGTAAATATTGGACGGTTAAGTTAACTTAGATTATAAAGAGGGATTTGCGTAAATATCTCATCATTTTTCGTTTAATATTAGGCTCTTATTGATTTCATCAATATTCATTCTTATTTTAACATTTGTTGTATTACACACATAACAAATATAAGCAATAAATAAGATGCAATGGTTATATCCCAAAAATAATAACTAAGGTTGTCTATCCTAAGCCAATGGGAGAACCAAAACCCAAAAACCTATGACTGCTCTCTAGGTATCTTCTCGCCTTTAGCTCAGTCCGTTCTTCTGCTCATTTTGAATCTTCATAGGATTAAAATTTAAAAGAAACTCGTTTTACATACAAGGGAATAAAATGAGAAGAGAAATATAGTTGAAATATAGAAAGGCACGACACACAGGCCGTATTTTAAAATTCAACCATTGTAAATTGAAAAAGTGCTATAACCATACATGTCAAACACCGTGCAAAACAAACATATCATATATATATATATATATACACATTGTTATGTCTTTGTTAAAAATACTAATATGGGCCTGCAATCTATATTGCTCATTAAGGGTCAACGGACGAACCACACGTTGTTACGCCGGTGGGATTATTTTTTAAAAACACACTTTCGTTTCTATAGAAAAACCTCACGATTTGATAACACTTATCAACAGAATCGTGTTTGTGGGATTTTTAATCCTGAAGGTTTTTTTGCATCGGAGTAACCATTGTTCCACTGCCAAACGCTATATGCTATTACATACCTACTGATCATCATGTCAACGATTGACATATGGATTTCGTAAAATCCTTGCAACAACATACAGATTGTAAAAACATATTAACATATTAATCGTAACTTTAATCGACCACTGATTTCGCACAAAAATCACATAATTGTCGAAAACAATAAAACCAAAACATGCATCTCATATATATCACATCAACCAAGAATTTTAACCTGAATTCGGATGTACAAGTGGATCTGATACCACTGTTGGGACCGTTGATGCACCCCATGACGCAGTGAAAACAAAACTAAACGGGCTCACTAGCAATCCAAGTATGAAAAACCAAAATCGGAAGGAAATGATGCGAAAACTTATAGTGGGTTCCTTGAAAAGCAACATAGACAGAAATGGATAATAGTGCTCACGAATGATTCGAATCGTAAGCCTCCACGAAAAGACAAAATAGTTTTGAGAAAACAGCTGAAGATAAACGGTTGCTAGACCTTACACAACTTTAAATATGAGTTACCCTAACATATTAGGGATTTTTTGTTATTTCGAATTAATTAATTTATTATTTAATTAATTCAAATTAAATATCCATTAAAGACATATAATCCGAATTACACTCTTTAACGTTTATTTAAACTCTTATTTAATTATTCTGAATTAAATATCCATTAAAAGAGTTGTAATCGGAATTACATTCTTTTAATATTTATTTACTATATTTGGGATAAGTAAAATCATATGTATATCAAATATACATATATTAACTCTATATATATTTTAGTAACGTACAACAAATTGCAAATATTTGCTCATTTCAATTCTAGGGTGTGACCCTGTAGGTTCTTGTAACATTAGTAATAATTATTAGAACAATTATAATATTACATACAATGAGTATCATCTAGCAATATATCATTGTCCCCTAAGTTACAAGAAATTATGATTTGACATATCATATTCGTGATTAACTCTTTTATGTATTACATTCTTTTTTTCCTTTATAACTAGAATAGGAAAAAGTCTTGGAATAGTCACACTTGTATAGTCAATCTATTGGTTCTTGATATCTAGAGTATACTATAATTAACGAATAATTTGTGATATCTCATATCAACTTATTCGAGCATGGCTATGCATTTCTAGTCTCACTCAACCAAGTGGCATGTGATATATTTCCTATTATGTAGGAAGGATAAATCTTATCTTAATCATACACACCCCACTACATATATCGAGATATATTCAATAACAATCTTTATAGTGCAAACAATTATGGAACATGGTTAACTGTATCAAAACATACAACAATATATGTTGGGATAACATTCATCTCAAGTCTGAGGATCATACATATAATCATCACCATGAGCAATGTTATGAACATCACATAATAATCCAAGACATATGCTCATGGTAGGTCAATCCAATACATTGTTCTCTAACAATATAATCACGTATCAATTCTGACATCTCTATGTCAATGACAATTCGTTGTCATCAATCAATAACATGTTAGTCTTAAGCGTATTATTATTGTTCATACCCATAATAATACTTAACTAGGGATCTTTTAATAATAATAATAATGTTATTATATGAACTTTATTATCTTTCAGTTTATGTTAAACACATATATATAACTGAAAAGAATAGTGGCAATGCCTTTATTTAATAAAATCGGTAAATAAAATGTATCATTACAATTATCATATGATTGGTCTTTGGACATACTCTAACAACTGACACTGTAGACGCGCACGCCCACGCCCATGAGCACCTGTTCGACCACCAGAACTCCTACCACCATATTGCCATGAATAACTATTGAATTGATGCGATTGACGAGTGTCTTGATTGCAGTGTTGAACTTGAGTAACATGAGCTCTCACGTGCAATTGAATATTCTGCTGAAATCCCTTCAACTGAGCTTCATCATAAATTAGAACATGCTTAACTCTATCAACATAATAAGCTTATTTGCTAGCAGTAATCACCTCCACAAACGATTGATATTCGTACAACAAACCATCTAAAATAGTGATAGTTTGTTCAAGATCTAAAATCAGACTTCCACATGTAGCCAAAGCATCACATACCTCCTTTATTTGAGTAAGATAACTCCTCATGCTTTCCTCACCTTTCTTGATTGTTTTGAGTTTGAAATGAAGGCTCATAACACTCATCATAGAACGATTTACAAAGAACTTGAGCACGGTTGACTAAACATCTATCGATGTTTTTGCACCTACAAACTGAGGAAGAATATGATCGATGATGGTAGAGAGGAGCCACAATGCTAGGGAACTATCCTGTGCCACAAAGATCTCATGTGCTTCATTGATAACAAAGCTGCCATCAGCCTATTGAATCATCTCTGGCAGCTGTTGAAGATCACCAGTAAGAAGTCTTTCCAAGCGATGACTCCTTACTGTCAAGAGAACCTACTGTTTTCATAAAAGGAAATTCATCTAATTGAGAACAAGATTAATTTTCTTGTTTATGAACAACCGTCCACTACTCCTTGACGATTCGCTAAGATCCAAATTCTGCAAAGCATCTTCAAGAGCCATCGCAACACACGAGTTGAACTCCTCAGCAGCAAAAAAGGGAAAAAAGAGCAAGAACACAATGGATCATAGGGCCAAGAAGAGAAAAGGACTCTGAAATCTCTGGCGAATGATACCATCTTGAGAAACTAGAAATAATGAGAAGAGTAGGTGTGATTTTTATTATGAGTAAAGAACATGATGTTTTGCATAGAGGATGTAAACATATATACATGAACATCACCTAGTTTGTTAGACCTAACTAACCAACTATGTGAGCTGACAAGTGAAACCTGATGCAAGCAAACTTCTAAATAGATTCTAAAAGGCCATCTAGAATACTCTTTACATTATATCATGCCTGAAAATATCTGAATTATTATTCATATTTAGAGGACACACTGAGCTTTGTAACTCACTGTATTTTTGTTTCTATTTTCAGATTATCTAAATGTATAACCAGTTTGACTATCACAGGAGTAGTCTCGATTTTATGTTGTGTGAGGTTAAATTTTTTCTTTCAACCTCTTTAAATTGTGGCATGAGTGTATTTTGATCTCGAATTTGGTAAAAAAATTTAAATGATTTATTAAACAAATTTTTATCTGTAAATTGTTTATAAGATCAACGTGATTACTCTGATTTAGTTGTAACTCCTAGGCCGAGTTTAAGAGTTACATTTTAACAAGTAATTGTAAGCAAAGAAGAAAGCGAAGATTCTGCATTTTCTTTGGTGAATATAATATACATATGTCGTAGAGGCGAGAGCAAAAATTAATTCCACATTGGAGATGTAATCCCCATACGACACGCAGAAGAATTGCATGAGCAACTTACGCGGTTGCATCGCATGCCATGGGATGGGCCCCGCCTTCAGTATTTTTCAGGTCATAACGTTTTCTAAGTGGATGATTCCACCTCTAACCACTAGTTATAATTCTACAAGAAAACATACGCATTAACGAGGGTCTCCTTCGAGATATTGCCCCGTAATTTACCCTCCACTCAATGTGAACAATACGAGACCCCACAGCTTCAAAGTTTGTGACAATAAATTATTTCTTCACAGGTTTTCCAATCTTTGTCTTCACAACACCACCGTATACATCTATAACTACCCGTAAAATCATGAACAATTCATATTTAAATAATTTTACTTTTGAAAGAAAATTGACACAAATATAATAATGGATACATATTTGATGATAACTGTATTCATATGACTTGTATACGCAACCCCATTTGCAATTCAAGTCCAACTAAAATTAGAAAAACAAGCTAGGATGCAATCATTCTAAGTACCAAGATATGGAAAATACGAAACCAAACAAATTTGATTTTAGACCATAAACTTGGTTTTAGTCTAATCAAGTTCAACGCCAAGAATCCAATGCAACGCGTCTAAGCATCATACTCTTCTCTGATTAAATATACATTTACGGTATCTAAATTTATATAATACGTACGAGCGAATACGGTATATAAAATTTATATATGTGAGCGAGATAATGATACGTTTCTTTCGACTCTCGTTTTCATCTTCACGGAAGATCCCAATGGGTGCAGGTGAGAAGAAGCAATTAAGTTCGCAAATTTCCAAGAATCCATGGTATTAAGCAACACCAAAACCTCCACAATTAAACAAAGATGCAAAACCAATAACAATAACACTTTTAACCCACAAATGATTAAAATCCCAGGAAGAAAACACCAACAACTTGAACACGGAGACTTAATCTCGCTTCTCCTCTCGAGGTGAACTAAGTGGGAAAAGAGTCAAAAGCTCCGGCGATCGGCTTCCTCTGGGTGTATTTAACGTTGACGGGTGCAAGTAAAAACATTTCTCTGCAATCGCCTTTTCTTCTTCTGAAACCCTCGGAGACGATGGTGATACAGTACCAGAGCTAGAGTAAAAGAGTGATTCTGATCCTAGTGGAGTCACCGGTGAGTCAAGACGAGAGTTTGCAGACACAGACACGGTGACTAGGCGAGTTACGTAGAGTGGTGAGACCGAGCTTGATCTCCAGCTTTTTCATGGAGTGTTGTAATTTCCTACGTTCTTGGAGCTTAAACGGTGGACGTCGCGGTGCTGTGGGGTGGTCACAGCCATGAGAGCAGGTTTTGGAGGAAAGCCTTCCAGGGAGAGTAACGGGGAGCTTGTCTGTGTGTTGTGGATCCGGTGAGTTTCTGGACCAGGTCTTTGAAGGTGTTTGCATCAGCCTCCACGAAAGTGGTCGGTGTTGGCGTTGAAGGCACTGATGATGAAGCTACGGAGTTGAGGTGCTTTTCCATTACAAGCACTATAATATTTAACTTTAGAGATAGATAGAAAGAAAAATACAGGTCGTAGATCAAAGAAGCTGGTGAAGTTAATTGTTGGATTGTTTTATAGAGGAGAGATAGAATGTTTGATGGGATGTCTGTGTGTGTGTGTGTTTTGGGTTGTGTTGTTAGCGACGTGCTTTGATGGCCTTCCCCTTTCTCTCTCTCCCCCCATGCAATTTTATTTAGGGTTATTATTTATTTGATGTACAATTTATTTATTTAATTATAAAATTTAAAAATCTAACTCAATATTTTTAAAATTTTAAATACAATTCTTAATTCAAATTAATATATTTAATTAAATCAAAGTTTACATCAATATATAAAAGACAATCTTTTTAATTTATTTCTAAAAAAATGCACATACACCAAACCTTTCTTCTTGATCATTTAAATATGTTGACGCCTATCATTAATAGATGTATATGGTTAAGAGATCTCACCATTCTCTGCTCGGACCCCTAATAATCAAATATTATATTCTTAATTGCTGATTAAAAACTCTAATAATTTTTTACCACATTTTTGTGTTCCGAATTCTGTTTTAATTTGACTTGTAAAATTTATTATAAGACTTGTTTTAATTTTTTTATTTTAGATTCAAATATTAATAATACAATAGTAAAACCCTAAATATATTACCAATAACAACAACAACAAAACCCTATTCCCATATGTAATGAGGTTAGGGGGAGGTAGGCTAGTAGGCTATCCCCAACGCCAGGTTGAGAGCAGCTTCCGTGGAAGACCTTCGGCAGTCAGAAAAATTAAAAATAAAGATAAAATACAATGCATGTATAAATAAATACATAGTTGAACAGTCTTCATATGCGCGTCTGTAATGAGAAGTTATCCCTGCAAATAAATCCCTGCGTACAAATCTCTGAATATAGACAAAAAAACGTGAGTCCCGAATAAATTTAAAAGACGAAACATGATAAGGATATACAGAAGTCAGTGGTTGCAAGCTACGATAAAAGAATAATGTCAAATGGGTTAAAACCTAAACTAATGCAACACTACTCCGCTATCCAAGTTCTAATCCTTCAAAATTCTCATGACAAAAACGTATTAAAAGTAGAAGTCAAGGAAATTACTATAAAGGCTTAAAAAGAAGGCAGAGATGCTACACCATATGGTTGTGACCCACACTACTCTGCTACCCTGGTCTTAAGTCTCCATACTTTCCTATCAGAGGTCATGTCCTCGATAAGGGCTAAATCCTTCAAATCAGATCTCAAGCAGTCTACCCACTTCCTCCTTGGTCGTCCTCTCCTTCTGGCACCGTCGACTATAATCGACTCTACCCTCCTGACCGCATCTGACTGTTGTCTCTTAAGGACATGCCCAAACCACCATAGTCTTCCCTCCCTCAATTTTTCGGATACAGGCATCACCCCAATGACATCCTAATTGCAGAGTTTGGAGTCATTTCCCACAGAGTCTTACCACATGTCCATCGAAGCATTCTCATTTCTGCGGCCTCCATCTTCTTACGTGATCCTTCTTGATTGCCCAACATTCTGATCCATACATCTGTTAAAAGTCCAAAGGTTGGTAAATGTTTCTTTGAAAAATATTTTTCAAAGTTTGGTAAAGTTTGGTAGATGTTTGTTGAAAATAGGAATGGGTAAATTCACTTTAGTCATTGCACTGTAGGGTATTTTCAAAGATTAGTCCCTAAGTTTCAACTATAAATACCCTAGCTCATTTAGCTTCAAAATCATCCCAAAAATCATTTCTTTCTCCCAATACTAGAGAGCTTTCTTTGTAGTGAGTGTTTTGTAAACACCTGTAAATTTCTCTCTTAGTAAAAGATCTGCAGCAGTCCGAGACGTAAGCACAATTGGCTGAACTCCGTTATCAATTTCGGGTATTATTTTTCCGCTTTTATTTCGCATTCTCACTAATCTGGTTATAGGGAAATTACTTGTACTCGGGTTTATTTCCTAACAACTGATATAAGAGCTTTTGGTTGTGAATTTTGCCAATTTTTTACGATGTTACTATTCATTACTATTCACGTGAATAGTGAATTTTGTGAATAGTAAAAAAATTTGTAGGCGATACGAGCTTGTCGACGGAGGTGTTCTAATATACGGTGGTTCGCAAGAATTATCAGAAACGATCGAAGAAGCCAGATTCGAGTAAGAGCGATGGCTGCAGACGAAGGGAATGTGAAAATTTGAGAAGTTCGATGGTGCGGACTTTGGTTTTTGGAAGATGCAGATTGAGGATTTTGTACCAGAAAAATCTATATCAACCTCTCTCAAGAAAGAAACCAGAAGGCATGAAGAATGAAGACTGGGCTCTTCTGGACAGACAAGCCCTCGGAGTTATCCGACTGACGTTATGCAATGTTGCTTTCAACATAGCAAAGGAAAAGACCACAACGGGTCTTATGGCGGCTCTCTCCAGTATGTATGAGAAGTCATCAGCCTCAAACAAAGTACACTTGATGAGGCGATTATTCAATTTGCGGATGACGGAAGGGGCATCGATGGCACAACACCTAAATGAACTCAACACAATCACAACCTAGTTGACAGTGGAAATTGAATTCGATGCTGAAGTTCGAGCTTTAATTCTCTTATCATCTCTACCAGACAGTTGGAATGCTACTGTTACAGCAGTTAGCAGCTCGTCGGGAAATAGTAAATTGAAATTCGACGATGTTCAGGATCTGGTACTGAGCGAAAAAATTTCAACGGAGAGAATCGGTTGAAGCATCAACCTCCTCAGCCTTGCACACGGAGTCCAGAGGGAGAACTTCATAAAGAAATTCAAATCGTGGCAGATCGAAATCCAGAAGGGGCAAATCAAGATCAGGAAAGAAAGATTTTACCTGTATAATTGTGGCAAGAATGGTCACTTTAAAAGAGATTACCGAGCACTGAAGAAAGATACCGGTGCACAAGAATCTGCCAACATGACAGAGGAGACATGTGATGCCATGATTCTAAGCGTCAACACTCTGATTGAATCATGGATCTTAGATTCAGGGGCATCTTTCCACTCCACCCCATGCCGAGAAATCATGGAGAACTATGTCAGTGGTGATTTTGGGAAGGTTCATCTAGCCGATGATGAAACCTTGAAGATCATTGGAAAAGGAGACATCCGATTAAAGTTACCAAACCAGACCACCTAGAAGCTGACAGGAGTGAGACATATTCCTGGCCTCAAAAGGAATTTGATTTCTGTAGGACAACTTAATGGAGAAGGATATAGTACAACCTTTTCAGGTTATGAATGGAAGATTACCAAAGGAGCACTCGTCATTGCTCGTGGTAAGAAATTGGTACTCTCTATATAACCTCAAATTTAGAGAATATTATTGCAGTAGCAGATGCTGATGGAAAATCAAACCTATAGCACCAAAGGCTTGGCCATATGAGCGAGAAAGGGATGAAGACACTTTTTGTCAAAAGGGAAGCTACCGGATCTAAAGAATGTAGATGTCGGACTATGCGAGGATTGCATCTTTGGTAAACAAAAGAAAGTCAGCTTTGCAAAGATTGGTAAGACACCCAAGGCTGAAAAGTTAGAGTTGGTTTATACTGATGTATGGGGACCATCTCCAGTTTCATCTCTTGCAGGCTCATTATATTATGTCACCTTCATCAATTATTCTACAAGAAAAGTGTGGGTTTATTTTATGAAGAAGAAATCAGAAGTCTTTGATACCTTCAGAAAATAAAAGGCCATGGTGGAAAATGAGACTGGTCTGAAAGTCAAACGGTTGAGGTCTGACAATATAGGAGAGTACAGAAATCGTAGATTCAGAGATTCTGCGTAAATAATGGGATTAAGATGGAGACAACGGTTCCCATGACACCGCAACAGAATGGCGTAGCAGAGCGCATGAATGTGCCAGAAGCATGAGGATATATGCCAGATTGCCCAAATTTCTATGGGCTGAAGCTATCAACACTGCAACTTACTTAATCAACCGTGGGCCCTCAGTTCCTTTGAATGGCAGAATACCAGAGGAAGTTTGGAGCAAGAAAGAAATAAACCTTTCACACTTAAGAGTGTTTGGTTGTATTTCTTATGTACACATAGACTCTGCTGAAAGAAGTAAACTTGATGCTAAGTCCAACAAATGTGCCTTTGTTGGTTATGGCGGTGATGAGTTCGGTTACCGGTTTTGGGACTATGAAAATCGAAAGATCATCAGAAACAGAGATGTCATTTTCAATGAGAATGTGATGTACAAAGACAGATCAACCATAGAATCAAGTAGCTCAAATACCGAAGCTGAAACAAAGGAATTTGCTGAGTTCGAGGAGATTTCTGGAAATGATGTTCAAATTAGTCCTGAAGCAGTTCAAGAAGAACCAGGCACACCAGAACTAAGATGCTCCTCCAGAATTCCTAAACCAACCCAACATTATTCTTCTTCTTTGCACTACTTGTTGCTGACTGACAATGGTGAACCAGAGTGCTATGATGAAGCAATGCAAGTGGAGGATTCAGTCAGTGGGAGTCTTCCATGAAAGATGAGATGGACTCACTTATGTCAAATCAGACGTGGAATTAGTTGAATTACCACCAGGCATGAAAGCGCTTCACAACAAGTGGATTTACAGGATCAAGGAAGAGCACGATGGGAGAAAACGCTACAAAGCGAGATTGGTTGTCAAAGGTTTTCAGCAAAAAGAAGGTATTGACTACAATGAAATTTTCTCTCAAGTCGTGAAACTGTCTACTATCAGACTAGTGTTGAAAATTGTAGCTGCAGAAAATCTACATCTTGAGCAGTTAGATGTAAAGACAGCTTTTCTTCATGGTGATTTGGAGGAAGAAATCTATATGAGGCAGCCAGAAGGCTTCATAGATGCATACAAGAAAAACCTGGTATACAGGTTGAAGAAGAGCTTGTATGGTTTAAAACAAGCTCCTAGACAGTGGTACAAGAAGTTTGACAGCTTCATGAGTAGCAATTGTTTTACCAGATGCCAAGCAGATCATTGTTGCTACATCAAGAGGTTCGACAACAGTTTCATTATTTTATTGTTGTATGTTGATGACATGCTCGTTGCAGTCTCAGACATGCAAGAGATTATACACTTGAAGTAAGAATTGTCAAAGCAGTTTGCTATGAAAGATCTGGGCGCTGCAAAGTAGATCTTGGGATGAAGATCAAGAGAGACACAAAGTCAGGGACTTTGATATTATCACAGGCTGAGTACATCAACAAAGTACTCTCCAGGTTCAACATGCAATATGCTAAACCAGTAAGTACACCTTTAGGTGTTCATTTCAGACTCTCCAAAGAACAGTCACCAAAGACGGATGAAGAACGTGCACACATGATGAAGGTGTCGTATGCCTCAGCAATTGGAAATCTGATGTATGCCATGGTTTGTACCAGATCAGATATTGCTCAAGCAGTGGGAGTTGTTAGCAGGTACATGAATAATCCGGGCAAGGTACACTGGGAAGCAGTCAAATGGATCCTTAGATATCTGCGGGGTACCACAAACAAAGCACTTTGTTTCAAAGGTAGAGATATGATACTGATAGTCTATGTAGATGCTGACTTAGCCGAAAATGTTGACATTAGAATGAGCACTACAGGTTATGTCTATACTCTAGGAGGAACCGCAGTGAGTGGGTTTCTCAACTACAGAAGATAGATGCTTTCTCCACAACTGAAGCAAATATCATTGTTACGGAAGCCAGCAAGGAGATGGTTTGACTCCAAAGTTTCTTGGAAGAGTTAGGCAAGAAACAAGAAAACAATGTCTTGTATTGCAACAGTCAAAGTGTTATACATCTAGCAAAGAATCTGTCTTTCATTCCAGGAGAAAGCACATACAATTGCGATATCATTTTATCCGATCTCTTCTAGAAGATGAGATTTTGAAACTTGAAAAGATCAGTGGAGCTCAAAAATGGCAGACATGTTGACAAAGACGGTGACCACGGACAAACTGAAGTTGTGTTCAGCTTCAGTTGGCATGCAAGAATAACAAGACTAGAAATGCTGCTGCATCGATCGAGGTGTGAAGACAGATTAAAATCAGTCTTCAAGTGGGAGATTGTTAAAAGTCCAAAGGTTGGCAACCAACTTTGAAAATGGTTTTCAAAGTTTAGTAAATGTTTGTTGAAAATAGGAATGGGTAAATTCACTTTAGTCATTGCACTGTAGGGTATTTTCAAAGATTAGTCCCTAAGTTTCAACTATAAATACCCTAGCTCATTTAGCTTCAAAACCATCCCAAAAATCATTTCTTTCTCCCAATACTAGAGAGCTTTCTTTTGAGTAGTGAGTGTTTGTAAACACCTGTAAATTTTCTCTCTTAGTAAAAGATCTGCAGCAGTCCGGAGATGTAAGCACAATTGGCTGAACTCCGTTATCAATTTCGGGTATTATTTTTCCGCTTTATTTCGCATTCTCACTAATCTGGTTATAGGAAATTACTTGTACTCGGGTTTATTTCCTAACAACATCAGCGCTGGTCTTATTGCAACTCTATAAAATTTTCTCTTAAGTTTTAGAGGCACCTTCTTGTCACACAAAACTCCTGTAGCTGCCCTCCACTTTAGCCATCCCGCCTTTATACGGTGCGTTACATCATCATCTACACCCCCATTTTTATGTATCATAGACCCTAAATACTTAAAACAATCCTTAGAGGGGAGAACGTGTCCTTCGATGCATACGTCTACATCTTCATCGTTTTGGTTCCCACTGAAGTTTGAACATAAATACTCTGTCTTTTCAATATTGATCCTTAGACCTTTTTCTTCCAGTTATCCAGTCTACTATTCAGCTCAGTTTTTGTTTCAATAACTAGGACAATGTTGTCAGCGAAAAGCATACACCATGGAACACCGTCTGGTGTCGCACAATAGATGGCGTCCATAATCAAGGCGAAGATGTAAGGGCTAAGAGCCGACCCCTGATGGAGTCCGATTTCTACTGGGAAAGCCTCTGTGTCCCCAACTGTAGTCCTGACATATGTAGTAGATCGATAATACATATCATGAATCGCCCGGATATAAGCAGTTGGGATCCGTCTCGTTTCCAAGATCTTCCAGATCGTATTGTGGGGAACGGTATCATACGCCTTCTCAAGGTCAATGAATGCCATGTGAAGATCTCTATTTTTTCCCTATATTTCTCCATAAGCTCGAAGTAGATGAATCGCCTCCGTAGTAGACCTACTTGGCATAAAGCCAAATTGGTTTTCTAAAACCGTAGTAACCTGTCTCAACCTAGCCTTTATCACCATTTCCCATATCTTCATGGTATGACTGAGTAGTTTAATACCTCAATAATTACCACAACGTTGGGGATCTCCTTTATTCTTATAGATTGGTATCACCGTAGACTCTCTCCACTCCTCTGGCATCTTAGCAGTCTCTAAATAATATTAGAGATGTTGGTCAACCACTTTACTCCCTCTTCTCCTAGGGCCAGCCACACAGTGATAGGAATTTGATCTGGACCAACAGCTTTGTCCCTCCCCATCTTTCTAAGAGCCATTTTGACTTCCTCACTCCCAACCGTACAAGTAGGGCAGTCATTGGCCGTAGTATGATGATCGACTGACCTATCAACGTACTACCTCTACAGGGAGAGACACTGTCATTAAATAAGTCATAGAAGTAACTACTCCAAGCCCTCTTTATATCATGATCTTTCATTAAAAGAACACCATTATTGTCCTTAAAAAATCTAATGCTACCTAAGTTAGTGGGCCGGAAGAAATAGAGCTTTCAAAATAGTGGGATAGTCCTTGATCACAGAAATCAAACAGGAGCACGCTTTCACTTTGCTCGTCATGCATTTAAAATATATATATAAGAGTTCCGTCTTACCTATAGAACAATGATTATTTTTTTTGGGGTTTGGTTTTGATTTGATTGTAACTAATAGAGAGGTAAGCATGATAATAATTAACTACCCTTTGATTTAACACACAGCTTATTAGATTAGGCCAAGGTTTGATTTAGTAACTCCTTGTTTCCTATTCTCCAGTCATTAGGGGACAGTTTTTTATTACTGAAAATCAAGAGCTTAACAGATGTTAACTACAATACTAATTAGTGAAATTGTTAAGGAACAATTCGATGCTCCCTTAAAATAGCCTATGCAAGATGGGCCAAATGGAAGGGTTCATTTGGGCCTATAGCTGTTCACACCAAAAATGCATCTTTTTGACTCGATTGAGCATTAAACCCTTAAACTATAATTTTTCCTTCTTTCAAATCATGTATCTAATTATAATTTCAAATCATCTGTTTGGGTTTTTGTGTATTTTCTTAAATTTTTCGGTTTAAGTGATATTTCACGAGCAAGATATTGGTGGTTGGTATTGGATGCATCTCTGATTTTTAAGTTATGGAGAATTCGGTATATGGTTCTCTAATTGTGTGCGTCCAAAGCTTGTTTTAGGCTGCAAAACAGCCAGTAAATTTTGTTTTCTATGCCCCTATGAATAGCATGGCACACCACGGAATGTATGTTTTGGGTTTTCTGTTCATGTCATTGTACAATCTTACATACTCATAAAAGAGAAAAGAAACAACTTGTTACATATTGATTGAAATTGTCAAAATGTAGAAAAACCATTGTTTATGTAGACAAAAATGTACTCTTAATAAGTACATTTTATGAATTCAATACTGTAATTATTTTGCATAGCTCAAAATTTGATATAGGGCATTTGCAAGAAGTGGGAGCTGCATTCATGCTTAGCTTTGCATAAAACAAACCGGATTTGCATTGATTATTGGAAGGCAATCTAATCTTAAAAATGTAAGAGAGTATGCAACTCATCACGTTGGTATCAATTTTCTCTTGTTAGAAATGTGTTTCTTTGGGTGTCAGTGTCGCTTGTTTGTTTAACGGTCTAAGTGAAGACCAATTTGAAACTTTTGAATAGAGTCAAACTTGACAAATATAAGTGATATTAATTACATACATGAAGCTCATTTAAACTCAATCCTATTTATCGTATGAGGTCAAATATGATCAACATGATAACAAATGACGCCTCATCTAGAAGGTTCATGTGTTGTTGTCGAATTTGTTTCTTTCTATGGTTGACCATGGAGAATTGCTTCCTCGCCTATGAAGAACGACATAAAAGGGGCCTTGCAAATGACCCCTTATGCTTAGTTTGTGGTTCAACTCAGGTATATACTTGAGGATTGTTTAGCCATATGTGACCCAAAATAAAAGCTCTTAAATTGCTCAACAATTTGGAGTCTTTTGCTTTACTCTCAGTGCACTAATTCAGTTGTCTAAGCCTCCTTACGGGTTGGGGCAGTCCTTACGTTGCTATGCCATGTGGCCTTGCAGATTTGTGAAGTTGGAATGGCGACTAATGCCCCTCACTTTTCCAACTTTTTTCACCAAAGAATGCAAAACTTCCGGTCTGTATGCAACAAATTAGCAGTTTATTATTGACTCAAATTTTGACAAATTAAAACAGATTATTCATTTTGTAGATTTAATAGAGAGATGAAATTAAACTTATTGAAACTGTCATTATTTAAATGCAATTTCAACTAAAAAAATCATATAAAATTTGGCTGATGTAATTAAGTTAATATCAATACGGATAAATCGTAAAAACATGTGGCTGTATCTGCTTTTTGGAGTTTCAGTATTTTTCTTATATTCCGACGTACAGGAACATCGGACGAAGGCAGGCATGAATGAGCTTGTTCTTTTTCGATAATGAAGTTTCAGACATGGCCATTGGGTACAATTAACAAAAGGGTAGCTTTAACTAGATCTAGGTCTATGGTATATTACATCATGTCAACTACCAAGTATGAGGGACCAATTGGGACCTGCCACGACGGTTTCCTTTCGAAACCATGAAAATGTGATTAATAAATAAATCATGTACAGTTAAGACAGATATTTCTCCAATGGCGCCATCGATGTCGGCCTTGTCCGATTATTATCAAGTTGTTTGAAGTAGATATAAAGGTCAGCTGAAAAACTGTAACCCCTTTCAGACATCTTTGTTTTTAAGTTTCGAAGATCTAAAAGAAGCTCACTTTAGGAAACTCTGATTTATATATATACTCGGTTTCCCATCTTATCAAAAGCTCTATGTTTCACAAGATCGTCTCCAATAAACTGGGTTGACCCGAAGCTCCATCTTCTTTTTTTATCTTATCAAATTCACAAGATTCATGTCAAAGAAACTGAGTTGACCTGGATCAATACTGTTGCTTTTGGTTCACAGCTATGGTGGAGGAAGGAAATCTTGGAGGCGTTGAGAAAGGTGTGGGAGAAGAAGATAATGGAGCCAAAGGGTTGTGTTACTGTATCTGGGGTCCAATTAATTGGCTTAGAATGCTTGCAACGGAAACACATTGGAGCTTCGTATTTGGGGTTGTATCTGTATATGGGATAAGTCAGGGATTAGGTGGGGCACTTGCTCGAGTCGGCACCGAGTATTACATGAAGGATGTTCAAAAGGTACAGCCTTCGGAATCGCAGGTTTACTCTGGGATTATTTCTATTCCTTGGATTGTGAAGCCTCTTTGGGGACTTCTCACAGATGTTGTCTCCATTAGGGGTTATAGAAGGCGCCCCTATTTCATTCTATCTGGTAAATTTACATCTTCTACCTTTCTCTCTTTCGTATGTTTCCATTGTCTGGTAAAGTTTAGGCAACCCAGATCTTTTCTTTTGCAAAACTACAGCTTGTATAGATTTATCAACTTACATATAATTATGTCATTATATCTTTGCCACAATGGAAGTAATTATGCTTTGATTTCTCTACTTAATTCTTGATTGGAAAGAAGAATCAGGGCGTTTAGGAGCCAATTTTTTTCGTCGAGGGTTGTTATAAGCAGCCAATAGTTTCATTGTCTCAATATGCAAAAAATTATTATCCTCATATTTCAGGGTTGCTGGGTTTGGTCTCCATGCTTTTGATATCGTTGCACAGCAAACTGCATCTGGTATTTGCCCTGTTAGCGTTGACAGCAGGAAGTGCTGGTGTAGCTATAGCAGATGTGACTGTCGATGCATGTGTTGCACAAAACAGCATTAGTCACCCTTCCCTTGCTGCCGACATGCAGAGCTTGTGTACATTGATGTCTGCTATTGGAGCTCTGGTCGGATTCTCCTTTAGTGGTCTTTTGTTCACCTTATTGGTCCTAAGGTTTCTGTTGTTTAACCCAATAGTCGGTTTCCACAAATTTTCTTTAAAATATGTTAATGGCTTCTTCCTTCTTCATGTGCAGGGTGTGTTCGGGTTGTTGACTATCCCGTCAGCCCTCGTGTTTTCGGTTGGGTTTGTTCTCTCTGAGCCTCATGTTCCCAACTTTGCCTACAAAGAGGTATTCTTCAGCTCGTTTTCATTGAATCTTGTATGATGTACATATCATAAACCATTTTCTTGACTCAGATAAGCCAGAAATTCATTGAGGCTGGTAAGGCTATGTGGACGACATTGAAATGCCCCCAGGTTGGAGGCCATGTTTATACATGTATTTATCCTTTGCACTAAGCTTGAATATAAACGAGGGATTGTTCTATTGGTACACCGACTCGAAAGACGGCCCTTTGTTCTCTCAGGTATATGATTCTGCACTAGTATCCTTTATTGTCAAAGGCACACAAGTGCGTTATTGATGCTTTCGGACTATGTTTCATATAATGCAGGAGAGTATAGGTTACATTTTCTCAATTGGTGCAGTTGGTGCCATCTTGGGGCAGTACTTTACCAAAACAAGCTGAAAGATGAGCCTTTCAGAGACTTGCTTTTCTGGATTCAGCTATTCTATGGTTTAACCGGGATGCTAGATTTGATGCTGGTGCTGCGAATAAACTTGAAATTTGGGATACCGGATCATATATTCGTCGTGATCGGTGAAGCTGCAACTCAAATGATTTGGCGACTCAAATGGATGCCCTTCTTGTATTGACTGCAAAGCTTTGTCCTTTAGGCATTGAAGGCACCTTCTTTGCCTTGCGATGTCCATTGACAATGTCGGACTCCTCTCATCTTCTTGGGGAGGTGGTTTGCTGCTTCACTTGCTGAATGTTACTCGTATGAAGTTCGAGAATCTATGGCTAGCGATTTTGATTCGAAACATATTGAGGCTTTCGCCACTTGGGATTCTGTTTTTGGTACCCAGGAGACCCAGTTCTTCCATTATTCCTACTGAAATGTGGAGTAGCAGAGATGAGAAGGAAACTGAAGCCGAAGAATCGAAGAACATCGAGTTGGTCTCTCTTTTTAACAGCGTTGATGGTAGATAAAATAATGGTTTACCATAATCATTCTCATCAATCAAATTCGCTGAATACTACTCTTTTACAGTCTCTATGCAAGTGGGGCACATACATCTTAGGGATAGGGAGCCGAATAACATTCTTTATACGGTCCAATCATATAATTTCTTGAAACTAGGATATTTTTTCAGTCATGAGATTATACACTATCACTAAGGTTTAAATTGCTTTCTAAACATCGAGGGAATAGTGCCAGCAATTACATTTTAGGCAATTAACTTGATTTTGTTAAAAGCAAACCACCAAAATCTTCAAAGAGATGCATTTAATTATAAAATGGTTCAAACAAGAACCAGATTTTATTCTCATGGGCAGTCCCCAGATGTCCAAGCATTTCTACCACTGTTTGTAACCAATTTCCTTGACAGATGCTGCTTAAGCATCCGAGACGAATTGACACATCTCATCTCATAACATGCTAAAGCTTTGCATGATAATAAGGCAGGCCATCACTTTCTCATTTCACTCGCCTTCTGCTATCCCTATATCTTTCTCTACCTTTGTCATGGTCATCCCTTTCTCTGCTTCCACTGTTTTCCCAATGGTCCCGCTCCCTATCTCTAGCTCTTTCATTTTGTACATTATGATACCTTTCTCTGTGCCTTTCACGGTCCTTTTCGGAATCATTTACCCTATCCCTGCTTCTGTTTGATGGTTTCCTTGGAGGGCTTTCACTTTGGCTTAGACTTGATGTCATTTTCTTGAAGAGTCGTGCACATCATCCCGCCTATCTCTCCTCTCTCTCGATGTTCTTCGTGCGATTCCCATAACGTATAAAATAGCATTACTATATGCATTCAATTTTGAAAGGCACAATTACACGTCTTTACAGGTATGTATCTTGTGAACCAGCAAAATAACTTACTTCTTCCTGAATATTTTCAACGGAATCTGATAAATCAAATTCAGATTATAGCCTTTTCCGATAACTGCAACCCTTTTCTCATATCCTTGGCATTTTAATTCCTTGTTCCTCAAGGGATTCTCGGTACTCAATAAGAGCAACCTCCAGTCACCTCAACTTTTGCCTACGGTATTTATACATGTAAAAGCAGCGTTAAAGACTGCATGAGCAAATGAAGTTGCAAAGAATGTTTTGTTTTGTTTTCTGTACCATTAAGAAATAAATTTATAATTCAAAAATTAGAATACCTCTGTTTTCATTCATTACACTTTCAGATGGAACTGAATCGTTTACTTCAGTTCCAAACTCCAATTTATCAGCTTTACTAGGACCATCACCAACATTCTCACTTCCAGAAGACGAATAGCTCAACCCAGACCCTTAGAGCTTCTCTTTCTTATTGAACAGTTCTAGTTCAGGTTGTGGAATTGGAAGGGTTTCAACCAGAGGTACAGACTCTTTGCGCCGTGCCCGTGAAGGAATCTCATCCTCTGCATAACGAGTCCGTCCAGACATCCCACTGCTTCTGCTTCAACATTTGCATCTCCCTGACACTAGAATAGCGACTATGACTCGATTGCTGCTTCAATTCTCATCTAGTTCATATCCCTCTGCTTTTCGGCATCTTCCGGACTTAATAGTCTTGCAACCATTATTTCTCCCTGACCACTAGAATAGCGACTATAACAGCGTCTTTCCAACTCAGCGAGTGGGAGATCCATTAACTCCTTCATAGCAGCACCTTTTCCCATGGCCAATGCAGTATCTTGATTAGCTTTAATGCCATCAATTGCATCTTCTGTGCTAGTCTTCTTTTCAATTTCTGGTGCACCACCACAAATAGAATGGAATGGGGCCACACCAGAGTTTCCTGATCGAAGAAAAGTGGCTCGCAGTCCATTCACATATGCATCTGAAAAAGAAACCAATCCGACCATGCTTGCAACACTTTCAGAACCCGTTCCTGTAGGAATGAGAAAAGGTCACCTTATAACCCAAGAACAAAGATAAATAAACATGCACACAGCCACAAGCCGGTTCATTTTTTGCAGCACCCATAAAAACCAACGAAATAGTAAGCAAATTGAAAACTGGATAAAAGATTAAAATTATACCTACCTTTAGGGCTTCTGCAGTGATCCTTCCTGTCACACTGCGGTACAAATCATTAAAGCTCTCCATTATATCAGGTAATGTTGCTTCAAATTTGGTATGGTAAGCAGATGCATTTTTAACAGGAGCACTGCTATTATGAAGATGTCAGAGACAAGCATAAGCCTCGCAACTTTTGTTGGAATAGGTGTTTCTTTAAGTGTCAAAGATTATCAAGACCTCAACTACCTGCAGGGCAAGAGAGGGGGGAAAGTGCATCAAATTAATGTTTCTCGTACTTTGTTTAAGGTTTAGACTGCAGAAGGATAAAGAGGATTGTGCAGATAATCACATGCTATACTAGACTTTTGATGTTTACCTGTCCCTTTAAAAATCATTATGTTTAACAATTATAGACACTTACTTCAAAGACAACAACGAACCAGCAAGGAAACATTACAGTTTGTGAGTAGAAGACTACTTAAAGAGCATGAAAGTCAATAGGGTGTGCTGCAGAAAGGCAATACCTCTCCAGCAGCATCAGCATTATCCAAAGCAAAGCCTATGGCTTCCTTTATCTGACTCCTCTCCAATGTCATGCTCGTAACATGTCCTCAAATTCGTCCTTTTGTGGATCAGTAGTGTCTTTCTAGGTCCAACCGCTGTAAAATTTGTACAATAAAGGATTATTAATTCACTCAAATCACATACACACACAAAAAAGAACACAATCCGGACAATATAAGTTATCTCTGCGTACCCTGCTTCTTCCCGCAGCATACATTGCAGAGGAGCCTTTTCATGCTCCAGATGTTTTAGCCGCTGGCAAAGGTGGTGGTATCCATCTAGAAAAAAGTAAAAGCTATGCATCATAAATACTGCTGTAACACACTTGAAAAGAATTTCATGAATGGTAAAACTGTTGGGCACATGATTACCTTCCACTACCAGTTATCATGATAAAAGGCTGTCCGTCACCTTTGAAGAGTATCACCCTACATTTCCACAAACATTGAAATTCTTCAACTACCTTCCTCATTCACATATAAACCAAACAATAGCACATAATGATTATGACACAGAGACAACATTAAGAAGATGCATTGAGACAATGAACCTGAGCGAAAGAATACAGTCTCCAAACGTAGTAAGTATGTTCTTTTGAGCCTAGCTCAAACAAAAGTTGAATAGATGATTGCCACGACCCCTCTCCATAATAGCTGTTCGAAGTCACATCCTCCATCAAGAACATAAAGAGCCATTGTATCTATCACATGGCGGAGATGATCATCCTCAGAAGCAGTGACCATTATATCTGAAACTATGGAGTAAGAACATAGCATCCAAAAAAATCAAGTCCAGAAAAGTAGATATCTCCAATCAATGACCATTAAATCATAAAATGATCAAAACATGGGGCATTTTAGCATTGACTAAACCTTGGAAATCAAAAACACAATTTACATCAAAGAAAGCCCCCTTGGAAATTAGATATCACTGTTTACGAATGCTTCACATTAATTTTAGTACTATTTTACTAGAACAAAAAGACAGCTTAAGATATCTACTTAAAAGCTCTGGGAAAATACCTTGCCATTTCATTTTGCAGCTTGTCCATCAGCTCTATTCATGAACAAGCTATACATGAACATTTTCATCACCTATATTTGCTTATCTCAGCACTCCCAAAACTGAAAAAACTAACAGAAGATGGTGAGAATAGTAGGGTTAGATAGTATAGCATCCATGCAAGGATGCGTGCAACTATGGAAGATGCTGTGAGTACCAAATGACACCTTTAATTTTCAATGTCCGAAACATTTGGACCCCATTATTCTACTAGATTGGAACTTGACTGGGGTGATGATGGGGATGCCGGATGGTATATTAAATTTCCATCGAAGTTCTTAAGAGAAAGTTTAAAGTTTATATTCTTGTTGATCTGTAATATGGTGTGATGCTTATAGTCTTATAGATATTGTAGTTTATATCATCTTGCATTTCTTGCAAATTTCCATTCTTGTTATATCACGTATACATTTAGTTACTATTATTTTTTGTTTTGCTAGCATGCTGCATATCCTGATCTCGATGTTTCTACTTCGTTCTTCGGTGTATATGACGGTCATGGTGGTAAGACTTGGATGGTCAGTTCCATTTACAGGTTTCTTTTGTTGTACACTATCTGAACTTAATTTTGTTGCCTCCCATCATGTACTTGCTCTTTTTTCCCCTTTAGAACTTGAATCAACTGAACTTTTAATTGTAGTTAATTTTGATCCTAATATGATTGTCTTACTCTTACTATTAGACCACTGCTCAAGTTTCTTCAACTTATCCAGGCTCATAACTTGTAGGTAAGGTGGTTGCCAAGTTCTGTGCCAAATATCTTCATCAGCAGGTTCCAAGAATGAAGCATTTGCAGCTGGGGATAGGAACATCAGTTCAGAGAGCATTTTTAAGGTTAATTTGATTGATCAAGTTCATGTTGATTTTTCACTCTTCACTGTGTGTTCCTTATTATGGGAATTAACAATGCAATTCCTATGATTTGGGGACTTGGTGTTTAGTACAGCTAGTAATAATGTATATTTATCATTCTTTCGATACTTGAAGTGTGATAGTAAATCCTTTTTCCTCCACCTGTTTAGGGCTGCTAATATCTTGCTCCCCCCCAACCCATTTCGAAGATAAAATGCCTCTTCCCATTGTTCAGTTTTTGTCTTTCCAACTTGAGTTACTTTTGGTACAGAATGGATGAGAGGATGCGTGGACAAAGAGGATGGAGAGAATTAGCCATTTTGGGGGATAAATTCAACAATTTTACTGGCATGATAGAAGGATGATATGGTCTCCTAGAGTGGTAACGGTAATGACAAAGTTGATAATTGGGCTTTTGAGGAGGTACTTATAAAAATATATCCGTTTTATTGTCCTTAACTAGATCCTGAACAGAATTTTGGTGTTGGCTACAAACTATGACGTAAACCAAGACTAAGGAAGAAGAATAGAACATGATGTGTTTGTTAACTCTTAGCTTATGCAGTGTATCAATGCAGCCAGATGGCGGGTTTCTGAAACTTAACATCTTAGTCTGCACTTTCCTCTGGATTGTCTGTGATTGCACAAATTAAGTATTCATCCATTACTTTTCTTCTTTAGTGTTTCATTATTGCAACAATTTGTGTATATAATTTACAGTGTTTGTTAAAACTGTAATCGGGCCCTCCTCTGACTTTTCTGGACCAACATCGGGGAGCACAGCCTGTGTTTCAGTTCTAAGAAACATCCAACTTCTTTTGCCAATGCTGGTGATTCGTGGTGTAATATCTAGAAACGGTCAGGTAATGTTCTATTAAGCAGATGTGGATGAAATGGCTATTGTACTTTGAACTATGGGGAATACTTTCTTTCTGAATAAATAACCCCCTTTATTTGTTGATTCTTTTTCTTTTGTAGGCATACAATCTCTCTAGAGATCACAAACCTGATCTTGAGGTAGAGAAAGAAGGATTTAAAAGCTGGTGGTTTATACATGCAGGACGTATCATGGCTGTCTGAATCTTGCAAGAACTATAGGTAATTTACCTCCTTTCTTGATGTATGGAAACAAAAGAGTTCTAATTCTACTCGCCATTACAGTCGTTGAATTTCCTAAAGATAGAGACATATACGACTTGGCAGAAAGTGTTGTTCTTTTCTTAAACCAATTGTAACATTTTTATACATCCATTGTCTCCAATCAAGTGTATGCATCCATGCACTTCAAAAAAAAAAAAAAAGTGTATGCATCCATGCATATCTGGTACTTTATTCATCATGGGAGAGAAATAGCAGAGAGAAAGAGATGCAGTTTTAATCCATTGATTCCATTTCCTGCAGTGATATGAGTTCAAGCAGAATAAGTTTTTACCTGCTGAAAAGCAAATTGTAACTGCAAATCCTGATGTAAACACCGGAAGTATACTATCTCCCAGCAAGGTGGACACATCGCTATAACTATTAATCGTTCCGTCTGGCTTTGATATACGATACTTGATCCTAAAAATCTTGGAGCTTGTTGTATCTAACTTTCTACATCGTACCATTTTCAATTAGGTTGAGATATGTGATGATGATGACTTCCTTGGCATGTGATGGAATTTGGTATTGTATCGCTGCCTTTTCTTGTCAGATGATATCAGAATTATCTCACTTTCAAAATTTTATTTTGTTGATAAGTTATAGATATTCTGTTGGTTGACTCCAAATCATATCAATCTTGAATTTAGTATCTAATGCCATTTCGGTTTCGGTTTTATATTTCTGGGATTGCATGTCAAGTCAGAAGCTAGTAGATTTTATCCACGAACAACTGCGTTCCGTATGTACTTAAGCCTTTCTAAATTCAATCAGTCCATGTTTGAATGCTGTTTAGGCAAGCTTGGTATATAGGTCAATTGAGTTTGTCATTCTATCATGTTTCTCTAATGATTGTACACTTAGCATGAAGTCTTGCATACAATGCAGGAAAGCAAGCTTTCTACTGTTTGTGAGAGGGTACTCGACAAGTGTTCAGCACCATCAACAGCCACCGGGAGGGCTGCGACAATATGACCATGATCCTGGTGCAGTTCAAGAAACCACTCATGTCTGCCTTATCTTCAGAGGAGCAATCTTCCCATTCCAAACCAATTGACTCCGAATTGAAGCTAGAAGCCAGTCAGGAATAGTAGCAGTGACCATTTTTGAGACCTGTTTGTGCTTAGAGCAGGAATTGAGTTGATGGCACATTAAGAAAGAATGTATGTCCTTTTTGTTTCTTAAACAGGGAATCTGTATTTCGATAATGACAATTTCAGTAATAAATGTACAGTTTGGTAATCATCAAGGCAGAGTTATGTGATCCATTCTTTTTTAATTGAGAATATGTGGTGACGGACAGAGATCAAAATCAAGCCATGTTATTTATCAATTAGTTTAGACACTAGAATAAATATATTTTATTCAATTTATTTTAGTTTTCTAGAGTGATCTTAGTGAGTATATCCTAATAGGTTATTATATTTACCCCAGCCTGTTCACATTTAAGCCCAACCAAGCTGATAAACTATATTACGTTCGTTTTCGTATACTTCTTTGCTCTCATGACCTCTGCAGGCACAGGAAACAGCAGTCAGTTACAGTTCAAAGATGGGAAGAACCAAATAGGAACAAAAATATTATTTTCATAATTATTGGGGGGCGTGTTCTTTCCTAAACTTGAACAACTTAACTGAACCGGACATTTAAACACACACTCTAATCCAAAACTCGATTTTCTTATAAAAAATTAATCTTATTAAATTGAATCGGATCAAAAAATTAGTATTAACATGCCTAATCCATGTGGGATAATCTTCCAATTAAGTGTATTCCTCGTTTATGGAAGTCCTTGTATGGAGAAATATAGGGGGAGAGGAGGCAAAGTTTGATGTAATGGGGTGAGTAGGTACGTAGCTAGTAGGATCATGTCGAGCTTTAAGGGCATAAAACCTGGAGAGAATCTACCAACAGAACATACAAATCACTCAAACTTATTCTAAAACCCCCACTCAACCAGGTTGGGCATTAAGAGAGCTACGTGGTCCCTCCACATTCCCATCGGAGGACCCTCACCTTTCCCCTTCCTCACTTATTCCATCATGCCTTGCACCATTACTTCAAAATCTCCATACTCATTCCAATCTCGCTCTTGTTCGTATCCACAATGGTATTTCATAAAATCAATATAAATCTTTATTAATAAGACGAACCAAGTTATCTCAATGGTTAAAGTGATGATTGTTATCCTTATAAGTTTTAAGTTGGAGCACATTATATTAGTGTGTTTGAGCGTTTATTATCAAATGAATTGAGTCTTTCATATAAATATTATCGTATAATCATGTCTTAGGTTAATAAAGAAATAATGTCGACCAAACAACGTTACTTTGGGTAACAACTACGGTGCTGCTATTAATGGACATCGTAAAGTCGAACCACACGAGATATGGAAAGACATTAGATCTATATTAATAGGGTTCGTTTATATTTGATTAAGCCATGCTTTAATATAATGTTAGAATAATGAGAGTTGAAGGGGTGTTTTGACTTTAAAGACGCGTATTATGTTTTTCATAAGCAACTAAAGTAGAGGCTATTATTTCACTTTCAGTGTCCATTAATTAAGTATTTGACGTAAAACAATATTTAGAGTATGTTTGTTTGGGTGTAATTGATTTTTCGGAAAATAAATTATTGAAATTTGAATTACTGGAATTTGAATTACTGGAATTTGAATTCTGAAAAATGAATTACATTTCTGGAAAACGTTTTTCGGAAAATGTTTTCCGTAAAATAAATTACATTTTTCTGAAAAATATCTGAAAAACGTTTTATGATGTTTGGAAGATATTATTTAAACCTTTTTTCCACTAGTTGAAGAGTTTTTTAAAAATTATTTATTATAAATATTAAATACAATAAATAATATTATTTATCATAAAAAAAATTATTATTAAAAATAATAATTTTTGTATATTTTAGTGAAATAAAATATTATAAATATTATAAATCATTTATTAAAATAATAGTGTTATATTATATTTTAAAAATATTAATTAGTATATTTTAAATATATTTATTAAAATATTATTTAAATATAAATATATTATTCATTATTAAATATATAAATTTTTTATTATATATTATTAAAATAAAAATATAATATCTTATATTATTATAATATAATTTATTATTTTATATAATATTAAAAATATAATATTATATTATTATAAATATTAATAAATAAATAATATTTTGATGAAAATGATATTAAAATATTTTATTAATATTAAATTCATAAAATAAAATTATTTTGAGTATTTATTCTTTGAAGTGAAAAATTTGAAAAATGACTTACGGAAAATGAATCCATAAGTCATTTTACAGAAAACACTACTAAGAAAATGAATTACATTCCGGAAAAAAAATTACGTGAAACAAACACGAAAAAATATTTTTCAAAAAATGAATTACGTAAAACAAACACAATAATTCAGAAAAAATCAATTCCGTACAAACAAACACACCCTAATAGCACAATAATATTAATAATTATGCGGCAGCTGCAAAGGACGAATGAGTGAAAAGGGGCATTTTGCTCAAAAGGTCCTTTTAGTCTTGAAATTATTTAAATTAGGTTTTAGTCCTCATTTTTTGTCCAATTACATTTTAAATCTCTCTAAGTTTTGAAATTCGATAAATCAAATTATAATATACTATTAGTTTTATATTAATACTTCTTATATCCCTATTATATACTCTACTATTAAACAAGTTAGACCCTAGCTTTCAATCTTTAAATTTAAAATTAATGACTTAACAAATATACATACGCTGATTTCATTATTGTTTTTCATTTGATTTCATCCTAGGAGTTATTTATCCCCTAAATAGCCTATTTAATTTCTTTAAAATTCAGTTCTTTTAATTAAGACAATAATAGGTTTTAAATTTGGTCTCATATGTATATAATTTTAAGGTAAAACAACCATGAAATTATATTTTAAAAGTTGTACTAATCCGTAACATGCACTCACTTAAAACAAATTAAGGAAGCCGCTTCACAGTATTCAACTTTTGTTGGCTAAAGTGGTTGAAATCTTACTACCAACAACATGGTCGAATATAAAATTATACATTTGGTTTAGGTTTGTTTGATGAATAATTATTAAGTACCAGCAGATTAGTTGATTCAAATAGTAATTAGCTTGATATCGTTTAAGCAATGTTTCAGGTTCGAGTCATTATGTATGCAAAAAACTCCGTTAGAAGACTCATCCGCCAAAGTTAAGTGTGTAACCTGAGTCGGTCCATATTAATCAAAGCGAAACCTGAAAGACAATAAAAAAATGAATAATTATTAAGCACCGTTGTTTTACTATAAACTATCCTTCACTGAACAAAAAGCACACATGTACCACATGAAAGTTTAAAAATTAATCTATATAAACCCTCTGGCTTTTATAGGTTACTTCTTTTACGAAGTGCAAGACAGGAGAAGATAGCAAGATATCCAAACATCCATTTAGAAACTACCACGTGTCTATAAAAGATTAATATAATGATTATATTTTTTATTTTTTTATTAAAATTTTTTATCATTATGAAATAAAGATGTCTTTTTATTTTTTATTAAAATTTTTTATTAAGGTCTTTTTTATTATTAAAGTTTTCTATTAAAATATTTTTTATTTATTTCTTCAACATGATAATAATTATTTATTATTTATTTTTTGTTTTTTTTTTACTTATTTAATTATACATACATGTATAAAAAAACAAATATTAAAACATTCATTGATAAATAAATTAGAATTACAATAAATTGAATGTTACATAATTACTTCGATATGTCAAAAGTTTCAGGAATACGAAAATAATATTCACGAAACTCTTCCTAACGACTAACATATGGGTCTTCCATGCAGATGCAATGCCACTTTATATGTGATCCAAAGTAGATGAGTCATCGACAAAAGACAACTTTCGGGTAATGCCGCTTTAATTGAAAATAAAAAAATCAAAATATAAAGGAAACAGAAAAAGATGTGTAATGTTTTACCTGCATCGTATTTTTCCCAACTTGTAAGGACTTGTGAATTTATATTGTGCATTATATATGTCTTTAAGTGTTGACACATTATTTTCATTTTGCGACTTTAATATCGATAGAATGTTACGTGGCGGCACATTCTTCTTTGTCATATCTTCAACCAATCGATATTCATCTTTAGACAATCGTCTTGCATATGGATGCCCCTCCATATGTTGTGCAGGAAGATGATTATGTTCATCACATATTACACTTATCAACCAACCATTATATATACTTGAATACTTTCCTACCAATTAGAATGGACAATAATTTTTTCAGGTAGCAGAATTTTTACTTGTTTCCTTCGGTTTATATTCACCAACAAGATCACACATAAGTGTGACTTTATACAAAAAACCACTTGTATGTGTGTATGATCTTTGAGTTATTATGACGTAACCAAGAGAGCGTCCCTTGCTTTGCACCAAATTTTTTAAATATTCGTGAGAGCGAAACACCTAAAATTCAATTTATTTTCATTTATGATGATATTCTCTTGCAAAATATATATAGTAGTAAATAAAATAAAAAAATTTATAATATGTGATTGTTTTATCTCATTAGAGAAAAAAGACGACGTCGATGTAGAAAATTCAGCACCGTTTGAGTTGTTTTTAGAAAAAAAATGACATTTTTATGTGTCAAATGAGAACAAGATTTCCGCAACAAAATAAAAAAGATAGAATAAAATACAATTATATAAAATAAAATAAAATTATATAAAATAAAATAAAAAATCTGACCCTAATACTCCCACATTTACAATAAAATAAAATAAAATAAAATAAAATAAAATAAAAAATCAGCTCTGCAATAAAATGAGATAGAACCTAAGACTCTCAACCACGTCTTATCTTTAAAATAAAATTATATAAAATAAAATAAAAACCAGCCCTGCAACCACATGTTCGTTTCCTCCGACAAAATCGAGGCTCGCCGGACACAATACATGACTGCCGCTTTTTCTGTCAAGCCTTTTCTAGTATCGTCTGTTATTAACCTATCGCCGGAGGGGATGAATGGGTTACGAGTTGGACCCAGTTTGGAGATCGAAACGAGAATAGAGATGGCGGGTCGGGTTAGGATTATGTACTGTTAAGAAGAAAGTGAAATATACTTAAAAATCAAAATTACCTTGTAGTGTTGAGAAGAAAGTAAAGTATACTTAAAAATCAAAATTAGATCATTTATATATATATATGATTATATTTGGTTTTGTAATTAAATGTATTTAGTTAAATTTTGTAATTTTCAAATAAAAGTTTGTAATTTTCAACATCTAGACAATAAAAAAATCTGACGACTAATTTTTTATTATTTTCAATATATTAACTAGTTTGACTTAATAAATTTAGTAGTACTAAAAAAATGGTGTAAAATAGTCAAAAGGACAAAGCTACGTGTCAAATGATTAAAAAAACGGAGAAAGGAAGCGCGTAAGTGGAAGCAGATGGTGGTGGTGGCAAGAGGAAGTAAATAAAAGAGGATAGTGAGGGCAACGCAGGATGGCGTGCTTTAACGGCATAAAAACTAAAAGTAGTCAAAAATAATCAAAGCCACTCTGTCGATACACAAATTTTATTTTATATAATAAGAGTTTGAACTTTGAAGAAAGAGTAATAATTAATCTCGTTTAGAATTTATATTGTAGTGATCAAAGTTATTTTCAACTAAAATCAGCTTTTTTATAATTTTATTAAAAACGTGAATAAATTCTTTTCTCCAAAAAAATACAACTTTTTACACCTACAGCAGCAATGAACACCATATCACATGCAATGAACACCATATCATTCACACACTAATATTCTTTGACTAGCAGATTAATAACACCTGATTAAGATGACACAACTGATTCAAACATGGGAATTGAAGTAGACTGAGAGCTCTAGCATGGAAACTTTTTACGGATCTTAGTCTAATGTGTAGTGGCATCATAAAATGAAATGTCAGCAGCATTGCAGCCTTTTAATTTGTTTACTTGTGGACAAGACTATGCGATTTGAATGTATTTCTAGAAAGTTGTGGCCAGAGTCCTTTTCTAAAGATGTGTAAACAAATGAAAGCTAATAAACCTGAATTGATCTTTAATGAAAGTGCAATTTCTTGACAACTGAGATTTTGAGGCTTTCAAGCCATTTCTAGGCTTCTTGTTTGTTTCTATTCTTGAAATGACCATCCAGCTCAGTTGGTAGAGCACAAGGTTCTTAACCTTGAGGTCGTGGGATCGAGTCCCACGGAGGGCATTTCATAATTCGGAGGTCTCTAACGGAAGCTGTTCTCAACCTGGTGTTGGGGGTAGCCTACTATCTTACCTCCCCCTTACCCCATACATATGGAAAAAAGGGACAACCATTTTTGTTTGTTTCTATTCTTATTCATGTTTGAGAAAGTCAATACTTACACCTAAAAGCCGCCAAGCTGGTTGAGATGTTTCAAGTCCATTGACAAATAATATGACAAGTGAGAAAAATAGCCTTTGATTTTTTTCACTAGAGCCTACGAGGCAAATGCGGCTGTCGGTTTGTTCTTTTTAATTCTCCAAGGTCATTATCTTTATGATGAATCCGGCTTCCGTGCATTTATGTTTTTTTCCCCGGAAGAACAGGTTAAGTCTTTGATGTTCTCTAATGTCTTTAGGTTTAAGTTCCCCCCCCCCCCTTGTGAGTTAACATAAACTTTTGGTTGACGCAGGCATGTCGCATCTGATTGCCAACAGATGTCATCATTAATGTTGGTGAAGTTAATTCTACCTTCACAAGGTATGCTTAATTCCTTCTAAACTTATGAATTTCTAGAGTTCTGCCCGTGGAGAGCAGCTGCTTAATTATAATTGTCAATTACAAAGGCCATTTTTATGTTGCTTTGCGGTTCCCTCTACTGTCTAAGAGCCGTCACTTGCAAGAACTAGTGCTGAAAGCCAGTGAAGAATGCTGTGATGGGATTAATATGATTGATTTTCCGGGTGGGCCAAAGGCATTTGAAATTTGTGCTAAATTCTGCTATGGGATGACCGTTACTTTAAATGCTTACAATGTCGTGGCTGCACGTTGTGCTGCTGAATGCCTAGGGATGACTGAGGATGTTGATCGAGGTAATCTGATTTTTAAAATCGAAGTATTTCTTAATTCTAGCATATTCCGTAGCTGGAAAGATTCCATTATTGTTCTACAAACCACCAAATCTGTTCTACCATGGTCCGAAAACCTGAAGATCGTTGGAAGATGCATTGATTCCATAGCTTCTAAAACCTCAGTGGATCCAGCAAACGTTACTTGGTCCTACACTTATAACAGGAACCTGTCAGCGTGTGACGAAGTGGCTAAAGAGGGTATGAAATTTAGAGAGGAGATTTTATCTGTTCCGAATGATTGGTGGGTTGAAGATATATGTGAGCTAGACATTGATCTCTACAAGCGAGTCCTGACTGCCGTGAAATCAAAGGGAAGAATGGATGGTGTGGCTCTTGGTGAGGCACTGAAAACTTACTCTCTTAGATGGTTGCCAGATTCTATCGATGCCTTGGTTTCTGATGTACACTCGTGGAGGAACAAATTACTTGTGGAAACAGTTGTGTGTTTATTGCCTTCGGATATGGGTGTTGGCTGTTTGTGTAGTTTCTTGTTGAAGCTGTTGAAAGTTGCCATCCTGGTTGGGGTGGATGATTCCTCAAAGGAAGATTTATTGAAAAGGATAAGTTTAAAGTTGCATGAAGCTTCTGTAAAGGATTTATTAATCCCGGCACGGCCTCCCCAAACTACATTACATGATGTTGAAATGGTTCTATCTATTGCAAATCAGTATATGATGCATATTCAAGATTTATATGTTGCAAAGAATGAGACGGGATGTACCGGTTTTGTTCTAGGGCATGGATCCTTGTTGGGTGTTGGTAAATTGATTGATGAGTATCTTGAAGAAATTGCGTGTGACCCAAACCTTTCCCTTGCCAGTTTCATTGACTTGTCTCGGTCTATACCTGAGTTTGCTAGACCAATTCACGACGGACTATATAAAGCCATTGACATGTACCTAAAGGTAGGCTTTTCAACTACGTGCCGATTTCATCTATCTTTTTAAGTTCAAGAATTATAAATCCGATCATATGCATAAATGCTTTCAGTATATTTTTTTATGCTAAACAAAGTTTGTGTTTTTTAATATTTAGAATGTACTTCTAGTCCTCTCTTCCGTCAATCATTGTATGGGTTTATTTGTACTGCAGCTGTGACAGCATCTATGAACTATTAGAGCATCTGCATCTGCATCTTCGGAAAATTTCCAATGTTATGACTTCGTAATCCTAACTGCACTGTTGGATTTTGATCCAAATTTGTAATCCTAACTGTTTTCTTACACAATGCGTGCCGATCGTATAATGAGAACCTGAAACCGTTTCATGAATGCAGTCGGACAGTGTTCAAATAAGTTTGTTTGCCTGCAGGAGCATCCAAGCTTGACGAAGGCCGAAAGAAAGAATTTGTGTGGCTTGATGGATGTCAAGAAATTGACAATGGATGCATCTATGCATGCTGCACAGAATGAGAGACTTCCACTACGGGTCGTAGTACAAGTTCTCTTCTTTGAGCAGGTTAGGGCTCTTAACAACAATCCTTGTGGTGCATCCCATTCCACGACCAACACCGATGAAGAATCGGAGAAGACTGCAGCTGAAGATTGCAACTCCCTCGATAAACAGATGAGTCGGGTTAAGATAAACAGGGACGGATTCCAAAAAAATGGTAGGTTCGCCAAAAGTAATAGCAAGAACAGTAAAAGCGATGTGCAGCTGCTGCCATCTCGATCAAGAAAAATATACGACAAATTGTGGGGATTCGGTAAAGGGCATGTGGAAAACAGAAGTTCTGAGACATCTGCAAGTTCGCAAAGCCCAACTTCAATGGTTCGAGGGGATACCAAGTCTTCGGGTTCATCTTCCAGGGACTGGAGACACTCTATATCCTAGGGGAAGAAGATTCAAAATATTTTAAGTGTAAAAAGTTTTAGGATTTTGCTGCAGTTGATGAAGGTTCTTACCTTACGTGAAGCATTCTAAAATGGGATAAGCTGCATAAAATTTGTTATCAGTTTGATTTTTATTTTTTATGCTTTCGTTTTTAGCATCTTATCCAACTGTATTAATCGGAGGATTACATTTCCTTTAAACTTTATAACTTTTCATTCCTTGTGATACACACACACACAAGTTGATTTACATGGTAAATTTTAACCACGAAATGCATGGTTCATAAAAAAGTGCTAGGCTTCCCTGAAAATGCAAGAAAACGTGAGAAAATTTGGTATCCATGAAATTTCCCTTCTCTCGCAGAAAGCTACTACTTTTTTTTCTTTTTCTTTTTCTTTTTATAACACTGAAAAGAAAATTTGATCGACTGAATATGAAAAAAGTAAGCTTACTGAAATTTGAAAGATGAAATGGATTCAATATGCTTTTCTGTATATAGCCCTGGAAAATGCTGCTGATCGACGATATCAGGTGTTGTCTTGTGGATTCAATATCCTTTTTTGATGAAACCAATTTGTGGAATCTAACTGTTATATTGGGATATGTAGCATATGTAATGCTTTTAAAACTTGTATTGCCAAAATTCTTCTGTTTTGATCATATTTTTCCATTCCTTTATCAAATCAGGTTGATACAGCACTCTGGAGTGTATCCCGACTACACCAGAGAGCCTCCTGCCTTGCTTCGAGAAGAGCAAACCGAGAGCGTGACTTTATTACTTGATAAATGGTGGGCTTCAGGCGTCGTCCATGCGGAAGTTTGGATATCGAATAATCGAGATGTACATATCGAATCTGCAGACAATGACTGGAAATCTCTTACTCCGGTATATGAAAGATCATAAAGTACAGTTTATCATGGATGGGATTCATCATCAAGATCACTAACCTTCTTATTTGCAAATGATCATTGTTACTCAGGTATAAAGTTCCCTGCTGGTCTCATTTCACTGAATCTGACATGAGATGCACGTATGTTAATGGTCTTATTTTTCATTACTCTTTTCAGAAGTTATATTAGTCAGGTGTCACAAGTGTAACTATGTGTATTTTGTTCATGAAAGTGCCTTCATATTGTGTTCCTTTGGGATAAAGTTAATGGCTTTAAATGTTTATTCATCCCAGGAGGCAGTTTTGATACATGAATTGATCTTGTTCGAAAGAAATGTCGATAACAGATTGGGAAAAGGTTTCAGTCAAGGCGATGGAGGAGGTACTCGATTTCAACTTCTTTTGTTAGGGGAATCAACCAATCTCCATAGAGACCCGAAACAACAGCTGGATCAACCTTGTACTTTCCCTTGTCTCCACCATCACCAAGCTTCACTTCCTGACCAAATGTCATCGCCTTCTTCGCCACCCTCTTCTTTACTGCTTCTTCAACATCCGCAAACGTCAATAAAGATGCTAGAGCATCTCTATCCTGAAATAACCGCATCAACATTCCTAGTCAATAACATAGTACTAACTTCACAGTTACTATGCATCATAGGAGCAAAATGAAATTAAAATACCTGAGCTCGAATTGGCGGCTCGTATTCTTTCTGTTCGTCTCTGAATTTAACTTCAGCTACAAGTTTCCCATAGTGTACTCTTCTAGAGAGCGCCTGGAGGGATTAGCAATGTACTTTAGAGCCTATTTTCTAACTACATATCATATCATATAGATACACAAGAAGGCGTTTACAAGAGATCGTAAAATACCTGTAAACACTCGAGATCCCGAGCAGCAGTCGAAGCATAGTTTCCATCGTCACCCGGAGTGACAAACAATGGAAGCAGTTTGTTGAAATACATATCCCATATGACCTTATTTATGTTATAGACATTGCTGCAGGATGCAAAACCTGTTGTGTTGAAGTTATTAGTTCAGATATTGATCGAACCGGACTCCAATTTACGGAAAACCAAGAAGAGAAGCACAAGTAACATAGCCAGCTTGGGGGAGATTAAATCATACCTCAGGGTACTTATAATGTGGCACCAGTGAGGGTGGTAGATTATCTGGGAAGAATGGATGCTCTTCAGGATTCTCATATCTTCCAGCCTGCAACTCATTCAAACTTGTGAAATTTTAAGACCAAGCATTGTGGAGATAAGGTAGCAAAGAAAAAGAGTGTACCGTAGCTTGGACAGCCTCCGTTTGTTTAAGGAAGAAGTCGATGAAAGAGCCGCTTAACCCGGGAATCAAAGGGAGGTACGTCGGAGAATTGAAAGGGAACCTGGCTCTTTCTATCAGACAGAAAACAATGGTGTCCTCTTGCCTTGTCAATGAATCCCTCACCATCTGAAGCGTCAATCTATGGCTAACGTTGTGGGACTCTGCTTTCGCTGTTATGTTGTGTCCACAAACTGAAGTGGCTGTGAGAAAGATAAGAGTCACCATCATCATTACCGGAAACGTATCCATTGTCTGGTCAAAAACAACCCGAGGTGGAGTTTTAAGATCTGTGTTGATTATAACGAATGCATTTATGGCTCTTAAATAAAGTAAACGGAAGTGGTGAGTGTATGAGATTTTGAAGAGCAATTGCGTTGACAAACGGGAAGAGCGACGACTTTCCTGGTCTGAATTTTATGCAGAATTTATGACAATCAATCACCGGGGCAAATGTATGGTATAAAAAGAAACAAAGGTGGATGGCGAGTGGTGTGCACGGGAGGAGCTGCTTTTCTTTGCCTTCACACTACACTACTTACACGGCCAACTTGTGGGCTAAAAATATATCTAAATCTTATTAAATTAAATGTAATTCTAAACTTTCTATTCTACTTTCCAATTTTTAAGGAAAGGTTGAGAATTTATATAATTATACATGCATTTAAATTTATTCATTTTAAAGTTAATATTAATTTATGTAATCATATAATTATAGTTTATATTATTAAACATAACATAAAATTATGATATAATTACACTTTATCAATCAAATAGATTAAAGAATTATTTTTTTACAATTATATGTAAACTGAGATAATAATTATATTTTTATATAATTACATTGTGATGTCCAAACACGACATCAATATATAATACCATATTTTTTAATTAACTATAAATGTCACATCATAAAAAATGAAGCAAGCAAAGCATATATAAAACTAAAATTTTATATAAATAAACAAATTATTAATGGATAAAAAATTATACAATTTATTAAAGTTAACATGAATATAACATAAAGATATATATATATCTTTCAATTGAGTCGATAATGCAAATTATGTAAAACATTATATACATTGAAATCTAATACAAGCGCGATACAAAATGACATAAAAACATATATACTCGAATAAGTTGTGTATACGAGATAAATAATTAACTTATATTAAATATCATATAAAACTTATAATACTATGGCACAAATATGCATGTAGTATAAGGGTCGTTATAAATACAACATAAATATGTATTCATATCGTTAATCGATATCTGATTTAGAAAAGAGATATTTTTAAGAGAATCTATTCATGTTAGTATTTAAATCAAAATAATTAACGGTGTAAATTGTTTGAGCTGATGAATGAGATTGTAATCCAGTTGAATGAAAGCATAAAAGTTGAGAGCGTAAATTATATCATATAGAGATCAAATTTTAAATCTAAGCATAGTAAAAGGATCAAAACCATAATTTGACCCAATATCCAATATTATAAAAAAAACGATTGCGAGGTTAAAATTGCAAACAATAACTAACGAAAACATCAATTCAAGATGATGTATAGAAGAAAAGACCCTAAAAACTAAAATTGTGAACTCTTGCAAGCTAACCAAAAGGTGCTTAAGCAAAGACTAGCAAAACAAAGGGAAGCATGCAAATGGTGTTCAAATACCACCCTGATCGTTGGGAAATAAACGAGTACGAGTAATTTCCCTATAACCAGATTAGTTAGAATGCGAAATAACAGCGGAAAAATAATACCGAAATTGATAACGGAATTCAGTCAATTATGCCTACGTCTCCGGACTGCTGCAGATCTTTTACTAAGAGAGAAAATTTACAGGTTTTTACAAAACACGCACTACTCACAAGAAAGTTCTCTAGTATTGGGAGAAATAAATAATTTGGGATTTTGGGATGATTTTGAAGTTAAATGAGCTAGGGTATTTATAGTTGAAGCTTAAATACTAATCTTGTAAATACCCTAAAGTATGCAGTGACTAAAGTGTAATAATCCCAAAAAATCAATTAAAAAACAGCACCGAATTTGGTGCATTAATTTCCAGCCAAAATTATTGATTTCGACGGCCCCCCTTCAAGCCTTCCTTTGCTGACTTTTCCCAACAATCTCCCACTTGAAGACTGATTTTAATCTTTCTTCAAACCTCGATCAATGCAGCAATATTTTTGGTCTCATTATTCTAGCATGCCAACTGAAGCTGAACACAACTTCAGTTTGTCTGTAGTCACCGTCTTTGTTAACATGTCTGTCGGATTTTGAGCTCCACTAATCTTTTCAAATTTCAAAATCCCATCTTCTAGAAGAGACCGGATAAAATGATACCGTAATTGTATGTGCTTCGTCCTGGAATGAAAAGATGGATTCTTCGCTAGATGGATAACACTTTGACTGTCGTAATACAAGACATTGTTTTCTTGTTTCTTGCCTAACTCTTCCAAGAAACTTTGGAGCCAAACCATCTCCTTGCTGGCTTCCGTAACAGCGACGTATTCTGCTTCAGTTATGGAGAGAGCAATTATCTTCTGTAGTTGAGAAACTCAACTCACTACGGTTCCTCCTAGAGTATGGGCATACCCTATAGTGTTCCTTCTGATGTCAACATTTCCGGCTAAGTCAGCATCTACATAGCCTGTCAATATCGTATCTCCACCTTTGAAATAAAGTGTTTTGTTTGTGGTACCTCGCAGATATCTGAGGATCCATTTGACTGCTTCCCAGTGTACCTTACCCGGATTATTCATGTACCTGCTAACAGCTCCCACTGCATGAGCAATATCTGGTCTAATACAAACCATGACATACATCAAACTTCCAATTGCTGAGGCATACGACACCTTCACTATATGTGCACGTTCTTCATCCGTCTTTGGTGATTGTTCTTTGGAGAGTCTAAAATGAACACCTGGTTTAACATCTTGCATGTTGAACATGGAGAATACTTTGTTGATGTACTCAGCCTGTGATAACATCAAAGTCCCCGACTTTGTGTCTCTCTTAATCCTCATCCCAATAATCTGCTTTGCAGCGCCTAGATCCTTTATAGCAAACTGTTTCGACAATTTTTGCTTTAAATTTATAATATCTTGCATGTTTGATCCTGCAACGAGCATGTCATCAACGTACAATAATAAAATAAAAGTGGAAAAATAATATCCGAAATTAATAACGGAGTTCGTTCAATTATGCCTACGTCTCTGAACTGCTGCAGATATTTTACTAAAAGATAAAATTTACAGGTGTTTACAAAACACTCACTACTCACAAGAAATCTCTCTAGTATTGGGAGAAAAAAATGATTTGGAATTTTGAGATGATTTTGAAGCTAAATGAGATAGGATATTTATAGTTAAAGCTTAAGGAGTAATCTTATAAATATCCTAAAGTATACAGGGACTAAAGTGTAATAATCCAAAAAAAATCAATAAAAAACATCACCAAATTCGATACACTAATTTCCAGCCAAAATTATTGATTTCGGCTGCCCCCCTTCAAGCCTTCCTTTGCTGACTTTTCCCAACACTGACATGATACTGATTTCAGCTGGTTGCATATATAATTCTCTCAATTCAGCTGTTGATCTTGAACATGCCTTGACATGAGCTGTGTTGCAGTGTCTTTTCACCAAGACATCTCTCTTTCCTTGTTACGAAGCTCTTGCCTTGCACTTGCTAAAGCCATTTCTAGTTCTCTTATCCGTTGCTCCTGCCTCCATTGCAGCAATTCATGTAACCTTCTCTCCAGTACACGAGGAGGAATCCCAGTTTCCAAGTCCCGATAATCTTCTTCTTCATCATCAATTGTGGGGTCAATTACTTCTCCATACCTCATACTGTAACTTCTGGATGAACTGTTTGCACCACTATCATGTACTTGCAGATAGTATCGTTACATAAACCATAAATATTCAGTCTTTTGGACTCTGAATAATTTTCAGTCCCAATCATTTTGTTTCAACATGAGATCATTAAGCTTGAATCTTTTCGATTTCAAAGTTCTTTTTAAGGCTCAATCTATAATATTCATATTAATCTAACCAAAACCAATACTTACAATCACTAAACCCGAAAAAATTCAACTCAAACTATCTCATCAAAATAAATTCAGATCAAATATTTTCTTTATCATTAGCCAAGATCTATTGGTAGTTTTCTTTTCAAATTCGGATTTCATGATTTTAAATTTTTCATTGGGGCAGGTAATAAATTGAAAGATTTAGGTTAAAGTACAAAAATGATCCCTCGACTATAGGTTGTTATATTTTTAGTCCCCGACTATTAAAACTTATAAAATTATCTTTCGTCTATAGAGTATTATTTTATTGAGTCCCTCGACTATTAAAAGTTATTAAATAGTCATTCGACTATTCGTATGTTCTAAACTCGTCCTTTTAAATTGTATGGTCGTTTAAGATTTTGATATCAGATTTTATTATATTTCAACCAACAAGTTAACATCCAGCTCAAAATGACGTGTTATAAATAATTGGATGACCATTCTCTAACTTTCAAAAGTCGAGGGACTCAACAAAGCATCACCCTGTAATCAGAGACTATTTTATAACTTTTAATAATCGACGGATTCAACAAAGCAACGTCGTATAGTCAATGTACCATTTATATACCTTAACCACAAAGACAATATAAAATTCAAAACAAATATTTGAAATTAAGGAAGGCCCTCGTTTTATTGTTACCTCAATGATTTCCGAAGCATGATCTGTGGACAATCTGCCTGAATCGAAATAGAGTTGTAAACGATCAAACTCAAGTTCAAGTTCTGCTTCAAGTCTATCCATTCCCTGTAGACAACCTTCCTCATTCGGCACATCAAATACTACTTTCTCCATCTCCAAACCTTCCTCCACGCCAGCAACCAATAAATCTTTATTTTGAAGCTCATCTTCGACATTTTTAACAACACTCTCCATTTGGATTCTCAATTTCGTCGTCTTCCGAAGTTCATTTCTACTCTCGGCAACTAGTTGCAGCAACAAACATCCTATCCCCACGTTAGGTTCTCGCCTGCATATTTTTTTTGTTTTTGTAAAGGATAAAATAAGAATTTGGAACTCGAAAATCAAATTATAAACATCTGTTGCCAAAAAAAACCCTGTATATCTCAATAATCTTCGAATTGGTTCTCATATCCAATAAGAGAAAGCAGAGAATGGTAACGATCCAGTTCATAAGATTTACTACTCTACAAATATTCAATTTACTATGAAATTATCGAATAAACTAAATAATAAACAAATTTTAAATTTTATTTATTTAGAATTGTATATTTATAAATTATTATCCTATGAAATTAAATTTCACATAAATATTGATTTGTATTATTAATTTCCATTTCACCGATCTTACTTAACATTGATGTAAACAATTAGAAATCAATAAAAACTAACCTGATGACAAATCAGGACGATCGGTTACTTGATTAGGAGGAGCCACGTCATCGTCGTCTTCATTTCTCTCGTCATCAGTCCTCTTCATCTTGCGACGATTAATAGCAGAGAAGAAACGGGAAGCGAACCAGCGTGAAGGGGAGCAATTAAATCCTCTGGAACAGTCCATGAGATGTGTGGTTGGGAGTAAAAGGACGTCGATCTGGGCGTAAAGGAGGGAAAATTTTGGATTTGGATATTTATAGTAACAGTGTGGCGGTTTCATTTTGGAATGAAAATTTTGATCTTTTACCTTTTATTTCTTTTATGAGTTGTTTTTTTTAATGATAAATATATCATACGCCTAACTAGGCAAGTTTGTAAGTACAGTAGGTGGGACGTCAGAGTCGTGTTGCAGTAAGTGTTGAACAAAATTCGGAGATAGGGAGTGATAAACCAGATCAAAATGGTCCGAGGTGGCATTTTTTGCCATGGCATCAGCAGAAAAGTTTATTTCTCAATAGGTCCAAGTAATATCAAGCTCCCAACTTCGTAGCTTTAATAAGGAGATGACTCGAACAAGGGGAAGCTGACAGGAGAGAGCATTAGGATCGTTGATGATAGCTATGGCTTTCTGGCAATCTGATCGGATTTGAATTAATCTGTAGCCAAGGTCCCAGGCAAGACAAAGACTATCATGAATGGCCCATAGTTCTGCTTGTAAAGCATTTGAAAAACCAATGGTGCAATTGAAGCCACCTAGCCAATGTCCAGAGCTATCACGCAAGAGGCCACAGATGGTAGCTATCTTCGTTCCTGAGCATATAGCGCCATCTGTATTAAGAGCTATATGTTGGGAAATAAACCGAGTACGAGTAATTTTTCTATAACCAGATTAGTGAGAATGTGAAATAAAAGCGGAAAAATAATACCCGAAATTGATAACGGAATTTAGCCAATTATGCCTACGTCTCCAGACTGCTGCAGATATTTTACTAAAGAGAAAATTTACAGGTGTTTACAAAACACTTACTACTCACAAGAAAGCTCTCTAGTATTGGGAGAAAGAAATGATTTTGGGATGATTTTGAAGCTAAATGGGCTAAGATATTTATAGTTGAAGCTTAAGGACTAATCTTATAAATACCCTAAAGTGTGCAGTGGCTAAAATGTAATTAACCCAAAAATATTTTAATTAAATCGGTGCCCCCTTTTGTTGAAAACCCATGCAAAACGGTGCCCCTATAGCCTCCATTTTTTACTTTACAATCTCCCACTTGAAGACTGATTTTAATTTATCTTCACACCTCGATCGATGCAGCAACATTTCTGGTCTTGTTACTCTATCATGCCAACTGAAGCTGAAAACAACTTCAGTTTGTCCGTAATCACCATCTTTGTTAACATGTCTGCCGGATTTTGAGCTCCACTAATCTTTTCAAGTTTCAAAATCCCATCTTCCAGAAGAGACCAAATAAAATGATATCGTAATTGTATGTGCTTCGTCCTGCAATTAAAAGACGGACTCTTTGCTAGATGGACATCACTTTGACTGTCGCAATACAAGACATTGTTTTCTTGTTTCTTGCCTAACTCTTCCAAGAAACTTTAGAGCCAAACCATCTCCTTGGTGGCTTCCGTAACAACGATATATTTTGCTTCAGTTGTGGAGAGAGTAACTATCTTCTGTAGTTGAGAAACCCAACTCACTGCAGTACCTCTTAGAGTATAAACATAGCCTATAGTGCTCCTTTTGATGTCAACATTTCCAGCTAAGTCAGCATCTACATAGCATGTCAGTATCGTATCTCCACCTTTGAAACAAAGTGCTTTGTTTGTGGTACCCAACAAATATCTGAGGATCTATTTGACAGCTTCCTAATGTACCTTGCCTGGATTATTCATGTACCAGCTAACAACTCCCACTGCATGAGCAATATCTGGTCTAGTACAAAACATGGCATACATCAGACTTCCAATTGTTGAGGCATACGACATCTTCACCATGTGTGTACGTTCTTCCTCCGTCTTTGGTGACTGTTCTTTCGAGAGTCTAAAATGAACACCTAAAGGTGTACTTACTGGTTTAGCATTTTGCATGTTGAACCTGGAGAGTACTTTGTTGATGTACTCAGCCTGTGATAACATCAAAGTCCTCGACTTTGTGTCTCTCTTAATCCTCATCCTAAGAATATACTTTGCAGCGCTCAGATCCTTCATAGCAAACTGCTTCGACAATTTTTGCTTCAAGTTTATAATCTCTTGCATGTCTGAGCCTGCAACGAGCATGTCATCAACGTACAATAATAAAATAATGAAGTTGTTGTCGAACCTCTTGATGCAGCAACAATGATCTGTTTGGCATCTGGTAAAACCACTGCTACTCATGAAGCTATCGAACTTCTTGTACCACTGTCTAGGAGCTTGTTTTAAACCATACAATCTCTTCTTCAACCTGCATACCAGGTTTTTCTTGTCTGCCTCTATGAAACCTTCTGGCTACCTCATATAGATTTCCTCCTCCAAATTACCATGACGGAAAGTTATATTCACATCTAACTGTTCAAGATGTAAATTATTTGCAGCTACAATTTTCAACACCAGTCTAATTGTAGATAGCTTCACGACTGGAGAGAAAATTTCATTGTAGTCAATACCTTCTTTTTGCTGAAAACCTTTTACAACCAATCTTGGCTTATAGCGTTTGCTCCCATCATCCTCTTCTTTGATCCTGTAAATCCACTTGTTATGGAGTGCTTTCTTGCCTGGTGGTAATTCAGTTAATTCCCATGTCTGATTTGACATAAGCAAGTCCATCTAATCTTTCATTGAAGACTCCCACTTGATTGAATCCTCCACCTGTATTGCTTCATCATAGCACTCTGGTTTATCATTGTCAGTCAGCAACAAGTAGTGCAAAGAAGGTGAATAACGCTGGGTTGGTTTAGGAATTCTGGAGGAGCGTCTCAGTTCTGGTGTGTCTGGTTCTTTTTGAACTGCTCCAGGACTGATCTGAACATCATTTCCAGAAATCTCTTCAAACTCAACAAATTCATTTGTTTCAGCTCCGGTGTTGGAGCTACTTAATTCTATGGTTGACCTTTCTTTGTACATCACATTCTCATTGAAAATGACATCTCTGTTTCTGATGATCTTTCGATTTTCATAGTCCCAAAACCGATAACCGAACTCATCACCACCATAACCAACAAAGACACATTTGTTGGACTTGGCGTCAAGTTTACTTCTTTCAGCAGAATTTATGTGTACATAAGAAATACAACCAAACACTCTTAAGTGTGAAAGGTTTATTTCTTTCTTGCTCCAAGCTTCCTCTGTTATTCCACCATCCAAGGGAACTGAGGGCTCACGGTTGATCAAGTATGCTGCAGTGTTGATAGCTTCAGCCCATAGCAATTTGGACAATCTGGCATGTATCCTCATGCTTCTGGCACGTTCATTCATAGTTCTGTTCATGCGCTCTGCTACGCCATTCTGCTGCAGTGTCATGGGAATTATTGTCTCCATCTTGATCCCATTGTTTTTGTAGAAATCTCTGAATCTACTATTTTTGTACTCTCCTCCATTATCAGACCTCAACCGCTTGACTTTTAAACCAGTCTCATTTTCCATCATGGCCTTCCATTTTTTGAAGGTATCAAAGACTTATGATTTCTTATTCAGAAAATAAACCCACACCTTCCTTGTTGAATCATCGATGAAGGTGACATAATATAGTGAGCCTACAAGAGATGGAACTGGAAATGGTCCCCATACATCAGTATGAATCGACTCTAACTTTTCTGCCTTGGGTGTTTTGCTAATCTTTGCAAAACTTACTTTCTTTTGTTTGCCAAATATGCAATCCTCGCATAGTCCGACATCTACATTCTTTAGATCTGGCAACTTCCCTTTTCGCAAAAGTGTCTTCATCCCTTTCTCACTCATATGGCTAAGCCTTTGGTGCCATAGGTTTGATTTTCCATCAGCATCTGTTACTACAATGATATTCTCTAAGTTTGAGGTTACATAGAGAGTATCAGTCTTCTTACCACGAGAAATGACGAGTGCTCCTTTGGTAATCTTCCATTCACAGCCTGAAAAGGTTGTACTATATCCTTCTCCATCAAGTTGTCCTACAGAAATCAAATTTCTTTTGAGGCCATGAATATGTCTCACTCCTTTCAGCTTCTAGGTGGTCTGGTTTGGCAGTTTTAGTCAGATGTCTCCTTTTCCGACGATCTTCAAGGTTTCATCATCAACTAGATGAACATTCCCAAAATCACCACTGACATAATTCTCTATGATTTCTTGGCATGGAGTGGAGTGGAAAGATGCCCCTAAATCCAAGATCCATGATTCAATCAGACGGACTGTTGACGCTTATAATCATGACATCACCTGTCTCCTCTGTCATGTTGGCAGATTCCTGTGCGTCGGTATCTTTCTTCAGTGCTCGACAATCTCTTTTAAAGTGACCCTTCTTGCCACAATTATAACAAGTAAAATCTTTTTTTCCTGTTCTTTATTTTCCCCTTCTGGATTTCGATCTGCCACAATTTGAATTTCTTTATGAAGTTCTCCCTCTAGACTCCGCGTGCAAGGCTGAGGAGCTTGATACTTCACCCGATTCTCTCCGTCGAATTTTTTCACTCAATACCAGATCCCGAACATCGTCGAATTTTAATTTACTGTTTCCCGACGAGCTGCTGACTGTTGTAACAGTAGTATTCCAACTGTCTGGTAGAGATGATAAGAGAATTAAAGCTCGAACTTCATCATCAATTTCAATTTCCACGGAACTCAACTGGGTTGTGATTATGTTGAGTTCATTTAGGTGTTGAGCCGCTGAGGCCCTTTCCGCCATCCGCAAATTGAATAATCACCTCATCAAGTGAACTTTATTTGAGGCTGATGGCTTCTTATACATACTGGAGAGAGTCGTCATAAGACCCACCGTGGTCTTTTCCTTTACTATGTTGAAAGCAACATTGCGGGATAATTTTAGTCGGATAACTCTGAGGGTTTGTCTGTCGAGAAGAGCTCAGTCTTCATTCTTCATACCATCTGGTTGCTTTATTGAGAGATGTTGATATAGATTTTTCTGGTACAGAAAATCTTCAATCTGCATCTTCCAAAAGCCAAAGTCCGCACCACCGAACTTTTCAATTTTCACATTCCCTTCGTCTGCAGCCATCGCTCCCACTCGAATCTGGCTTCATTTGGATCATTTCTGACAATTTCTGCGAACCACTGTGTATTAGAACACCTCCATCGACAAATTCGTATCGCCGACAAATTTTTAATGTTAACGAAATTCACTATTCATGTAAATAGTAATAAATAGTAACCTTGCAAAAATTGACAAAATTCACAACCAAAAGCTATGATTACCAGTTGTTGGGAAATAAATCGAGTACGAGTAATTTCCCTATAACCATATTAGTGAGAATGCGAAATAAAAGCGGAAAAATAATACTCGAAATTGATAACGGAGTTCAGCCAATTATGCTTACGTCTCCTGACTGCTGCATATCTTTTACTAAAGAGAAAATTTATAGGTGTTTACAAAACACTCACTACTCACAAGAAAACTCTCTAGTATTGAGAGAAAGAAATGATTTTGGGATGATTTTGAAGCTAAATGGGCTAGGGTATTTATAGTTGAAGCTTAAGGACTAATCTTATAAATATCCTAAAGTGTGTAGTGGCTAAAATATAATTAATCCAAAAATATTTTAATTAAAAAATTGGGGCACCGAATTCGGTGCCCCTTTTGTTGAAAACCCATACAAAACGGTGCCGCCTATAGCCTCCATTTTATACTTTACACTATCTACTGAAATGGTGGGGAAATCCAGCTGATGAGAGCTTGCTGTCGAGGGGGGATGCCTGTATATCAAGCGAATTCCTGCAAGTGCTATAATGTTTTGCCCAGAGTAAGCTATGATGAATAACATCTGAAGAATCAGTGGAATTCGTTGCAAAAATACAACTATTCTTAGTTTTCCAAAGATGCCATCAAATAGAAGCAAAGATTAAATTCCAGTGGATGTCAGAGACAGACCAAGTTGCAGTTATATTGATGTTTTGTAAAATCCAATCATGAAGCTCGGCAGTAAAGAAAGCCGGAAGTAAGGCTTGCGGAGAAACATGGTTTCAAACATCACGAGCAAAGCTGCAGTCTCTTAGAATATGTAGAATTGTTTCATTAGAGGTCCGATAAATTGTGCATATGGCCGAACTGGATAAGGTTCTCCAAAAATGCTCAACATTTGTTAGGAGCTTCTCCTTGAAGGCCAACCATATGAACAAACAAACTCTTTGAGGGACGGGAGAATGCCAAATTGTTTTCTAAATCGTGGAATAGGGCTCCCAATTGTTTTCCATGAGTTTTTCCATAGGCGTTGTAGGAGTTACCGATTGAGAAATTATCGTGCCAACGCCAATTACAAGAATTTTTAGTATCACCGATGATAGGACAATGAATGCTAGCAAAATGAGACAAAACATCTACAGGAGATAAAGAAGATAACAATATAATTATAAGAACTTGTATTAGTCATGAGTTCTTCAAAACGGGGGTAGAGCTACTGTGTAGAGGGATCAATTACACGATCTCGTAAGCGACCCAGATGAGGAATCCAGATATCCTACCAAGGATTAATAGTAGAACCATCTCCAATAAACCAATCCATATGAGCACGAAATTCCTCTCAAAACTTTGAAAGATACTTCCACAAAGTAGAGATATTGGAACGTTGAATAGAACTGGGTAGCTAATAAATAATTTTATATTTTCTCCGAAGCAGCTGAATCCAGAAGGAGATAGTGTTATTGATTAGAGCAACACCAATCTTCATGAGGAAAGATTTGTTGTATCCATATATATGTGGCAAAGATCAAGGTCACCTCTATCAAGCGGTTGATAAATTGATTCCCACTTTATGAGCGAAATCTTCAGGGCCGATTGGATAGAGTCCCATATGAAGTTGTATATTATCTCGACTCGACTGATCAAGATGATATTTATTTATTATCTCGTTGATCATTCCTACTTAGGGTAATCAGATTTAGACTTGGATACACGGTTTGTATTTGTAGATAATTCTCTCACGAAGTTCAATTTCGATTTATGTTTATCGCTGGTCTTTCAGTAGTTTAATATCCTGTTGTGGATCATTTGTCGATGCAACTAGATTTGATTGTATCTGTATTTTGTTTAAGTTTCTTAAATGAGTAATAACTTTTTCCTTGTATAATCATTTAATGATCTCTAGTGATTAGTTTATTGTATTAATGATTATAAAAATACTCTAATTATATATTTAAATTTTATTATAATTTAAAATATTTTCCGATATTAGGTTGTTGCACGTCTTATGAAATAAGATGAAAGAATGATGAACAACAGTATGTGCTTGAACATGATCACCTTATTTTCTTCTTTTAATAAAATTAACAACTCTATTTACCTAAAAAACATGATTACCATAAAATTAAAATTTATTGTGATCAATTCATTTCACATTTCCAATAAATGATAGATACATTAATAGAATGTGCACAAACATATACTTTTAAAAGATTTTGAGATATTAACTAAAATATACTTAAATTATATCTTTAAAGTGTGATTTAGTGATTATCTTTAAAGTTTTTTTAATGTAATTTAAAAGTTATAATCTATTAGTAATAAATAATATGTATTAAGATTTTGAGATAATACCTAAAGGTTTTTAGTGGCGCTTAAAAAATCGCTATATGACTGAAAAATACTATTTAAAACCTGTTATGGTGTGGTGAATACAGAAAAATGTGTCATAAAAACTTAAAAAAAGTATAATAAAAGTATAATTATTAAAAAATAGAAAATAGAAATATACGTATAAAAAAATAAATGATAAAAAAAGATTACAGACAATTGAACATGTTGAGGGCTTACCCTATTGTTTGAGGAAGATCATAAGAAACTTGTTTGTCAGCACTTAATAGCTATAAAGAATTGAGGATTCTTCTTAATCGGGACGTGTGGCATCTTCCACCACTATAGTTTTATCGTGACTCGGAGCATCCACGTTTTGGTCTTTTTGATTGAATATCATCTTCTAAACTAGCATTGGTAGGCTTTATGTCTGAAGTGGAGATGGTGTGTTTGGCCAGCAATACTTTGCCTATGAATCTCATTTTGTTTTTTTATACAATTGCACGACATCAATGGTTTTGAATTTAGTCTATGAACTTGGATAAAATTTTAGTTTTCTTTTTTCCGAATTGTAAAATTTCAGTAGTTCAAACTGTGCAGGAACAAATCTCAGCTGATTTGAGGCTGCTTCAACGAAGAGAAATGATGGTGAAGATTTTGATTGGAGGTTTGAAGATTCTGTCAGGAGAAGATTTTAATGGGAATTCGGAGAAATGGTTGAAGATTTCAATGGGAATTCAGATTTTCGATGCAGATTGAAACGATTGAAGACGAGTATTTCAGAGATTATTAGATATTAATTTAAATTTTTAATTGAGATTCTAAATAACGATTACTGAAAATTACTCTTGAAATGTATTATCGCTTCACTCAATTGAAAATTACTCTTATGATAGACAAATCCTATAAATAGGCCCTTTAGAGTTTAAAATTTCGTAGCTTATAATTTTTGGGTGCAGAAGTTGTATATTATGTGGGAGGATAATTTGCAGTTTTATTAATGTAATTTTTTCCGAAACGAATTATTTTTTTATATACGATCATAAGAATGAGAATACAAAACAAGACAAGTGATAGGAGTATTGTTAAAAAACCATCCCTAAATTAATCGAAGAAAAAATAGTACACCTTATAAACTGTCAACATCACAAAAACACAACAAAATATATCCATACTACTAGGATTCCACTCCCCAAAATAAAATGAGAAAAGAAATATTAGGGGTCTCGTTATAAAATCTCTCTATACATAATCGAAGAAAAAAATAATATATCATATTAATGTTATTATTAAAAAATATATCTAAACCTAATAAAAGAAAAAAGAACACACCATATTTATGTCAACCCCACAAAAACACTACAAAATCTATCCATACTAATAGGATTCCACACCCCAGAATAATGTAAAATTTACGTTTTGTGAAAATGAGTTAAAGGTGTAAAAGGTTAGAATATAGAAAAAAATATATGGTTACTTTGGGATTGAGGAGATAAAACAAAAAGGTTAAAGCATTGACAAAATCATTTTACTGGATAATTAAAATTTATATTTTTTATCATATGGCAAAAATTATAATTCATTAAAATAAAATAAAATAAAAGCGGGAACTTCCTTTGAAATTTCAATGAAAGCGGGAGATCTCGATTTATAATTCATTAAAATAAAAGCAAAAGGGATTCTCCCCGCTATATATAGTTTGGTTTGTGGAGAAATAAATCAGTCCGTAGAGAACTGAAAAAAGTGAGAAGGCTCTGCCTCATCGTTTCGAAGACGCAGATGGAACCTGTTGATCCTTTTCATTGGATAGTGGAAGAATGTCGATTGTCACCATCTACAGAGGCCGCCATGAATAACGCCCCTTTTTTCGGTGTGTCAGATTCCGACACCTCCGCCGAATCAATTAGCACCACAAAGCTGTCTCCTCCCGACTCATCTGAAGACGATGAAATCCTCGAGACTCCTCCCAAGTGCAGCTCGACCGCCGCCTCCTCCCGCAATCTCAACCGAATGGTTGGGAATAGGTTTAATATTGATGCAGAAACTGTACCTGAAGAAACTCCCACTGGTGTCTTTCTGAGGTCTCCTAAAATGAGTGACGACGATAGCGAGAAACGGGTCAAGAATCAAGCTCTGTCTCCTGGAAGTACTCCGGGATTAGGGCTAGAAAGTCAACAACTTCATGAAGCAGGCATAGAGGCCGAACTCCCAAATGGTTCAAATCCGATGGCAGCAGAGAGGGAAGGGGTCCATCATCATCTCAGCAAGCCTTAATATTGTTCGTATTTAGAATGTGCAGCAAGTTAATGTTTTGGAATATTTTGAATCACAGAAATGTGTTTTTTGTGCTAGATGGACTAGTACATTGAAATATTTTGTAGTTGGTTTTCGTGCTTAATATGGTAGAACTGCCTGTATGTTTTGAGTTCTTGAAACATAACTTTAAAGTTAAATAGTATTTCTTGTTTTGGGAAGGCATGGCATCCTCCATTGAAATGCTTAGGATGGTGTTAATGAATTTTGTTAGCTTTTGCTTGCATTATCTTATTGATATTTTCTGGTATCTGCAAACAAGTTTGTCCGAGTCGAAATTTATGAAGCAAATCTATGCTTTCTTTCCTCAGAGACATTCTGTATTGCTCATCCTATAGTTTCTTTGAACGTTCTGGCCGACAGATTGACCCTATAGTCTTCTTAACTCAACAGCTTTGTTCCAATTCTTATAAGACTGTTCCTTTGTTGTTATATCCATCAGCACTGCATGCATTATAATTCTATTTATACTTGGTTTCACCAGTCTAGTGACATTTCTAGCAGCGTCTTGTAACCCTCGAATTGTAAAGTCAAGTACACTTCTTTGCAGATGCCATAAGAAATCAATTAAGAAGTGCAGACGCAAATTAACAAAATTCATTAACATTGTTAACAATGGAGGGTTCCATGCCTTCCCAAAGCAAGAGATACCATTTGACTTAAAAAGTTTTGTTCCAAAACTCAAACTTGCAGGTTCAATCATATAAAGTAGGAAATTGAACTGCAAAATTTTATTAAAATCAACCTGCACTGGGGGGAAAGTCTTGGGGTTATTCTCCAATTAGAAAAGATGAAATTTCGTTTTCATGTAAATAGACAATCTATTATCACGGATAATAAGGTATAACATTGTATAATTAATAGATGGGTTGATATATCTAGAAATATAAAACTTTAGAAATGAACTATCTTTTAATTATAGATTAGACCTGGATACTAGATTAATACGAGATTATAAAAATTGGAATGAAGCGGCATGTTTGCCTTTATCGGTCCATGCTCCGTTCCATATCCGCATATCGAGCCTAGCTTTCCTACCGCCCCATCAAAAAAACTCGGTCTTTCCTCTTTTTTCTTTGTTTGTTTTTCTTATTGGAAGATCCGTTTGTTAATATTACGAGTTTACAACCAGCAAGTGAAGAGTTTCACTTCATCGTATACTCAAATACCAACACATACGTGAACACATTTTTAAAAAATACGTAGAAACTACATTCTCTGTATAGAGTGAGATATATCGAAGCATGTGGAGGAGGTTATGTTGGTGCGGGGCTTTGAAGCAGGGTGTGTCTGCGGCCGACGGGAGGAAGCTTCCGCAGTCACCTCAAAACCGACTGTTGTTAGAGGGAGTGACATTACGAACCAATCCAGTCTTCCACAGAACAAAAGCTTGGTCATCTTCTCCATCTTCTGATGTCGATGCAACCTCCGATTTGAAAAAGACGAGAGCAGGGACGGGCAGCGTAACGCTGGCGGAGGCGAAGAAGCTGATGAAGCTGGTGAATGTGGAATCACTAAAGACCAAGCTAGAGACGGAAGGCAAAGAGGTGATCCGCTACCCGGAGTTACTGAAGGCCTGCGAGAGTATGGGCGTTACCAGAAATCTCGACGAGGCCATCAGTTTTGCACGCGTTCTCGACGAGGCAGGCGTGGTGCTTCTTTTCCGCGACAAGGTTTATCTTCATCCGGACAAGGTACACATCCCTCTTCTAACCCTTCACTCTTTAGTGTTGATAATCTAACGCATCTACTCTTACACAGGTGGTGGATCATATTAGAAAAGCAGTCCCTCTTGCTTTTGCTCCTGAAGACGACCCCATAAGGGACGAGCTAAAGAAGTTGCAGGAGAAGAAGGAAGAAATCGACGTGCTGGCACATAAGCAAGTCCGGTGCATCCTTTGGTGTGGTCTGGGATTATTCGTTGCACAAGTGAGCCTGTACTTTCGGCTAACATTCTGGGAATTCTCATGGGATGTAATGGAACCGATTACGTTCTTCACCACGGCCACCGGCATCATCATAGGCTATGCTTACTTTTTGCTTACTGCAAGAGATCCCTCGTACCAGGATCTGTTGAAGAGGCTTTTCCTGCGGAGGCAAAGAAAAATATTCCAGAAGCATGGGTTTGACGTCGCCAGGTTTAAAGAGTTGCAAAACAAGTGCAGAACGCCTTTCGATGCCTCCACTTCCATCCGGAATCGAGTAGGCTTGGACGTTGAACTTGATGACGCCTTACACAAGGATTAGGCTATATCTCCACCACTTCCTTAGCTCAATTAAAGTTATGGAGACATGTCTGGCATTTCATTCACTAATTCTCGAATAAATAATTTGGTCCAATAAGATTTTATTTGACCAGAACTTCTTACTAAATTTTGCATGCTTGTCAATGTTAAGTGCATATAAGTTTCTTTTTCCTTTTGAACAAGGGAATTTTGATCGTAAGGGGTATCGAACCCTCAACCTAGGGGACAAATAATCGAGAGATTTTAACCATTTATTGTAGGAATTGTGGCGTATAGCATGTGGATATTTTGTGCGTGGACAGAAAATTCATGGCATTGGCTAATAAATCCAGAGGTTTAGCAGAGCCGGAAGGAATATTTTTGTCAACCACGACACAGATAAAGCAAAATGCCAGAAAGAGCATGGCCTGTTCATTGCCTAGGCTCGATCATCAGCTAAATAATAATACACAGAAACCAAACCCAACTCGGGGCTACAATTATTTTGTATAATATCAGTAAAAAAACATTATTAATAAGTCTAAGATTTTATAATGCGTTAATTTTTTATTTTATGAGAAGTTTTATAATTTCTATTCCATTATTATAATAGCGTATTTTTTTTAAAAATAATTTAAAGTCATAAAATTTTAATGTTTTTAAATTGAGTTGCCCATACCATGAGACATCATCGTGTTCTTTAGAATTAATTGGAAAAGAAGTAAAACTCCAACAATGGGGATTTTTAATATGAAGCAAAACAAACAAAAATAAAAAGCACAATGGTAGTTGAGAATAAATTACCAAAACCCTGGACCTTTTAATATATTTTTTTAATTTTTTATACCGTTAGTTATATAATGTTAAGACATGTGAACATCAAATTGTAAAAGAATAACTTTAAATTATTAGATATTAAGTGATATTTTTTTTAAAGTAGATTAAGTGATATTTTAATATCAATACGTGTTTAACTTTTTATTTAATTTTATGGTGATATGCGGTGACATGTTTTTTTTTCTTTTGTTGATACCATTTTATCCTCCACCACCTCTGGGGTTTTCTCTTATATTATTGTTTTAGGGGATTTTTTTTTGTCATTTCAAATATTAAATAGCCAATTCCACCATTCAGTTTAAAGCATTTATTCTTTTCTAGCAATTCATAAATTAAACAAAAAAAAAATCATAAATTTGGGATTTATGGACATTTTTTTTAGATCTAAACGGTTTAGAATGTTTGTTTGAAAATTCAAACAATGAAAAACATTTTTATGAGAAGACCGATAACATAACTCAAAATTAATCTCATTATACAATCGATGAATTATTTAAATGATTATTGTTCGAATATATAAAATTAAGGTTAAATTATATTAGTGGTCATCTTATTACGAGAAAAATTTAATCATTTTAATTTTATCAATCAGATTATTTTGACTCGAGTTGAAACCAAGCTAAATGGTACGCTATTACTTGCTGTCGGCACTCGTTCGGTAAAACCCAAGTTGAAGATTCTTCTTTTCCTTGTTTTATTAATTTCTTTTCAATCGAAGCAACTAAAATATATCCGAAATTCCGCGGTTACGCATTCGATTTTCTCTCCTTTTTACAATATCCATCCCATAGAAGCTCAATTTTCCTTCATCTCTCCCCTTGTATACCGATCTGGGCAATTCTCAGAAGAAGAAAAAAGTGTGAAGAAACAGGGCCTTAAAATTATGTGTACAATGGTGTTGATGCCCCGGAAGAAGAAAGTTGGATCAGTTCCGGTTTACTTGAATGTATACGATTTGACTCCGATTAATGGTTATGCTTACTGGCTTGGCCTTGGGATCTATCATTCTGGGGTTCAAGGTTAGTTTTCTTTCTTCCTTTTGGGTGTTGCTGGAAAAAAGTAATGGAAAATGAAAAGAAAGAAACAGTGGGTTGTTGCAGTATTTTCTATGTAATTCGTGCTACTGCTGTTTTTTTTTCACGCCTTGAGTTTTGTTTCCATTATCTGGGTAGTCTGTTTGTTTGATGAGAAAATTTTCCAATTAATTTTTCCATGTATCCTTATTAGTTCGATTATTAGTGTAATAACCAACGAGATTGAAAATTGAAGGGAAGAATTTGAAACTTGTATATGCAAAAGAACTTCCACAAATATTAGCATATACATCCATGAAGCTGGTGCACACACACAAACGTATTTCTGTAGAAGTAGATTTCGACTGAGTTGAATCTTGGTGTGCAGTTCATGGAGTTGAATATGGTTTTGGAGCGCATGATCATTCAGCTACTGGGATTTTCGAAGTGGAACCAAAGCAGTGTCCCGGTTTCTCATTTAGGAAATCCATTTTAGTTGGAAGGACGGATTTAGGTCCGAAAGACGTCCGTTCGTTCATGGAGAAACTTGCTAGAGACTACTCCGGGAACACTTACCATCTCATCACTAAGAACTGCAATCATTTTTGCAACGATGTGTGTATCCAATTGACAGGGAAACCGATTCCTCGCTGGGTTAATCGACTTGCTAGACTCGGTAAGAAATCAACTTCTCACCCTTTTTATATCTACTTCATGGATCATCTGATTGTTTCTCGGGAAGATTGGTATATACCCATGCATATTCAACTGAAAGTTCTGTTGCGTATCGTTATTGCTCTCGTCAGCATGTTTTCTGATTTTAAAGTTAAATCAAAGAACAGGAAAGTTTTGCTTTAGAAAAATTCAAGATAAGGAAGAAGTGGTAGCAGCTTCCACCCACCACACCCACCGATGTAGTGCAAGCTTTGTGGAACGAGCACCATTCATGAATGGTCTATACTGCCCGTATGAGCCAATAATTCCGTTGTTTATTCTTTCCACAACTACCATAGTCAGCTTGTTGTCTTGCATTGTTATGATTTTAATACTCACCCGATATTGAAATGTTTACGGAGTTGTTCGTCACACAGGTTCTTGTGGTGAAGTAAATTTGAAGGTTCTCTCTGTGTAGACTATTGAGTGATGATATTTGTTATGAATGTATAGGTTTGCTCTGCAACTGTGTTCTCCCGGTAGAGTTGAACGAGACTAAGATTCGCCAAGTTAGATCGGAGGTAAGGTTCAACAGGTAGAGAAGAAGAAGTTGAGAAGCCAATCGAGTAGGAGACCTCGTTCTTGGACATCTTGTCCTTTGGGCCCTGCAATAAGTAACAGACAGAGGCGATGTCTTCCATCATCGTCGCTGATTCACACCTCTATGACCTCGAACTTAAGTTTGAAGCTCTAAAGAATAGTCAACAGTAGATGACGTTAGCAAATGCAAATCTTTTTTACCCCACTTCTGTTGTTTACTTGGATGGGCATGGGAACCGCTGCTTCGGGAATTCGCAAAGTTTCAATCTTCTGTAATATACTTTTTGATTTGAATGGAAAAGATCTGTGCTTTTCTTTCTTGCTTCTCACACTCTTGCAGTTCCAAACCATGTTTTGTTAGAACCGTTAGATGTTTGGGGACTTGAGGGAAGTGCTTGTGTAAGAAATAGGACCCCGTGAAACAGTAGTGGTTGGCTAAGGTTGAATGTGAAGGGTTATGGGGCTGCCTTGGGGGACATAATGGTCCCTTTCATTATCATGAATCTGGTGGGGATGATGTGTTTGTCTAGATCGAGTGGCAAAAAGTTGAGAAAAACAGGTTCTCGTGTCCGAGGTCCCTTACCCCCATGTAAAAAGATTTTTTTGTAAGTAACCAGAATATTTCATTTATCAAAACCAGTATCAATAAACGTCTTGTCATGTACATATTAAATAAATACAATCAAGACTATCGAAAATAAAATATAACATTGATAGCTTAGTGATAGCCTGATAAACAAAATTATTAACAAGTAGAGCAACGATGTACATAAACTGAACACACCAACGGCTTCGAGCGTCAAAACATGAAGAGAAACTTGAAGAATAACCAAAATGACTAATGAAAAAAGCGATCTCCCCTTAACATCAATCTCATCTGACACATATATGCAATAACCAACAAATCATCTTGTACAAACGAACAGAGGAATCGAGCATTAGGAAAGCAACCAATCATGTATTCAGTGAAAAAGACCAAGAAGAAGACCAATAAAAAAGTTGCACCGAGAGTCTAAAACACCGGTAGTCATGATACCCTTTACTATAAAAAGGGCTAAAAGAAATTATTAATGAAAATACGATAAAAAATAATAAAAAATGACAGGGGGTGGCCGGAGAAGACGAACACCGCTGCCATGAAACAAAGAAATTTTAAAAATTACCAGTAAACTATGTAAAAAGGTTTCTTGTATGTAAACTAAACGATTATTGTTCGGATAGTTAAAATTAAGGTTAAATATATTAGTGATCATTTTATTACGAGAAAATTTAATCTGATCGTTGATATTTTAATTTTATCAATCAGATTATTTAATTATTTGAATCGATGTCAATCAACTCATTCGCTACAAATATTTAACGGATTAACAGGTAGAGGAACATATGTAATAGTTAATAAAATTGACATCGTTATACATTTAGCTCTCGTCATTTACACAAATGAACAATGCATTGAAATTCTCCTAAAATTAAATAAGCACACGTACAACTATAATTTGAGCGATATTTATTAGGATAAACAGGTAAAATAAATAAAACAATTCACATAATGTTTTCATAAAGTAGTTTATATAAAATATGAAGGAGACGAAAGAGAAATATACATTGCATTTTAAAAAAAATCTTACATTCGCGTGTGTTTGAATAGTAATTGGAGAAGGGCTTATACATAATTTTACCATTTTGGCCCTTAATTCATTAATAGTAAAACATATGGCATAGCATAATCCATTCATTAAACATAAATATTGATATTTATCTTAAAACCATACTTTACTTGCAGGTTTCAACATTAGTTTCAAGACAGCTGGTTAGGTTAGAATTTGTTCAATTTTTGTCGGTGTTCTTCCTCAAAATTGATAACCCAAGTCCGGTTTTGTCAACTGATCGGCGCCAACACTACTAACCAGCACGAAGCTTACAAGACAAGTGAAGACAGAGAGGTTCTCTATTGCATTGTTCGAACTTTGATTCCATTTCCTACTTTAACTCGTATTATTATTGTTTTAAGTGGCATGAGGGACCTCATTCGCTGCAGATTACCCCAAAACATAATTTTAAAACAAACCCTTCAAGAACGAGAAGAGGCCCAATGGTTGTTCAAGTCATCATATCCGTACAACAGCGTTCAATAATTATATAAATATCGAATATTTTAATTTGATTATTTAAAAAAAAAAAATCTTTAATATTATAAAATATAAATTTTACTTACAAGTGTCCAATTTCTTACCATTCAATCTACCACACGTTAAATTCTGAAACAAAGTAATATTGTAAAGATGTGGAACCAAAGTCAAGGGTGGGAAGGCCGAATCACCCACCAAAACCCAATTTTTACTGTAGGCATGAAACAAGTGATATCCTATCGTTATTGCTTTTCCACTTAAAATTTAAACAAGTTATGGTCTTAACAAAATGGTGTTAATTATTTGAAGTGATTAATCATAGTAAAGGGAAAAAAATCAAAATTTAACCTACCTCATATAACCATGCCATATTTTCTTTAAAAATATTTGGATAATTAAGGGTAAACACACCATTGACCAATTAACTATTTAACACTTTAACTTTTCGCTAATTTTTAAATTTTCAATCCGATCATATAACTATTTAATTGTATTTAATCAAGTTATTGGTTGTTAACATTAACGAAAAAAAGATGATGTGACAGTTAAAAATTTATAATTATATTTGATATTTGCTACTTTGTATTCTATTAATTTACCTCTAATTTAAATTTAATTTAATAATGCAATCATTTATTCATTTGATGACTGATGAAAGGTGACCAAGGCAAAAACAAGTTGAAATTCAGTGCTGATCTCAATTAAAGAAACAAGAAGAAGCAACATCCAAGTGTGTGGAGAGGGAACAATCTTCAATGTTAGGACCAAGTCCTGGTTTAACTTCAACTGTCCAAAACAAGTCGTTTTTTGCATCCGACTTTCTTGCAAGCCAAATCCTTCTCGATGTTCTTAGCAATTCTTACAATAAAACAACTCAATCTTGACCTTCTTTATTATTAAATCTAGGGGTGAAAAAGGTTTTTGAGAGAATTGGATTTTCTAAGCAACTTTAAGGGAACTTCTTTAATTAAAAAAAAGGTAAACCCAAGTTGCTTAATTAATCATTTTGAAAAATCAAATCCACGGTTTCCTTTTTAGAAAAATCTCTAATGGTATAATTATGGATGTAGTCCTTGTATCGTGTCAAACTTTTGAATTTGATCTTTCTACTTCATTTTTGTCATGATTTGAATATATTGGTGGTTAAGACCAGCTGCCATAATTAATTTCCTTGATCTGTCGGATTACATATCTGGCACCGGAAAATATACAACTCTTTACCTAAATATTCTCCGAATTCTTAACGTTGCCGCCAACAACACTACCAAACGGATGCTTTGCCATTTCCAGCTTATTAAAATCGAGCCAACACACCTTAATTAATTAGGGTATTTTTCAGTTTTTCCTTTGGAAGTTGAAAAAACACACACATAAAAATGGGTTTATGAATTGGTCTGCATTTGTAAGGCTGAACCCAACATAAAAACATAGAAAGTCCAACATGACTCCATTACCTGTTTTCCTCAACAAATCACTTGTTCTAAAGAATTTATATCAGATCATATATATAAGCATTATTCATTAACTAGATTCTCTATGAAAATCGTTTAAACCCTCGCCCATCATTGTCATCCTCACTACTTTTCCACGTCAGATTGTATACACCATGATTGGCTTTGACTACCTTTTCTTCTCAACAAGATCTCACCTTTGACTCTTGTGTTCTTGCTGCTTCTTCTTTTGACACTATGGTGTGCAAGTTCAAAGGGGACCCTTGCCTTTTATAATGAGAATTTGTACGACAACGATGATCTTACAACAGAGTTTATGGTATGAAAATTTATCCTATTGTTTCACATTCTTAGTTGGTTTGAGACTCGATAAGTGAAGAGCCAAAATTGTGTCAAATTTGCAAACTCATCAGGCAATTATACTTAGAAATCATTGGTAAGAGGCACACTGTTGGTGTTGAAGCATGTTTCTTGAGATAAGGAAAGTGGTAGGTCAGGGTAAATTTGGCCAAAGGTGACACTAAAGGTTTCAAACTGTTAATGATGGTAAACTCACTAACATGCAATGATTTTAATATTTCACCTTTGCTGAATCAAAAGCAAAACAATATAATGAGATTCAAAACAACTTTATTTTTTCATTTTTGATGTTTGTGGGGAACAAAATCAATTCCCAAACAGGTGAACATCATGAAATTCCACTGATATAGACCAGACACCAAAAGCCCAAAACAATAATTGATATCACTTCAAAATTGTAAATTTTCCTTTCACCAAGGGGTTAAAAGGTTAATTGCATAATGTAAATTTGGGAGGGACTAAAGAATCAGTTTTACCACTTAACCAAGGGTAATGTTTTAGTAGTTAGTAACGGTAAGATACTAAGTGTTGAGTGATAAGTAGCTCATGTCTCTTCATGAAGATCTTAATTCGAGCATTTGTGAATGAAAAAAAAAAAATACAATTGAGGGATTAGTAATTTAAAAATGTAGCATGATGCAGCTAAAAGAAATAGGGAAGATGATTATATCATAAGTGCAGTTACTATACATTAAGCCTCATCAAATGGGTCACCTGGTAGACACCAGGAGTCTAAGACCTAACATAGGGTCTACTGCACCTGGAAAACAGTTCAAGGTTGCCAACAATAGGTTAAATTTGCCTGGAAATAAGCCTGTATTTGCTTAACATCTGGTGACCTAATCCTATGGATTAGACATTGCATAGTTCAACGGATCCATAGTGAAGTAGTTCCTCGATCATTTGTTCAATGTGATCCTCTTCAAGTGGTTTGAAGTTGAACTGTTGGGTGCTTTCAACTTGAGGTTTCTTGACAACCCTATTGGCTTCTGTCTCTTGATCTGGTAATGCTCTCTTTTCCGGCAGTCGAACCGCCATTCCACTGTCTCTCCCTGCAACACAATTGTTGTCGATAACGTGTGGAGTCGGTGCCTTCTTTTGCGGTTCATGCACAGTTGGTTGTTGATCAATTGAAGTGAAGCCATGTAGCATTTTGTGTATTTGGCTCTCAAGTTGCAGAGAGAAGCTTGGATGCTGATGGTTGAGGTGCATTGGGGTTGTAAGGGAAGTTGGTTCTAGCCCTCGGTCCACACATAAACCTCGCTGCTTCGTCGTAGGCCCGAGCCGCGTCCTCTGCTGTCTCGAATGTCCGAGCCAAATTCTAGTTTTCCTGCACCAAAAGAAACACATCCTTTAGTACTCGTAGAAGGACTAACACGTTCATGGTTTTCGAAACAGAGTTGAACTTACACGAGAGGATGGCGAATTTCGGACACCCAAGAACCCCAATGCCTTTGTCGAACACCTCGATATCGTTGTTGTGGTCTGGCCATGGTAGCAAATAAAGAAAGCTTCTTTTGAGAAACAAAAACAAAAAAGTGTCTGTAGAAATGCCTCAATGACTCAATGAGAGTGATGCTATGAATGGAAGGAAGAGGAAGGGGGTTTTGTAGTTGACACACATACATGTCATCCGACTTGAAAATTTGTTGGGTCCCATAAAAGGTTGAATTCATAATTCCGTGAAGTATTTACACGAATTGCGATTATATCTAAAATTATGTCGCGTAGGACTCTTAAAATAAGCAACTTTTTAACACTATTTTCTTCACTTGTAAAATTTGAACAAAATTTCTTATTTGCTAGACCCTGTCCACTTAACCTAAATAGATTGTTCATGTGAATGGTCTTCAGCTTAGGCAATGACTTAAGCAATATCTTTGAACATATCCACAAATATATATCTATATATATATATATATATATATATATATTATTTTAAAAAAATGTAATGAAAAAAACTTGTTTTAGAATGGTTGTTTAAACATAATATTTCATGTAGGTACCAGCAAAGTTTGTCTTCGCCCCAAACAAATATTCTGTGCATCAATCTGCACTTGAATGATTGAGCCAATCCTATGTTGTTCAAAACACAAAGAAGAATCTTGGACCGTCACGATTCATATACAGATCTAGCAAATATGATTTGATCGAACCCCACTATATACAAATTAATTTGATTCCAAAACGACAATCATTTGATTACGTTACCTCTGAATCCATATTTTAGAATATGACAATAAGCATTACTCGCCCAGATATCAAATTGGGCCTTTGTCAATTAAGTCGTGTCGGCCTGCTCGAGGTTCTTCATTGACACCTTACAATTTGTATTTCTAATAAATTTACATACATTTTTAAATAATATTATTCGAATTCATATCATCAAACAAACATATACTACTTTATACTAAATAGTTTTTTGACAAAATAAAAATCGTTAGTTTATTAAATATGACGGTATCAATAAAAACCATAAAAAAAAAGCTCAATTATTGAAAGATAACCAATAAACCACAAATCATAATCGAGCAACTTGAGAAAACTATCAATGAGCGCAAATCGCGGATTCAAATCCAATCTGAAGGTCCAAAGCAGTTAAGATTATAATGATAATAAATAAGCGATATTAATTAGTCATGACGATGTCAAATCTAACATTGAGATAATAATAAACAAAAATAACAATCAAACGATCGAAAATGTGACAAAAACGAAGGAAAGCGGGTCACAAAGAAAATGTAACATAAAGATAAAGTTATTAAAATTAAGAAAAACAAAAGTACAATATAGTAAAATAAAAAATAATAAATATCATCGATACTATAACTAATATCGTTGTCCATCATAAAGTAAGAAAAATTAAAACTTGCAGTGGCACAAAATAGAGGGGGGTGGGGGAACTAGGGCTGAAAACCATTGTGGATTCCAACTTGATTATGTTATACAGAATAGATTTAATTGTGCTTGAGCGAGGTATATATTATATTGAGACAAAAAGGTGCCTACCACCGACAATTTGGCAATTAAGAGACTTCATTTGAAAGCTTCCAAGTAAATGGCTTATCATAGGTTTATAAATATTTTTAGCCATTTTCCAAAAGAAAAGTAATATTTTAGATCTGACCTATGCGTTACGACTAGATCTAGTGAATTGTAGTAAAAAAATTCAAAATATTTTCAATAATTTAAAACCATATTCCGAATAAGCATCTTAAAAATAGATTTGTTAATATTAAAATTCATTCCAGAAAATAAAAGTCGACGTAAGGACTAAATAAAATATTCCAACATCAGTATCGAAGACAGTATAAATCATAAAACCAACATTTTCAAAATATAAACACATGTCAACCAAAATAAATGCAGCTTGGAAGATAAATACATTACAACAAAATATCACTCAACTAATGTGTGATCCTCAAGTGCCAGTCCGAGATGCCTATCCAAAATATCTGAAAGAGAGACATTTGGGAGAGTGAGCTAGGGATCTCAGTGTTCCAACAATGCAAAATAAAACATATAGTTTAGATTTCAAAACCAGTTCATAACAATTCATAAACGTCGGTAGAGTTTCTAAAATCAGTTCAGTTCCAAATTATGAAAATATCGGTAGTGTTTTAGCTTAAAATACATAATCACCCTCCAACCGAACACCATATGCAGTTCCCCATAATTGTATCTATAAGGACTTACCCTAGGCCCAAAGGGTGTAGGTGCCAACATAAAGGAGCACCTTGGGTCCATAGGGTCTTACCCTAGTCGAAGCGTAGGTGCCCACCTGAGGGGAGTGCCCTCGAGCCCATAAAGACTTACCCAATGCACATAGCAGAGGTGCCACCCTAAGGGTGTACCTTAGGGTCCATAAGATCTTACCACTAGGCCCAAGAGTCGCCTTAGGTCCATAAGGAATTACCAGTTCGATCGGTCTAAACCTATATCAGGAATTACCAGTTTGACCGAGCTGAACCTGCAGAAACTTCATACTAAATCTCATGGTACCCGAAGAAAAACATTTTTCAGACAGTAATCAGTGGCAGCAAGAAATCAGAGTTTAACATATTTATTTCAGTAAAAACGGTAACCATAGAACATGAATAAGATAACCAGGCTTAAATATTTGTAAATCATAAATCAAACTTAAATCAGATAAACATACGAAATCAAGTCAAACTGATAGACACATTGCAAATCAGATAAAACAATCATGTCCACATGGTATTTCAAACATATATTAAAAATAGATATATAGCACACAAGGAACACACCTCGCAAAAAACAGTCTGGAATATCTACTGAGCATCAGCTTCACTACGTTTTTCGACTGTACGAGAACCTAACTCATAACAATACAGAGCTATTATCGGAGTAGTATACTAAACTGAATATTTAACAGGATTATAAAACTGTACGTGTATTCACGAGCTCTTACATATGAGCGGATCGGGAGGAACCGGGTCAAGCAGTCGAACGGTCAGGAGATCCACGAGTACCTTAAATATATAACATTAATTAGTCATTGCCCTTCAGTTAAATTTGATGCACTAAAATAAATACTTAATTTACATATGCACGTTCGAGTTTACGAGTTAATTTGGAGGCTTTCTGGTTCGAATTTAGCAAAACGGAATTCAGATTCGGACTCAGGACATCGAAAAATATAAACTATGACTTTTTGAATGTTCTGACTTTTTTGGTCAAAATCAACGGTAAACGGTCAGGTCAACGGTCAGAGACATGTCAACGGTCAAGTCAAAGTCAACGTGTCGGTTAAGGCCAACGAATCAGATCGGTTCAAACTGGTTCGGGTTGGTTCAGTTCGGTTGAACCGTTCTAGAAGGATTAAGGCTGGGGAAAAGCTCCACGCGCACGCGGTGGCGACAACAGGCTCGGGGTGATCGACTGACTACTCCACGATCAACCATACATCAATTTCAAGCAATAATAACACTAAAAGCCAACAAAATCCATCAGAAACAAACGAATAAGGTCTAAATGCTTACCCAAGCCGACGACGGGGAAACGACAGCGACCACTTGACCCACAAGTCGGGTTTTGAGCGCACGGATAAGGGAAGTCCGGTGGTTCAGGCGGTGAGGCGAGGGGACGATCGAGGCGGCTGAAAAACATGATAACATGAGACAACGAGAGGGAGTTTCTAACGGTGATTCAAACGTCGATTCACGCCGAATCATGCTACGGTGGTGCTTGGGCTTTGGTCGTCGATCGACGGCGAGTCAATTGAGGGTGGCGGCATGCTCCAAAGGTGGTCGGACGGTGCTTATTTGACGGAGAGGGCAGATGTTGGGGTTAGGGTAAAATTGGAAATTGATATTTTCACGGGTATTTGGGGGTTTTTTGGGTATTATAACCCAGTATAACATATAAAATACATATTTAATAAAAATCTCAAAAATTGTCCTAACCTGGCTAAGGCACGATTAACCATTCTATTTGATAGGGGTTCGAACCGCCAGCCACTTAAAACTCATATTTTATTTATTAATTTATTTTTCCACTAACAGACACATGAGATAATTACGAGACTGATCCTTAAACTCCTTACATATTCAAAATTAAACTTTAAAACTTTAAAACTATTGTAGCCCCAATAACCAAGTTGGGCAAAATTGGCAGGCTTAATGCACTGCAACTCGGCTGTCGGCATTCCGCTGAACGTCATCCCATTACCCGCTTGACACGTAACGTATGGTTTATCTCCACCTGTCCTTTTGTCGCTCTGTCTTCTCATATATCACCCAAGTCCTTTCTTCTTCAAGAAATGCCCATTAATTTCCTTGGTAATTACAAAACCTACCGTGTTTCATTTAGGGTTAATTTGCAATACGCTCCCAAGTTGTTTTCTTTGCTAGAGTTTCTGATGGCCGATGTTGTTTACGTTGATTGACGGAGGAGACTGCCATATATGTCTTACACGATTATCCTGAAATTTGGCTTATTTTCTTCATCCTCGTCAGCTCTTCACTGTTGCAAAGTAGTTGTTGGGTGATGTCACTCGGGGCACCGTTAAAATTAATGTCGATGTCGCTTGTCCGAGGCAATTGGGATCACCAACATTGGGCATATTGGCCCGTCGGCCCATTGGTTGCTATCCTTACTGAAACCCAAGCATTGTGTCATGATATTCGTATGGCGGCCGAGATGTAGTTTCTTCTGGTTGCGGTCGAGTGTAATGCTTGTTGTGAAGCAATATCACGACTCATGCATTAGCTAATTATGTTTCGCTTACTGTTAGTCCTTTCAATTTCAAACATGTAGCTCTTCCCTTCATTTTGTGATTGTTACTACTGATACTTAATGAATAAAGGTTGATTTATATTCCAAAAAATATCTTTTTACATATCATTATAATATATATATATATATATATCTTGTCGACATAACGATTTTAATTTAATTTTTTTTAAAAATAATATTATTTTTATCAATAAAACCATTCGATAAATTTATTTGATTTTCATAATTAAATGACTAATATATAGTTTATTCTAATATTTGTCCATTATTTTTAAAGATGGGTAAATATCATTCCTCACCGATTCCCCTCCTTTTTTTCAATGATTTTACTTTATTCATTCAACTTTTAAAATTGTTTTTGTTTTGATTATTCTGAATTATTTTATTATTATTTTAGTTTGATATAGTATTTTTTATTATTTAATAAAAATAAATAAAAATAAAAGGTGGTTGAACTTCACCGTTGGCCATCATCATATACCATTGTAAATGGTGGTTGTTCGGTCCCAAATTTCATTGGTCGCTTCACATTGAATCTGAATCCGACATCCATTTTGTTAGAACTTGCTCTGAAGTCCACGAACTGGATATCAAATGAGGAAGCATAAATGTTTCAATCGAGATTCATGGGTTTTTGGACATTTTTTTGATGAAACAACTACTAGATTCGAATTTAGGGGATCGAGACGAACTGACCCATGAAATTTGAGATCGAACAATCACCATCTACGACGGTCGACGATTATCGGTTGTGATGTTCGACCACCTTTTATATTTATTTTAAATTATTTTTATATTAAATAATAATAAAAATATCACATCATATAAAAATAATAATTAAATTATTTAGAACGATGAAAACAAAGAGCAATTCGAAAATTAAATGAGTAAATTAGAAAAATTAAAAGTATAATAAATAAAATTGAAGAAGAATAAAATTAGTAAGTAATGACGTAATTTACGCTTAATTTCTTTTTTTTGGGAAGCATAAAAAAAGAAGAAAAGGGAGACAAATAAAGAGTCGACATGAAGGCAATTAATTTAAATTTAATTTAATCCCCACACAAAATACATGAACTCCCCCCCCCTCTCCTAACACTTATCATCTTCCTCACCTTTATCCTTCTTTATTTCCTTCTCTCTCCCTACATGATAAATATATATATATTCTTCTTCATTTTGAGTTTTGTCTCAAAAAAAACTCTCCCAATCTCCGTTTTCAAAGCTCTTTTATTTCTCTATAATTGTTCATAGTATATAATTTTCTTGTTTTCAGCCATGGGTGTTGCAGTTCTAAAGCCAGATGATTTTTAAAGCTACCGAATCCCATGAAACACAAACACCACAATAATCTCTACCCTAACCCGAACCGTTCGAATCGGGCACCGCAAAACCGAAAGAATCGGTCTCCGACGATCTGCCCTCCACTTCCTCCGTCTTCCGGCAGCAGATCCCGGTCAGAAATCTCGTGACGGGTCAAGTCAAGATCCTCAAACGCGGAGAATATTTGAAAAAATCGTATCCTCAAAAGTCCATTAGGTTCGAAAAGGAAAACGTTCATGTAGATCTCGGTTCCAGTGACCGCTTGGGGCCAGATTCCGGGGCTATCCCGACCCAGATCCAACTGACCGAGTCAAACAACAAGAACGGCAACTATAAGTTCGTGCCAGTCTCGTTTTATGCTGGGTCTGCCTTCATAACCTCGCCGCCTCCGAGTTCCGTTCCAATGCCGGCGTTCTTCACGAAGATGGCTGAGGTTTCTGTAAAGAATAACGACGCCACAAGTGACTTGAGGAGGATATTGAGGCTCGATTAGTAGTTGTAGTTTGATCTTATCCGTCTCGGTTTCGATTTGTCTACTTTTATATTCGATCATCCCTTATTTTTTCAAGGGGAGAGGTCAAAAAGCTAAGCTTTCCTAATGATGCTTCGTATGGTGTATAACGTAACTGCATCTAGCTTTTAGTTAACGTGTCTGCGTTAATACTCAAAGTTGTCTCTGGGTTTCTTTTCTTTTTAATTTATTGAAGTAGAACTAGGCTTGGGCATGGTATGGTGAAACATGTTATACCAGTTGTGTTTTCTTATCGTTGTAATTGTTGTGCTTCATTGTTTGGACGATCAGCTGACAAGTCCCTTTGCCCTGCTCTTTGTGGCACCCCCAACTACAACTCAGTCCTATTTGAAAACTCTTCAAACTCGTACGAAAATTTATCAAGTTAAAAAATGATATAAACTTGAGTTCCATACATGGAAGATTCGAAATGGCATGGAGTAAGCAGGCCAAGGCTTTCTCTCGCCGATTCAGATAGGATGGATACAGATGTACTGATAGCGTAATAAAATTTCAAGTTAGCCACCATCGAAATACTCACTTACATCCCCTTTCTTCCCTCTTCCTGCAATTTGGTCACCCCAGTTTTAGTGCTTATATTTGTACTAAACATGCATTTTAGTACTTCACTTTATTTGAATTGGTGCTACTTGATAGAGGCAAATTTTATTGCAACTTATTTGCGATATATTTTTAGTGATTAGTCTATCATAATTAGTCAACCTAATGTCAAAAAAGTACTCATGAATTAGAGTTGTGGTCGGTAATAAATAAATATAAAAAAGTTAAAGAAGCAATAACGTGAAGATGCTTAAAAATTACACTTACGAAATTGGATCTTGTACATTTTATTATTTTTCAAATATGTTGATAAGAATTTGGGGTTTTTTTCCCAATACTCGAAGTCGGTTAATTAATTAGGGTATTAGGTTGGTCTAATTTTTATTTTAAGAATCGACTGATGCGACGTAAACTATCACATACACTATCAGCAGCGTGTCACTTAACAATCACAAAATGTAATAGTGACGTCACGGCACACCATAACTCGAACCCCTCAGAAAACCACAATGCCAATAACTGGTTGATCTATTCATCAACATAAGGAAGCCAAGAAATCTGTAAATATTAAATATCAAAGTTAGTATATATAAAATTAAAAAAACTTAATAATAATAATAATAATAAAAGAACAAATGCATACCACATATCGACTGGCGATGTCGATCCTCATCCATATATCTAGTGCAGTGGTACCCGACAAAATAATCTCGACTATTTTATGATGCAATCTAAAATATTTAAAATTAAAAAATATTATAAACAAATAAAAAATAATCAAAATAATCAAATTAAAAAAATAGTTAAATAAGTGAAGTTAAAAAATTACCTTGCAACCATAGGAAACTCGACTCTGGCCAGTGTAATTGGCGTAAAAAACGGGAATTAATACCAAGCCAAGGACTGTAGCAATATCATATAGCCTGCTACATCGACTTTTCGACCCGACTGGCCAATTGTAGCTTTGCAATGCTCCCGGTACAGAAAGGCTAAAATCGTCAAGCCTTAATTGGTATTACGGCACACAGAAGTCTTCCAAAAATCGCAGATATGAGTGTGTGCCAAATTATCAGATTTATCCAGCTCCGATCAGTTGGAGAAGATATGCTCAGAACGCAGAAATAACCTCGTCCTCAGTAGAATCGACAATCACTTAGAATTCAGACTCCAACCACGTAATTCACCCTCGATGACGTCGGATGATGGCCATTTTTCCAAAACTTGGTAAATCAACGTCGCGGGGTCGTAAATATTTTTCCTCGCCATAGAGGCTCCATTCATCAGAACACTGAGTTTGTAAGCGACGTCTTCCAAAGTAATCATCACTTTACCATTCGGGAAATGAAATGTGTGCGTCTCAGGCCGCTAACATTCAATCAGAGCCTCAATCAACGTCGGGTACAACTTGAAGCCACGTACATATATGGCTGGAAAGAGACCGAATTGCTATAGATATATCAACATCCGCTATTGCGACTCTCTATATGTCATCACGTGCTTATGAATATTCAATTCATCTTCCGGCTTAGATCGACGAAACATTGACGTTATCCAGGCGCAATATTTCTTATCGGGTTGTCATTTTTCGATATTTTCACACAACATATATATATATATTAATTTTTTTTGAATTCAGACTTTAATGAAAAACCAATATCCCAAACTCCTATTTATAGCCTTACTCTCAAGTCTCAACGGGTATAAACGCTTTTTTTTTCCAAAATCATGACTGAACTCGTCACCTTGAATGTCTAGTTAATCAGTGAGGTGATGAGTTCTATGTGATTGTTGCCCATATACCCGTTAATCAATGTCTAGTTTATTTTATAATTTAAATATTATATTCTTATTTTATGATTTAAAAAATAGTTTTTTTAAGAGTGGTGATGAGTTATATTAATGATAATAAAACAATAGTCCATGTGAGACTCACTAATCGAGACCATTTAAAAAAAATATTAGAGGGAACTCTCACCTAGAGGTGACAAATTCTTTGTACAATGTAACATTTATCGCATTTATCAAAATAAAAATTGTACCAACCTAATACCCTAATTAATCCGCTTGGGGTATTGTCCCAGAAAACCCGAATTTAGTAAGTTGATGACAATTGCATAATTGAATTATGATTTTGCGAATCACTTCACTTTTAGAATGATTATGATTTAAGAAAAAAAATTATAGTAAAAAAAAACACTGGAGGTCAAGATCTTTATGAACAAATTGATGGAGTATATGAATTATATAGTGCAACCTCATTTCTCTATCTGAATCTTGTCGGCCACTCAATTCAGGGGCCTCTCCGAGTCGAGCGATTCGTATGTTCGTAATCTTACACGCCCATCACCACACTATCATCTCTACGGTTCCCTTGCTCCCACCGTCCGATCTCACTAGAAAATGGAACCCGACGTTTGCATCGAGACATCGTGCATGATCCGAATCGCCGTTCTTCCGATAGGCAACGTTCCTCCTTCTCTCCTGCGGGATTACCACTCCATGCTTCTGCCGCACCACACGATCCCTCTCTCCACCATCAGCTCCTTCTACACGGCGTTCTCGATAGGCAACGTTCCTCCTTCTCTCCTGCGGGATTACCACTCCATGCTTCTGCCGCACCACACGATCCCTCTCCACCATCAGCTCCTTCTACACGGAGCACCAGAAATCCCCCTTCGCCCACCAGCCATGGGACAAGGGCTCGCTCGGTTCAAATTCCTTTTGGGAGGATCCCGGCCAGCCGTGGGAGGATTCCAGCCCAATCGCAAGATACTCTGCGTGATCGGCATCTGCCATTGCCCTTCGTTCCCGGATCTCGATGTACATTCAATGCCGCCTCCAAAAGTTACTCCTCTGCTCTTGTTCAACACTGCTTCGCCTTTGCCTGGCGATTCTCAAGTGAGTTTCGTTAATTAAGGTTTCCGTTTTAATTCTTACTTAAATCAGATGCTGATTTCTGGTTATCGGTTGTGGTTTTTACTGTTATGGTTTCCGTTTTAATTCTTACTTAAATCAGATGCTGATTTCTGGTTATCGGTTGTGGTTTTTACTGTTATTAATTGCATTTTTTAGTTATTTGCTGAAGGAATGGTTATACTACCCAGATTCAGGTGTGTCGGGAATGCTTAGTTTTTTCTATAGGTTGAGGAATGATTCCCGATACCAGGACAAAGTCCCCGATAAACACGCGGTTTTTCACTATTTGTTTATTAATAAACTACATATTGGTTAATTGCTTGGTTCAATTATTTGATTTTCTGATGCAGCTGGATGGTGGTAAGAAAAGAGAAAACTTGGTTTTATTTCCTCCTGCGGATCGTTCAACCCAGAGTTTCACTTGCAGACGATGATGCAAGATATCGCTGCTTCATTATTAATGGAATTTGAGAAGTGGGTTCTTAAAGCAGAATCTTCCGGAACTCTTTTAAAGACGCCTTTAGATTCTCAAGCTACTCTTAACTCAGAGGAGGTTTATGTTTAGACATCTTAAGCATTTAATCTGTACTTTGCTCTTGTGTATACCAATTGTATGCTGTTCAGAAATTATCTTCTTAATGTTTGGTTTGAATAAAATAACAATGCAGGTGATCAAGGCCAAAAAACGAGAATTGCTCGTGCACAGAAGACAATAGGGGATTATTGTTGTTAGCAGGATCACCTGTTGATGCGAATGCTCATTATTCAACTGCGCTTGAGCTAGCCAGGTTAACTGTAGATTACTTTTGTATGCTGGGGCATTGGAGGGTAGTGTTTGCTATACTGGTAATTGCGGGCTCATCTGCTTTATGTTATTTGTATGGATCCTTAAAAGTCATTGGATATTTACATTAATAATATTATTCAACAGAAACGAATGGATAAGGCTGGTAGCTCTCTTATTGAAATTTATAAATGTCTGTTACAATAATGCATGTGCTCGGTAATCACCACTACCAACTCTATCGACAAGTGAAATTCCAGGATTTATCTCATTTGATTGATGATGTTTCATTTCCCTAATTGAGGATTTATGCGTAAGGATGAACTGTTCCCTCATTGTTTTCATTTTATTCTGACAGGGTTGGATGGGGGTTGTTTTTTAAGATTAGGCTATACTATCCTTTTGAATCTTAATTTTGTGTGATAATATAGAACAGATATCTACCCATATGCCATAGAATTTATTCCTATTTTCTTATCATCAGGTGGATCAAATGAGCCAGAAAGATACAAGTATAGAGGATGAGGTTAGGTATCGGTACAATAGTGTCATTACACATTATAGGAAATCATTCGTTCAAGACATGTTCAGAGGTATCTAACGTCATTTTCATTGCACCCTTTCAGTTTCTGTTATGATATTTGTAGATTTTGGCATATGCTCTATCCCTTCTTATGTTATATTAATGTTTCTGTTGAACCCATTATCATTTGAATCTTTTATCAAACCTGATGAAGTCTTTATGTTCGTCTTATTTGTGTCAGCCTGATATTGTGCAGTACAATAAGTGTTTGATTATGCACATATGCTACTAATAAATGGAAGTTTATATGCCTTTAACTTTTTGAGATCTGGCCCTTCTAATTTTATGTTTTTAAATTCAGGGTTTCACCAATACTTTTGAACTGGAAGCTACCTTGAAATTGGCCAGGTTTCTATGCAGTATCTTCAATGCTCAATGCCATTATTATCTCCTTAAATTAGCTTGTGAACGTGACATGCATAGCTTCTTGGTATTTTTGAGGTCAATTGTAGGAAATTGTTTTATAGTGTTAATCTGATAGCTGCTATTTATATTGACAAAAGCCATGAATTTTACTGTAATTCACTCTTATTAAACGTGTAGGAAACTTACAATTATATATACAAACCTAAGTTTATCTTAGGGAACTCTAAACTAGGTAAGAGACTAATTCTAGTAATAAAAAAGAATCCCTTAGATTTAGGGATACTAATTAGATAGAATTACAAACCCAACTCAATCTTCTTAACTTAGGTAACTAATCTCTGACATATTTTTACATTACTGAAAAGAATAAGGTGGAGGCACTTCTATGAGTAGCCTTGTCTGAATTCCAAGATTTTGTGTTAGTGCTATGCATTCTTAAACGGAATTTTTTTAATTGTTGCTGTTATCGTAGGAGAGAACTGACTAAGGAGGTTGTGGAGTTGTTACCAATGCTGCTGATGGTGCAAAATCATTGATCGATGCCAGTGACAAACTCATTTTATATGTTGAAATAGCTCGTTTGTTCGGTACTTGGTTATGAACGAAAAGCTGCCTTCTTCTCAAGGCAGGTAGCGCAGTTGTACCTACAACAAGAAAAGATTTGCTGCTACCGGTGCCATGCAAGTCCTGCAATGACCACCAAAGCATATCGTGTTCAAAGTAAAGCATCCAGTGCAAATCATTCTATATCTAATTGAGTATAGAACTATGCGAACTTTGTAGTGCACATTTTATAAAGGCACTTCTGTCTTTGTATACTACCATACTATAACAATCATCCATATTCTTTCTGCTATGGCAGGAAACTGAATCAGGGCATACTGATAGAGGGAAATCACATCATCACTCAGTGGTTTCACTGTTTGAATCAATGGAGCACCTTGCAGATGGTGTTTTGTGAGAGATACTTCTGTCTGCTGTTCGTGCAGGAGACCTCTTGCTGCCTGGAGTGCAGCCGCAAGGCTACTAAGATTTATATCCTCTAATTACACCTGCTGGACAAAATGGACTTGCTAATGCAATGGAAAATGCAGCTGAAAGGTTGCCTTCGGGAACTCGGTGTGTTGACCCTGCCTTACCTTTCATAAGGTTTGTCTCACTGCTTTGAATTTATCTAGATTTGGGGAGGGAGAGTTCTATTTCATCACTCTATGGTCCTGTGCTTCTGCTGCACTTAATTGTGGAGATCTTTTATGAGAGTCAATTGCTCAGACATTCCATGTTCTCTTTAGTTTTTACATAGGTTTTTTTCTGCTTATTTCCCCGTCTATCAAGTTCTTTTGCCGAGGTCTATGTATATGCACAATTGCTTATTGTTAATTACAAAGAAAATTTTGTCTCCCACTTTCCTTATACCTCAGTATGCAATGTCTTTAATGTAGGCTGTATTCTTTTCCTCTCCATCCCTCACAAATGGACATTGTAAAACGCAATCCAGCAAGAGAAGATTGGTGGGCAGGATCTGCACCTTCGGGACCTTTTATCTATACACCAATCAGCAAGGGAAAGCCATCTGATAATAGCAAGCAAGATTTGGTTTGGATTGTAGGGGAACCGATCCAAGTCTTTGTGGAGGTAGCTAACCCTTGTGGATTTGATTTAAAGGTTGATAGCATCCATCTCTCTGTGCAATCGGGGAATTTTGATGCTTTCCCTTAGTGTGGATCTCCCGCCTAATTCATCCCAAGTGATCATGTTATCTGGGATCCCTACATCCGTTGGACGAGTGGTGATTCCAGGATGCACTGTTCATTGTTTTGGTGTAATTACTGAACACCATTTTAAGGATGTTGATAATTTGCTTCTTGGAGCTGCACAAGGACTTCTGCTTTCTGACCCTTTTCGTTGCTGTGGTTCACCGAGGTTGAGAAATGTATCTGTGCCGAATATTTCTGTTATACCTCCATTGCCATTGCTCGTATCACATATTGTAGGTGGTGATGGTGCCGTTGTTTTATATGAAGGTGAAATTCGAGATTTATAAATAACTCTAGCGAATGCTGGCACAATTGCAGTTGAGCAGGCACACATTTCACTGTCTGGAAAAAACCAAGATTCTGTCATCTCAATCGGATATGAAAAATTAAAATCTGCTCTTCCGCTGAAACCTGGTGCAGAAGTGAGTATACCTTTGACCTTGAAAGCTTGGCAACTTGGCTTAGGTGAGACTGATACTGCAGCTGGTAAGAGTGTCTCGGGGAGCATGGTAGAACTGAAGGAAGGAAGCTGCCCCTCATTGTTAATCCATTATGCAGGTATTTTTTTTTTAAACTATATGTACAGTCGCTCAGTATCTGTCATAACTGAAGCATATTTCCCTTTGTTGTCAGTGGCCCATTGATACATTTACTGCAATATTCTGGAATTTCCCAAGTTTCTTTAATTTCTTCTTTGATGGTTTCCTGCTGTATTATTAGAGTGGATGAACTGATCTTTTAAATTCCTTTATAACGTAGCCCTGCAGTATTAATGCTAGTAGCTTTGATGCATATCATTGCCCATTCCTTGCAGTCAATTATTTGCATGCAATCATAATTTTAAAAGTTCAGGGTTTTTTGAACCCAAAAAAATAAAAAAACTAAATGATATTTACTATGGATAAATTTAGTTTCTGTTGCATCTACACTGGTGCTAGTGTCACTCGCTCTGAAGCTTAACATAATCAAGTTTATTTGACTTGGGATGACTAGTAACTTCTTCATGGTTCCATCATTCTTGAACTACTGTAGGAACTTTCTGAAGCTCATCATTCTTTTCTCAGGGGCCAATGGGAGAAGTTGGGGATCTTGGAAAAAACAAAACATCTATCCCCCCCAGGAAGGCGACTAGTTCCACTACAAATCTGTGTTTTGCAAGGTTTATCTCTTGTGACAGCTCGTTTGCTTTCCATGGAGATTCCTGCACATGTGGATGGGAGTCCTTCCAATCTGGCTAATGGGGATAGTAACCTTTTGATGAAGCTGTTGGCTATGGAAGTAAGATAGAGAGATTGGTGAAGATTGATCCCTTTAGAGGAAGCTGGGGTTTACGTTTTCTTGAGCTAGAGATGTCTAATCCAACTGACGTGGTGTTTGAAGTTAATGTTTCTGTCTTGGAAAAACCAAGCAATGAGAGCAATGTTACTGTTGATTATGCTGCGGGATATGGTTATCCCAAAACCAGAATTGACAGGGAATACTTTTCGAGGGTTTTAATACCACTTGAGCATTTTAAGTTACCATTTCTTGATGATTCATTTTTCTCAAAAGATTTGCAGTCCGATGCGTCCACCGGTGGTAAAAGTTCTAGTTTCTCAGAAAGAAATACAAAATCTGAACTAAATGCTTCCATTAAGAGCCTCACTTCCAGAATAAAAGTCAGGTGGCAATCAGGACGGAACAGCTCCGTAGAACTGAACATCACTGATGCGATACAAGCAGCCCTTCAGTCATCCATCATGGATACTATTGCCAGATCCTTTCACTTTGGTTTCAGGCTTGCTAGAATGGTTCTGAAAATGCTGCAAAACTTGATTCACCACTAGAATCTGATACTAGTACACACCCCTCTGCGTCAAAGAATCCTGTAATTGCACATGATATGACTCCTATGGAAGTTCTGATTTGGAATAACACGAAGGAAACTGTCAAGACAAGTCTTAGTGTTACATGCAGAGATGTAGCGGGACAGAATTGTGTTGAGGGCATGAGGGCAACTGTCCTATGGGCTGGTTAGTTCCTTTTATCTTATGGTATCTTTATACTGCAGTTCCGTTTTCTGGTTTTAATAACATCATTTTCAGCCATACCTTTTTTCCGGAGAAATCGCAAAAAGCCCCCTTAAAAAGAGTTTCAAAACAGTACAATTAGTGTGTGGATCACACCTTAATTTTTCTTCCGAAAGTTTGATTATGTTTTGTTAATCAGGTGTTCTAAGTGGAATCACCATGGAGGTTCCTCCACTCCAAGAAAGCAAACATAGTTTTCTTTGTACTTCCTCGTCCCGGGTGAGTACACCTTGGTAGCTGCTGCCGTAATCGATGATGCGAATGACATTTTAAGAGCCAGAGCAAAATGCGAATCTCCCGACAAACCTATTTTGTCAGGGGCCTCCGTTTCATGTGCGATGAGATCACTTGTGGTATCATTGGGCTGTTTCTTTATTCATTTTATGCATTGGTTTTGTGAAATATATTTGAAGTTCAATAACTATTCTGAAACCGTCATGGATTTAATGATTATTTTATAATGTTTGAAAGTTTTAATGACCAAAATATCATTGATTTTTAGTTAACTGACTTTTGGTGTACTTTACCTTGCAATAAATTCCAGTAGCTCGAGAGATGACTTTGCATTGTTGAGGAGTGTCGGGGTAAATGATCATGGTTGAAAAGCTCATATCGGATGTTGAATCGGTGGATTTCTAATTGTTAGTTGACCAATTGCTCTCGAAAGATTAAACTATCTTAAAAAACTTTCAAAACATAAATCAATGGCAATAAAATTTTCAGAACAATTAGGGAAAAAAATATATAAGTACGACTAGAATGAAAAAGCATAATTGAAAAACCCTAGTCTTTTAAGAAGTCAAAGACTATATAGTTTACTTGATTTGTATCATTTTCTGTTTTATAATTTCTGGATTTTCATTAATTTCAACTAGAATTTCGATTAATTAATTTTGTATTCAACTAATTGAACAAACAAATTTCAATGGTAGATCCAAATTGCAAGTTGCTTAACGGTGCTATTGTGGTCCATGAAAGGAAGATGATTTTGGGGGGGCCAATTGTAAAGGAACATAAAGCCAGAAATGGGAGGGTTTTATTGGGGTTGTTGGGGGGGGGGGACCAAAATCACCATTGCTAAAAACTCAACAAGTTTAGGCACATTCTCACCCTCTTAAAAAGTCATATCTGTCAAATTAGTCTCTCTTTTTTATATCAAATAAACACATCAATCTCCACAACATTTGATTGAAATGCCATGCAATAGCAAGGGGGAAAGGAAAGAAAGCATCTTCTTATTCAATGAAAGCGCTTGCTTGCCTTAAATGACTCGTTTTTGTACATTTCTTGAATAACCCAAAGCTTTCTTTTTACCCCAAAATTCCCTAATTGTACCAAATTAGATACCCACTTTGCTTATAAGAGTAAGATTGAGTTCATGCAGTCAGATTAGATTCTTAAATAGAAACAGTTTTTTATATAATTTCTTTCCATTCATAAAATTCGATTCGAAACTTTGTATGGAAAAACATAATTTCTTTCATTTGACTTAATATTTGATAATCACACACTTGTTTTTCTAAGATCTAAGATTAGTGTTTAATAATCATTTAGACTTTAATTATTTTTAAATCAAATCCTGAAACAAAAGATAATTCTCTTAACATTATTTTATCTTAAGAAGTGAATTAAAATTTTATTTAATAAATATTAAACGTTACATTACCCGACTAACATGGTAATATATATCTGTTTTTTAACATAGTAGGGTTGTTTTTAGTGACAAATCCACGTTTGAGAGCGAAATATGTAGATAAAATAAGTGCAAAATACAAGTCTTGTTTGTTGACGAAAACATGGAACATTTTCTTTTCATCCCTTGTGGATAAGACGAGTCAATCGATTTGGTGGGGGCAAAACTAACCCCAACGGAATTTGATGGCTCCTTCCCATGTATTTCTTTCGTTTTTGGTGTATTAACCATATAAAGAATTTGAAACCTTCTTTCTCTTTATTTCTTTTGTTAGATTCAATGCCTGATCGTTTTTATTGGGTAAAGTACAACAAAAAGTCCTTAACCAATATAAATAATCATTTTTGTGTACAAAAAGTCCTTAAACCATATGCACCTCAACGTGTTCTTCTCAACATTAGCATACTCGGCCAAATTCAAATCGCATTGACTTTGCTTCATCTCTCTCATGAAATCTCGCCTTCGGTTTGGCCTTTTGGGTAATGTGGGAAAAACATGTCATTCTCGTGCTTGACAACACTCTTCGTGCACCACGGTTCACTCTCGAACAGACATAAAAATTTATGTCAGGGTATACGAACTTAAAGATATTAAAAATTTAAAGGATATGTAATTAATAATTAATAAACAATATTAAAAAAAATTAGAAATTTATGGGCTATAATCTCACCCTCAACACCCCTCACTCTATCCCTGGTTCACTCTATCAGTGTTAAGCAAAGGGTATAACATTCAAAGAATCACAAGACAAGCCTTTCCAATAGACTTTTCCTACTTCTATAAGTAAACACTATTGATCTTGGTTTAATATTAAATTAATTAATAAAGGTTGGACCCACGTTGATTCACAATAAATAGAGTAAATTAGGTGAGTAGTTTACTCTTACGTTTATAATACTCAATCAAAATTAATCAATAAATTTTATTTGTTTTTATTATAAATAACTGTCTTAATTTGAAACTTTTTAAGTGTATAATATATATTTTCTGGTTTGTTATTATTATTATTGATAATTGAAATACATATGCCCCGCAAAACGTGTGGGTCCATGCAACTGATTGATACAATGGGCAAGCGTGACGAACTCCTATTGGTTAATGTTGACTGCCTCAACAAAGGTAGCGGATGCTCCATGAAACCTAGGTCGGGTTGCACCCGATTCTTCTTTTTTTTAATGTGAGTTTGGACTTCGACACGTGTCCCTCAACTAACCATTCACTTCATTGTTGGGGATATGGAGTCCACGAATGTATGAATTACATACAAGTATAATTGCTTTTCTATCTCACAACTTTGATTTTTTTATTTCACATTGACCTAAATGCTTTTTTCTTTCTCCACATCATCAACTTTTTATAAGGAGAATATAGCATTAACATTTCTTCATTTATGATCTCCCTTTTCTGCGACGTTTTTATTTTAGTTCCTTCTCGATATCTTGAGGGCGGAGTCACCGCCAATCGCCGGTAACAGTTGCACGGAACCGGACAAAACCGCCGCATGAAAAATCTAAGATTTTACCTACTCTCCACTTCATTAAGAATCAAATAAGCTTGGTTAAAAGTGGTAGGATCGACGTGGAAAGCACGCTCCCAGAATGAAGGATGCAGCTGCTACTACACGATTCGTGGAACAACGAAACAGATACTTTGTTCTTCTTTCTAGATACGATGATGTACCTCTCGTTGTTGCGAGTGTTGCTGCATGCGCGTTCACTAGCGTGTTTTCCACTTTCACACATTTTTTCATTCTAATTTTTAGGATAAACTAAGTGTTGAATGCCTAAATTATCAGTTTTCCGTTTTAGTACATAAACTTTTAATTTTTTTAAAATCATACCTAAACTTTTGTTTTTGTTTCATTTTAGTATCACGTTCAAAATTTAACGTTAAGCTTTGAAAAAATTGAAAATTTAGGTACTAAAAAGGGCCAAAACTAATAGTTTAAGTACTAAAAGTGTTAAGTTTTTAACTGTGGGGTATTAAAATAAAATGAAATCTAAACGTTAGTTATGATTTTGAAAAAAATGAAAGTTTAGGTATTAAAACATATCAAAACTGATAATTTAGGTACTAAATGTGTAGTTTATCCTAATTTATATTCAAGGATCGTAAAAGTTAGTTAACCATATGTTAGTATACAAAGTTACTCGTCATCAAATTGTATTTATTGATCTATGCATAGTTACTGGTTGTTTAGGATATAGGACTTGTTGAAATTGATTTTTACATTTATGACCCAAACAAAGTATTTTATTGGCAACAAAAATGGAAGTGGTTCAACAGTATGTTTTTTAGGGTACTGTTTCAGTAGTTATGTAGTGCTGTTTCAATAGTTGGCCTAATTAGCATAACTGTTGGTATTACTATTAAGCCATTGCAAATCAAGAAAGATCGTTTCCCTCTTTTCCTGCTGCCATCAGATCTTCATCTTGTTGAAATTGTCTTTCCATTTTCTTGTTTTGGCAGAGAACAAACACACAGTAACCATATCACATTAATACAATTGTTGCAACAGAGATGGCATCAACAGCTTCATTGATACCTTGTCACTCATCTACATGAGCATTTTTTAATAAGATATTTTGTCACAACCCGAAATCTATAGAACTAATGTTAATAATTATATCGGTTAAATGCGGGGACTATTTTGACACTGTTATAAATTTCAGAGCCATTTTGAATTTCAAAGAAATTTAGGGACTTAAAAAATATTAATATTAAACCAATTAGTATAGGTTCTTTAAAAAAAACCCATATTTCCATTTTGTGCTCATGTGAAAAGCTTCCCCTGAACCTTCTAACATCCTGAACCAAATTACCATCGTTCATCGACCTTCGATCGGTCGTGGCTTGCATTACCACCACCACGACATTCCTCGTGGTTCCCTGATCAAGCTCCGACCCTCAAAGCATCCAGAACAGTCGACGTCGGTCACAAATCAATGAAAGAAGTTGCGAGAAATCCATCTTCGTTCTCGTTTGTCGATTGCCGGTGAGCATCACCATCGGTACCATCGTGATCGCCATCCCATGCTGAGCAAAACCTGACCACCCTCGCTCTATCTAAGGCTACCGTTCTACTTTAATAAGCGTTGAATGCTCGTCAGAGAAACTCATTCACTGTCGTTATTTTTATTGATTTGTGGCTGATCCTGACCCCATTAGCATTAACATTGTCGTTGTTGGATTCCTCGCCTCTTTCCGACCAAAACACAACTGGGATCATTACCTTTCACCATCGTTTTCTTCGCCAGACGTTGGGGGTAAGCTCCAGTTGCTTTATATTTTATTTTTCATCGATAATTTGGTTGGTTTATGGGGTTAATGTGAGTTAAATCTAGTGTTTGGTGTTTTTTCGATAAATCGATCATCGACCCCGTCCTTGTCGCCTGTTCACCACCACCGTGCATAGGACTTGTCGTCTAGTCGATTTTTTCAGAAGCTGAGTCAACTCGGACCGAGTTGACCGAGTTAACTCAGACTGGGTTGATCGAGTTAACTCAGACCGAGTCAACCCATTAACCTGGATCATTGACATTGACTTTGACCCGTTGAATGTTGACTTTGACCAAAAGTTAACTTTTCTGAAAAAGACTTATTTTATATTTTTTGACATCCTGAGTTTGAATCCAAAGTTCGTTTTACCAAATTCAAACCCGATAAGTTGTTTTTCGATGTTTTATCTCCCGATTTGATACAAAGTTTCACGTTTAAGTTCTGTTTCTGATGTAAATTCGTTTGCTATGTATCCGAGACTTGATGGGATATGTACTTAAAGTTAAAAGGTGACTGAATGAAGATTATTTGGTCGATTGATGTACACAAAATTAAGGTAATACATTACTATTATTTGCATGCATTACGAAACACAGATATTGGTTATTGCATGAATGAATTTTATTGGACAATTTTGTTTAGTTAATTATTGCTGGACTCGAACCAAATTCAGTAAAAGTTTATTAAATTGTATAACACTCGAAGAACTCACATAAGAAATTGGAAGATCGTTAAAAAGGTAAATTTCAAGTTCAGTGATTAATCAGTAAATCAATTGACTTCAAGATCCTTAATAACTAAAATAACCCCTGATAATCAATTTTTACCTCATAAATGGAAAAGCATACTTAGAGTTATGTTCCTAAGCAAACGCTTGAAGACTAAACCAACCAAGGTATTAGTTACGTCTGAATGGATATAAATGGCTAAATTATATGATAAGACTGAATCGAAAGAGAATGACTAGAATAACCCAAGTACTGAAATGACCAAAATACCCTAATGATGTGGTTTAAGGAAATATTTGTAGACAAGTTTTGAAAGCACCAGTGAAGCCTTAAATATTTTAATAACCCTAAATGTAACATCCCTCATACCGGGTTAGTGATCAAATTGTGAGATTTTAATTTCAGTGACCAAATTAGATAAATTGAAAGTTCATGAACTGGATTAAAATATTTGGAGAAGGATAATTTAGCATATAAGGAAAAGTTAAGAGGGCAAACTAGTCTTTTATCAAGTAAATGAATTTAATATTATTTGGGGTTATCTTATAACCCACGTGGATGGCATTTGGGAGAAAAATTAGAGTTCTAGACATTTCTCTCATCTTCTTCTTCTTCTCCCCCGTGAAGCCAAGCTAAAGGTGAGTTTTCTTGTGGATCAAATTCTTGATGAATTTAAGGTTGCTTATTGATCCTTAGATAATAACTAAGCTTAAGGAAAGCTTAGATTATCTTAAAACCATAAGATGAGGAGTATATGAAGAATTAAAGAAAGGAAGTAGAAAAGTGAAATCTTGAAGTAGAGTTCATAATAAGAATTGAAAGTGGGATTTGACTTGTCATAAAGCTAACTAAGAAGTATGAGGTGTTAGAATTCAAATTAGAACATGTTGGAATTTGGGTTAGATTCTTAAATTCTACATGGAGAATTAGATTTCTAAGTTTTAGAAGTATTTAATGGATAATAATTAGTTTAAGTAAGAGTATGCAAGTTAGGGATATTAAAAGAGGGGAAATATAAAGTGTCAAGTAGAGTAAGAAGAGATTTTCGTGCTTAAATGACATTTCTGGGCAATGTGCATCGATGCACATTCATTATGCACCGATGCATCAATGATAAATCCCAGAAATTTGTTGAAGGTGCATCGATGCATATGAAGTGCATCGATGAATTAATTTAAATACAAACATCGAATGTCGTCAGTGCATCGATGCATAAGGAGTGCATCTATGCATTTCTAATAAAATGAACATCGAATGCCCTCAGTGCATCGATGCATCAGGAGTGCATCGATGCATGCCTCCATTAAAAGATGAAAATGGCTTTTCTTTTAGCCTAAGAAATGATAGTTTAGAATATACTAATTAGTATACTGATAAGTATCAATGAATTAATATGTAGATATCGAGCCTAAACGAGTTCTGGAACAATCGACAAGTAGGATTGATCGAGGAAAAAGCAAGGAAATATAGGTGAGTGCATATGCATAGCATGAATATAGTATTATAATCAGTTCTAGACTTATGATAAGTCTAGATTCAATATTTTAATACATGATTACATTCCATATTATGAAACATGAGATAAGTTTATACCATATGCATTACATGACATGAATATGCAGGAAATGATATGCCTATGTGATAAAGGTATGAAAATACTATGTCTACGTGATACAAATTATGTGAAGTGTGGAAGCCCATGTTATGTAGATGAGAACTATAGGTATAGTTGGCATGCCAAGGGTAGAGGGTCTACGCGGTCATTCGAGAGATATATATATATATATTCTGTGGAACATGTGTGAAGTCTTGTAAGACACATACTTGATCCCTAGTATATGTATATGATTCTTAAGGAATGATATGTGGTCCTTATGGACATTATTATATGGCACTACGGTGTAATTCTACGCGGTCCTTCGGGATATATATATATTCTGTGGAACATGTGTGAAGTCTTGTAAGACACATACTTGATCCCTAGTATATGTATATGATTCTTAAGGAATGATATGTGGTCCTTATGGACATTATTATATGGCACTATGGTGCAATTCTACGCGGTCCTTCGGGATATATATATATTCTGTGGAACATGTGTGAAGTCTTGTAAGACACATACTTGATCCCTAGTATATGTATATGATTCTTAAGGAATGATATGTGGTCCTTATAGACATTTATTATATGGCACTACGGTGCAATTCTACGCGGTCCTTCGAGATATATATATATATTCTTTGGAACATGTGTGAAGTCTTGTAAGACATATACTTGATCCCTAGTATATGTATATGATTCTTAAGGAATGATATGTGGTCCTTATGGACATTATTATATGGCACTACGGTGCAATTCTACGTGGCACTTCGGTGCAATTATACGAGCTGTGGTGACAGCATAGTGCACAACCTCACAATACTCACATACCTTAGGTTCTCAATATGATATCATGGGCCAATAAACTTATTAATACAAATTCATGAATGTTAAAGTAATATGCTTACATGTATGGATATTGGTGATGTAAACTACATTGATTAAGTACATGCTTTCATCTCATTTCATATCATTATGACATTTTTATTACATTTCCTTGTTATTATTATTACATTGCCTTACTAAGTCGATGACTTAGCGTGTGAGTGTTTCACACGTAGGATCCAAGAAAGTAGACGGGACACGTTAAATAGCTGGACAACATTACTCCTGCAACCACCAGATCAGAAGCAACTTAATCAGTAGGTCATTTTGTTATGTAAATGGCAGTTGGCATGTAATTAAAGGGTTAAGTTGTGTATGCTCTGAATATTTTGGTAAACTTATATTACAATATGTATATTATCGTATTTTCTTAATATAAGTTCAATTATTTTGCTATTATTTGTTAAGAGTTGTGTTTTAAAAGTCAATGTAATATCTCTGACTCATATCCGGGTCGGGTACGGGTTGGGGTGTTACATTTAATGGTATCAGAGCTATGGTTTAGCTGATTCTAGGCATAAACCAGAGTCTATAGAGTCTTTAAGTGGAATACATGTCAACATATAGTGAGAAATTCTGATCTGGTATAGTATGAGTATGTTGTTTTGCTAATAGAACAATGTGTTTATTTTATTAGATGTCCGGACATAATAGCTCCCGAAGTAAAGCGGGAGAAGATAGGCCTGCTGAAAGCAGTAATTCACCTGCCCTGGCCAGGCAATGTGAAGAACAGACATCTCCAGGAGTGCCTGTGCAAGATCAGGATTCGTTCTTCAGAACGTTAGACGCTATTTTGACGCGTCTTCAACCTCCTGCTCCACCAACTCAAAGAATGAATGTAGCAAAAGAGTTGAGAGGTTTAGGAGCTCCCGAATTTAAGGGAGAAGCTGAGGAAGGTCCAGTGTCAGCGGATCTTTGGTTGAATGATTTGAAAATCGTGCCAGATGGTCTCCACTGTTCCGAAGTGGAGAAATTAGATGGAGCTGTATCTTTATTGAGGGGTCAGGCGAGGATATGGTGGACGAACGTCACTATGAGGATGTCAACCGACCAGTTGACTTGGTCTTTGTTTTTAGAAGAATTTAAAAACAAGTATATTGGAGATCAGTTTATTCGACAAATGAAGCTGGAGTTTATGAATTTGAAGCATATGAGCCGCTCTGTATATGAGTACGAATGTGAGTTTAATAAGCTGAGCAGGTTTGCAGCTGAGCTTGTGCCTACTGAAAAAGATGCTTGCGAATGGTTCATGGAGGGCTTGCGCCCTAGACTTAAAGAAATGTTGATAGTATTAAACTTGTCCTCGTTCCAGGAGGTGATCAATCGTGCAAAAGCTCTTGAAAGGGCTCATAATGAAAGATTTGGGGACTCAAGAGTTCAGACATCAAAGAGGACGACTACTTCTTCTAGTTCAGCACCACCAAAAAGAGGAAGAGATTCAGGATTTCGATCGCAAACTAGATTCGAATCAGTTGCATCCTCAGCAAGAGGAGCAACTCAGGTGAGACCTAGACAGACACAATCAGTGGGATCGGGTGCTGGGAGATTCACTCAGAGTCAAGTGAGACAGTGTCAGCATTGTGGGAAGAATCATTCTGGGTTATGTCGGATGGTTTCTGGAGCTTGTTTTCGTTGTGGAGATGTTGGACATTTTATTCGGGATTGCCCGATATTGGTTGGTGAGCCTGCACCATCTGAGAGAGTTGTTTCTACCTCACAGAGAGGACGAGGAAGAGGTAGAGGAAGGAACCAGTCTGAATCCTCTATGCAACCGGAAGTTCGATCCACTGCTCGGGTATACAATTTAAAGACAAGTGATGACCGTGATGATCCTGATATCATTGCAGGTACTTTTCAACTGTATGATAAATTAGTATTTGTGCTGATTGATCCGGGTTCTAACTATTCTTATATTACCAGTAAATTAGTAAAAGAATTGAGAATTCATATAGAAGCTACGAGTAATGTGATAGATTCAAGAGCTCAAGAGAAAAGGTTAGAGGAGATTCCAATAGTTCGAGAGTTCCCTGATGTTTTTCCTGCTGAATTGTCAGGATTACCTCCAAGTAGAGAGGTAGAGTTCCAAATTGAAATAATGCCGGGAACAGCTCCGATTGCAATGGCACCTTATTGAATGGCTCCAAAAGAACTGCAAGAGTTAAAGAATCAATTACAAGAGTTGCTAGAGAAGGGATTTATCCGACCAAGTGTATCGCCTTGGGGAGCTCCGGTGTTATTTGTTAAAAAGAAGGATGGATCAATGCGTCTTTGTATTGATTATCGACAGCTCAATAAGGTGACAATCAAGAATAAGTATCCCCTTCCACGTATTGACGATTTGTTTGATCAGTTAAAAGGAGCTTCGGTATTCTCGAAGATTGACTTACGTTCCGGTTATCACCAATTGAAGATTCAGGAGAAAGACATTCCGAAGACAGCTTTCAGAATGAGATATGGTCACTATGAATTCATTGTAATGCCATTTGGAGTAACGAATACACCTGCTGCTTTCATGGATCTTATGAACAGGATTTTTCAGCCCTACTTGGACCAGTTTGTTGTTGTCTTTATTGATGACATACTGGTGTACTCGAAATCTCATGAAGAGCATAGCACACATATGAGGATCGTCTTGCAAATTTTAAGAGATAAAAAGTTGTATGCCAAATTGTCCAAATGTGAGTTCTGGTTAAATGAAGTAATTTTCTTGGGGCATGTGATCTCCGCAGATGGGATTAGGGTTGACCCTCAAAAGATTAAAGCTATAATGGATTGGGAAGTTCCTAAGAATGTGTCTGAAGTTCGGAGTTTCCTTGGACTTGCCGGTTATTATCGAAGATTCGTTAAGAATTTTTTGATGATTGTGCTGCCTCTAACAAAGCTGATGAGAAAGAATATACCGTTTGTTTGGACTCCTGAATGTCAAGAAAGTTTTAAAGTTTTAAAGGAAATTTTGATAGAAGCTCCTGTATTAGTTCAACCTGAAACTGGCAAGAATTTCGTAGTGTTTAGTGACGCGTCCTATAATGGGTTAGGGTGTGTGTTAATGCAAGAAGGGAAAGTGGTAGCGTATGCATCAAGACAGTTGAAACCACATGAAAAGAATTACCCCACCCATGATTTAGAAATGGCTGCTGTAGTGTTTTCTCTCAAGATTTGGCGTCATTATCTTTATGGAGAGCGTTGTTACTTATATACGGATCATAAGAGCCTTAAGTATCTGATGACTCAAAAAGAGCTAAATTTGAGGCAACGTAGATGGGTAGAGTTCTTGAAAGATTATGATGTGATAATTGACTATCATCCCGGAAAAGCTAACGTAGTAGCAGATACCTTAAGCAGGAAAACGTTTGCAGCCTTACGAGCTATGGATGCAATATTATCTTTAACTGGAGACGGTGGTCTATGTGCAGAGTTAAAACTTAAACCAGCATGGTTGGATCGAATTAGAGAATTGCAAAGTAAAGATGAAATGTGTTTGAAAAGAATAGAGCAAATAAAGAATGAAGAAATTAAAGACTTTGAGGTTAAGTCAGATGGAAATTTGTATTACAAAGGAAGAATTGTGATACCCGACAATGAAGATTTGAAGAAAGAAATATTGACAGAGGCTCATTGTAGTCCATTGACGATGTACCCGGGTGGAACCAAGATGTATATGGATATTAAGGATCGATTTTGGTGGTCAGGGATGAAAAGAAGCATCACTGAATTTGTGTCTAAGTGCTTGGTATGTCAACAAGTTAAAGCTGAGCACTAAGTTCCATATGGATTATTACAACCCCTTTCCATTCCTCAATGGAAGTGGGATAATGTGACGATGGATTTTGTTTCAGGGTTACCCTTGACTCCGAACAAAAGAGATTCAATTTGGGTCATCGTTGATCGTTTGACCAAATCAGCTCATTTCATTCCCGTCAGAACTAATTTCTCTATGGAAAAATATGCGGAGTTGTACATTAGAGAAATTATTAGATTGCATGGAGTGCCTGTTTCTATAGTTTATGACCGAGACCCTCGATTCACTTCGAGATTCTGGAAATCTTTACAGGGAGCGTTGGGAACTCGCCTTAACTTTAGTACGGCCTTTCACCCTCAGACGGATGGGCAATCAGAAAGAACTATTCAAATATTGGAAGATATGTTGCGAGCATGTGTTATTGAGTTTAAAGGGTCGTGGGAGAAATATTTACCACTGGCAGAGTTCGCTTACAACAATAGTTATCAATCCAGTATTAAAATGGCACCCTATGAGGCGTTATATGGGAGGAAATGTCGTACTCCATTAAACTGGTATGAGCTCAAAGATCGAAGTGTAATTGGTCCAGATTTGATTCAAGATATGGAAGAGAAAGTGCGGGAAATTTAGTATAATCTCAAAGTGGCATCTGATCGGCAAAAGTCCTATTCTGATCTTAAAAGAAAAGGGATTGAGTTCGAAGTTGGAGATAAAGTTTTTCTTAAAGTATCTCCCTGGAAGAAAGTATTACGTTTTGGTCGGAAAGGAAAGTTAAGTCCTAGATTCATTGGGCCATATGAAGTTGTTAAAAGGATAGGACCCGTGGCATATCAGTTATCCTTGCCACCGGAAATGGAGAAGATTCATAGCGTCTTCCATGTGTCCATGTTACGAAGATATAGGTCTGATCCCTCTCACATCGTTGCACCAGAACAAGTATAAGTCCAATCGGATCTGACATATGAAGAAGAACCAGTGAGAATATTGGCTTATGAAGTTAAACAGTTGAGGAATAAATCAGTTCCGTTGGTCAAAGTTCACTGGAGGAATCACAAAGTAGAGGAAGCAACGTGGGAGCGTGAAGAAAATATGCGTTATCAATACCCCTATCTGTTCGTGCAATGAAAATTCGAGGACGAATTTTCTTAAGGGGGAGATTTGTAATATCCCTCATACCGGGTTAGTGATCAAATTGTGAGATTTTAATTTCAGTGACCAAATTAGATAAATTGAAAGTTCATGAACTGGATTAAAATATTTGGAGAAGGATAATTTAGCATATAAGGAAAAGTTAAGAGGGCAAACTAGTCTTTTATCAAGTAAATGAATTTAATATTATTTGGGGTTATCTTATAACCCACGTGGATGGTATTTGGGAGAAAAATTAGAGTTTTAGACATTTCTCTCATCATCTTCTTCTTCTCCCCCGTGAAGCCAAACTAAAGGTGAGTTTTCTTGTGGATCAAATTCTTGATGAATTTAAGGTTGCTTATTGATCCTTAGATAATAACTAAGCTTAAGGAAAGCTTAGATTATCTTAAAACCATAAGATGAGGAGTATATGAAGAATTAAAGAAAGGAAGTAGAAAAGTGAAATCTTGAAGTAGAGTTCATAATAAGAATTGAAAGTGGGATTTGACTTGTCATAAAACTAACTAAGAAGTATGAGGTGTTAGAATTCAAATTAGAACATGTTGGAATTTGGGTTAGATTCTTAAATTCTACATGGAGAATTAGATTTCTAAGTTTTAGAATTATTTAATGGATAATAATTAGTTTAAGTAAGAGTATGCAAGTTAGGGATATTAAAAGAGGGGAAATATAAAGTGTCAAGTAGAGTAAGAAGAGATTTTCGTGCTTAAATGACATTCTGGGGTGCATCGATACACATTCATTATGCACTGATGCATCAATGATAAATGAAATTTGTTGAAGGTGCATCGATGCATATGAAGTGCCGATGATCGAATTCAGTGCATCGATGCATAAGGAGTGCATCGATGCATAAGGAGTGCATCGATGCATTTCTAATAAAATGAACGTCGAATGCCCTCAGTGCATCGATGCATCAGGAGTGCATCGATGCATGCCTCCATTAAAAGATGAAAATGGCTTTTCTTTTAGCCTAAGAAATGATAGTTTAGAATATACTAATTAGTATACTGATAAGTATCAATGAATTAATATGTAGATATCGAGCCTAAACGAGTTCTGGAACAATCGACAAGTAGGATCGATCGAGAAAAAAGCAAGGAAATATAGGTGAGTGCATATGCATAGCATGAATATAGTATTATAATCAGTTCTAGACTTATGATAAGTCTAGATTCAATATTTTAATACATGATTACATTCCATATTATGAAACATGAGATAAGTTTATACCATATGCATTACATGACATGAATATGCAAGAAATGACATGCCTATGTGATAAAGGTATGAAAATACTATGTCTACGTGATACAAATTATGTGAAGTGTGGAAGCCCATGTTATGTAGATGAGAGATACTATAGGGTCTAGTTGGCATGAACAAGTCTTGGTAGAGGGTCTACGCGGTCCTTCGGGATATATATATTCTGTGGAACATGTGTGAAGTCTTGTAAGACACATACTTGATCCCTAGTATATGTATATGATTCTTAAGGAATGATATGTGGTCCTTATGGACATTATTATATGGCACTACGGTGCAATTCTACGCGGTCATTCGGGATATATATATTATGTGGAACATGTGTGGAGTCTTGTAAGACACATACTTGATCCCTAGTATATGTATATGATTCTTAAGGAATGATATGTGGTCCTTATGGACATTATTATATGGCACTACGGTGCAATTCTACGCGGTTCTTCGGGATATATATATATTCTGTGGAATATGTGTGAAGTCTTGTAAGACACATACTTGATCCCTAGTATATGTATATGATTCTTAAGGAATGATATGTGGTCCTTATGGACATTATTATATGGCACTACGGTGCAATTCTACGTGGCACTTCGGTGCAATTATACGAGCTGTGGTGACAGCATAGTGCACAACCTCACAATACTCACATACCTTAGGTTCTCAATATGATATCATGGGCCAATAAACTTATTAATACAAATTCATGAATGTTAAAGTAATATGCTTACAGGTATGGATATTGGTGATGTAAACTACATTGATTAAGTACATGCTTTCATCTCATTTCATATCATTATGACATTTTTATTACATTTCCTTGTTATTATTATTACATTTCCTTACTAAGTCGATGACTTAGCGTGTGAGTTTTTCACACGTAGGATCCAAGAAAGTAGACGGGACACGTTAAATAGCTTGACAACATTACTCCTGCAACCACCATATCAGAAGCAACTTAATCAGTAGGTCATTTTGTTATGTAAATGGCAGTTGGCATGTAATTAAAGGGTTAAGTTGTGTATGCTCTGAATATTTTGGTAAACTTATATTAATATGTATATTATCGTATTTCTTAATATAAGTTCAAATATTTTGCTATTATTTGTTAAGAGTTGTGTTTTAAAAGTCAATGTAATATCTCTGACTCATATCCGGGTCGGTACGGGTTGGGGTGTTACACTAAAGGTTATAGGGACTACCTAAGTACGGCATTCATCTTGGAGACTGTTGCAATACATAAATAAAATAAATACCATCAGAATACGTACAATACCTCAAGATCCGTTCAACGATGGTTCTAATGATGATCAGTTCAACTAGTGTTGTCAGTATTAAAGGGTGAATATTCTTGAAGTGTATTGATTCGAGTGGTTGACAGGTATCACGGTGCTGAGATTTGTTCAGTTCGAGTTTACTAATATCCTGATAAATCAACATGAATCTTGAAAACCGTAAATCATCGTTTCACCCTTATTGGATTAAGTTGCTAAGAATCCACTATAAATCAAAGTGTCTGAAATACTCCTGATGGCCTAAATAATGAAATCACTTTGGTTATATCTGAAATTTATTCTGATATAAAGGTTCCTAAATAGCTTTTTGATACACCTGAAATCCTAAAAGGTCCTGAAGCATCAATTCCTGAATGTCTGATTAGATCCGTTTGTAATTGAACCTCGATCCTAAAATACGATCAATTTTGCGTACGTTAATATTTACTATTCCTGATAATTTCCAAGCGCCTTTGAAAAATATATGGATCCTCTAGTGTGTTCTCTATTGATAAAAATGTTTTCTCTTATTTATATAAAGTACGGTTTCTGATATCTGGTTTCTGATTTCTGACACAAGGTACAATTAGCTCATGATTTCTGATATTACTATCTGCTATCTGATATGTTTTATTGGGGTAACGTCTAGCTAGATGTTTGGAGTCTCTGAGGTTCAGCTAGGTGGTAAATTCTTTATGTTCTAATTGTTCATATTGGACTCCTATATCCTAGGGGTCTAGGGTAAGTCCTTATAGATGTGTATTCTGGTGTATTGCATTTGGTGCACGGTTAGAGGGAAACTTTGTATTTTATATAAAAACCCAACTTCTGATTTTTATTTACTGATATTACTGGTTCTATCTGAAATTGTTTTATTGGGGTATTGATTGGGTAGGATTATGGAGTCTTTAAGGTTCAGCTAGCTGGTAAATCCTTTCTGTTCTGATCATTCATATTGGATTTAGATCCTATAGGTCTAGGGTAAGTCCTTATGGATGATGTCATAGGGAATTTCACATGGAGTATTCGGATGGAGGGTACTACAGTGATTTTGAAAAAACCTATTTTACTGAAATAACTACTATTGTTTTTAAACTATGATTACATTTTATTCTGGTTTTGAGAGAACACACTAGACACCTGCTTCAATCTCCTGAACTTGGTCTTCTGAACGTTTCCTATGAACTATAAGCTGTTTGTCTATTACTTGAAGAAATATCAGTGAAACCTTAGTTCATCTAGAAAACCTGTAGATGACTGAATCAATAAGAAAACCTTCAATATCATCTGGTAGTTCTGTATTACTGAGCTTCCCAAAGCTCACTATTTTTACTCACCATTTCAGGTTAACGAGTAGATCATGTACAATTGTCGACATCAACATTGGGAGTTCCTTCGGCGTTGTTGGCGAGTACGGTACTTGTATAATTAGGAGGTATGTAAGTCACATTTGATTTTTATACTGAGTTTGGAACTTGTATGATTTTAATTTTATTTGTAATATATGAGTGATTTTCTGAACTTGTATTTTATTTATAAATTCTTGTAATTTTTAGATATCAAAAGAATTAAAAAATGGCCCCTTTAAATAATGTCCTAAATTTAAATTTTAGAAACAAAAAAAAAATTGATGCGACTTATTCAAGTTTATAAAAAAATGAAGGGCTATATATATATATATATATATATGTATATATGAGGAAAATGGTCACATCCAGCATTTTCATAATATAAGCAAGGATTAATGACCTAAAGCAGCTTCTTGAAAACCACTTTCCCTGTCTCTCGTCAAACACGTTGCTTACAATAACTTGGATAGTTACAAATTACAATCATTTCTTAACCTTTCTCTTACACCATACATCTATGCTTTAAAGACAAAGTCCTCACCTTTGCTCTTTCCCTCTCCCTCTCTCTAAATACAAAGACTTTAACTTCTTTCCATTCGCTTTCTCTCTCTCGATCGAACAGCCATGAATTCATAATCGTTGAAACGTTGTAGTTGTCGTATTTCTCTCTCTTTGGTATCCGTGTCCATGGCGTTTCACCACAAAAACCATCTTTCCCAAGACCTTCCTCTCCATCACTTCACCGACGAGCAGCAACAGCAACAAGAGGAGCAACTGGCGGAAACCGGCTGTCCCAATTGGTTGAACACCGCCCTCCTACGCTCGCAGCATCCCCAGCCGCATGGTGGCCAATTCTCTGACCATGGCTTCCTCAACCTTCATACGGAAGAAACTGGTTCAGACTCCACCTCCACGGTTCGACAAGCTCAAAACCGATGGCTATCACGTTCTTCGTCTTTGCTTCTTCACCGCAACCACAGCGACGTCATCGACGACGTGGCGGCCACCGCAGCAGGAGGTGGTGGGGACTCCATGATTGCCGTGGAATCGGGGGATTTGAAGAACAGTAATAGCGAGACTTTGAACAACAACAAGAGCGAAGGTATCGTAGTGGAAAGTGGAGGAGATGGGGCCGTGAATTGGCAAAATGCTAGGTGTAAGGCGGAGATACTGGCGCACCCTCTGTACGAGCAACTACTGTCAGCACACGTGTCGTGTCTTAGGATCGCCACGCCGGTGGATCAGCTCCCAAGGATCGACGCTCAGCTGGCTCAGTCGCAGCATGTGGTGGCCAGGTACTCGGCTCTCGGCGGCGAAGCCCAGAGCTTGGTCGCCGATGACAAAGAGCTCGATCAATTCATGGTATGCTTTGAAAACCATTCGTGATTGCTATTCTGGCTTCTTTTAAGTTTTCCATGTGCAATATTGAATTGTTAATTCATCATTTCAGAACTTTTGTGATTAAATTCAGCGGTGTTCGATGCACCGACAATTATTTTTGCAGATAATGGAATTTCCATCCCTCTGTTCTGAGACTTGCTGATTGAAACAGAGTGTTTCCGTTTATGTCTTTAGATTTTTGGATTGATTTCTCTAACGTCCTCAAATTGTCGCTCATATTCTAAATTGCACTCAAACTCCAATTCATTCTAATTGGAATCCTCGCATCTCAGTCGGAAGTAAAAATGTTTTCATGTTTAGGACCAATTTATTGCTTTGAGCTTTCTCATGATTGGATCTTGCACTCGTTTTAGACATTGTTGTTTGTAAGATGAAGTATACTATGCGTCATTGATCATTGAATTTTTAAAAATTATAAAATAATCATTATATTAATCGAATTATTATAAAATTATAATTATATTTATTGAACTATTACTAAATGATATTTACGTTTCCCGAACTTTTATAATTATTATAACGTTACAATGATCATTTTGTAAGTAAATTTAATGACTATTTTGTAGCGTTTGAAAGTTCAGTGACCTCTAATGTATTTTTCCCTTGTTTCTATTGTTGCAACTTACAAATTTTAATGGATCTTTTTATTTTGAAGTTGCCTTTGAAGATGATTTTATAACATTTCGCTTCCCTCTTGGTGTAGACGCAATATGTTCTGTTGCTATGTTCATTTAAAGAACAATTGCAACAACATGTTCGGGTCCATGCAATGGAAGCTGTTATGGCATGCTGGGAGATTGAACAATCCTTACAGTGCTTAACAGGTACCTTAGTTTAACTGTCAAGAAGATGATGGCGCATTTATATTCTTACTTCCGACGATTCACATTGTGTCGGAAAAAAGCTGATATCCGACACTCACCGTGCCGTTTCTGTTTCAATGCATAAACAGGAGTTTCTCCGGGAGAAGGAACGGGGGCAACAATGTCTGATGACGATGAAGACCAAGTGGACAGTGATGCCAACTTGTTTGATGGAGGTTTCGACGGTCCAGATTCCATGGGGTTCGGACCCCTCGTCCCGACGGAGACCGAAAGATCGTTGATGGAGCGTGTGAGGCAAGAACTGAAACATGAACTCAAACAGGTAATAAAATTAATGAACAAAAAAGAAACCATTGTTTGTAGAGTTTTTTATTTTTATTTTGTGTTAATGTTGCAACTCAATGTTTACATTCCTTGTAGGGTTACAAGGAGAAAATTGTGGACATAAGGGAGGAAATTTTACGCAAGAGGAGAGCAGGAAAGCTTCCTGGTGATACAACATCAGTTTTGAAAGCTTGGTGGCAGGCACATTCCAAGTGGCCATACCCTACTGTAAGTTCTAGTCCGACTACCCGAGGGAGTCGATTAAAGCATGTTAAATCTGTAGGTTTCCGCTGTTTATATCAATAAGCTAAGTAACCGGCTTTATATAAATATTTCAGGAAGAAGATAAGGCGAGGTTGGTTCAAGAAACAGGCTTACAACTAAAGCAGATAAACAATTGGTTCATCAATCAAAGGAAGAGGAACTGGCATAGCAACCCGTCAACTTCCACCGTCTTGAAGAGCAAACGTAAAAGGTACGTTGAACATCATGCACGTCTTGTTCCTAAACTTGTAGACACATACCAACCTTACTTTTCTAAAGAAGTAATGCAGGTGAAAAGTGAAAAACACACGACGGTGACCATCTTCTCGACTGGATATCAATCGCGGCGGCGAAACGAACACGCTACATAGAAAGTTTCACAACAGTATAGGGTTACATGAAGATAAGGGCTAATTAATTTACACGATGTTGTGGTGGTGGTCGCAGCCGATGAAACCCGTGGACGTTGTTTGCAGGTGTGCATTGGTTGCAATATGCTGACTGATGCAATAGTTTTAGGGAAGTATAGGAAATTATACTAGTGTAATTTTATGATTTTTGTTAACTTTTTTTTTATTTTGGGTGTGGTAGTGAGTGTACAGTGCAATAAAATTCTGCATAGTTTGCTTACAGTCATGCTAGAACATCATTATAATAGCTTCTTCTCCAGTATTGTAATGTAGAGTTTGAATTTGAAGCAGAAATGGCATATAAAGCGTTCACATTTGGTTGCAGATATGCTTGAAAGCCTTCTTTTAAGGCTTTTTTTCTCTCTGACCTGTTCTATTATTCTTTGCTTTTAATGATGAAATTGGATTCCTAATGCCTTTCATGATGATGAATGATATGATAGAGTTGAGTGTTTTTTGTTGATTAAATCTGTGATGCATTAATGGACAATCTCTCCCTTGTCACTTATAAATAGAGTAGTTAACACGTGTTACCAAAATGGTATAATTTTGAATTAAGTACCTTTTATTAGAACTAAAAAACTAGTTCATCAACTTTAATTCACCAGATTTTGGTCGATTAATTCATGGGAATTAGAAAATTTGTCCAGTTGTCGGTGATTAAATGAACCAAATCGTTTAATTTGTAATATTTTATATATAAAATACTAATATTCTGATTGAAAATTACGACCAATATATAAACTAAAGTTTCAATCGAAGTATAAAGTCTTATAATTAATTGAATTCCTCAAGTGACATATAGTTAAAAAAATATTATTTTCTCTTGAGATCTTAAATTGTATAATTACTTTTACAGTCAATGATTAATGAAAAATATACTACTTTAAAACAAACTAATTTTTATCCACATTTGCTCCATTTATCAACATATAACTTTATTGGTTGTGCACGGACCAAGCGATTAAAGAAATTATTATTATTTTTTGGGGTTTTGGGTTCGAACACCAAGATCGTTAGGGACACAAATATTCAATGTCAAATGGTTAAGAGTTATTTTTGAAGAACATAAAAAAGAAAGAAAGGAAAACATTATTGGTTGTGTATACTGTATATGAAACTTGAATCGGAGATGAACACTGTCCCAAACATAAGTAACTATTGGCGTAGTTTACCCTATATAATAATATTTGTCAAATCTAAGACAGACAAATAATCACAAACAACAAAATATATATGTATGGAGATTGTCAAATCTATGACACATATAATGTGTAAGATATTTCACTTGGTTTTAATCGTCTTGAACCAAGCAGCTTCTTGCAGTTACAGACTCGTATTCAGCCAAATACCACGAAACACCAGGTTTATGAGGCTCTAAAACGATAATCGCGCCATCTGTCAGTCCCACTGCAAATTGGGTTGGTTTCTGCGGATGTGCAGCTATGGCATGGGGGTACGCATTTGATCTGTGCAACCACCATCGGTAATAATCAGAAAAGCTACTGAGAAATCAGTTCTAGTTAACATGCATTGATAACCTTATATTTTACAGAGTTTAACATATTTTGTATATTAATAGCGTATTCCCATTATTTTTTTCGTATTTTCTGTCAAATTTTAGTTATCTTCTCATATCTTTTTGTGTCATAATCGTATTGTGTCCTGACATTTAAAATGTGTTAAAAATAGGAATTCAGAAAGAAAAAAAGGGAAGGCTGTGCAATTGCTGCATGAACCATGTGGACATACCTTGCACTGGGAGGAATATACGAAGTGGGAAGGATCTGGCATTTTAATTCGAGATCTGAAGCTCCAAATATCGCCACTTTCCCATCTACAAAGCAGGCATACACCATCTGGCTATCGCATGAGAATGTTGCTTGCGAGATTCTTGTAGAATCTTCAGGAACCCACTGAGAAAACAAAAAGAGAAGATTGAACATTCTGCTAGCATACTAACAAGAAGAAAGCTTAGATGAGAGGAAGAGGAACCTGGTGTACACATTCTAATTCTTTCGCTTCATAAATTGAAAGCTGAGTTTCATGCACAACGATGAAGTGTACTTGATCCTGATGAAACTGGACCATGGTATTTGAACCCATTACTGGGATTCTCTCATTGGGGAACTGCAAGAGTTTGCTTTTACAATTCCCCCATCCGTCAAGATTCCATGTGAAAATCTGCAGTTGGAGAAAATGAAAAACACGAATTATGAATTTCTCGATAGACCATAGGGAGATGGTTATAACGTATTAAAAACCAACCTGAGCATCTGCTCCAGAAGAAACAAGCAGATTCATGGAAGTAGAGAAAGCAAGCCCCGTGACTCTTCCAGAATGACCCTTGAGCTTGCTTTTAACCTGCGTGAATGAAAAACAACTATCTAGTCTCTGAATGCCTCTTCAAAACATTATATTTCAGATAACTATATATATGTGTATATACACTGTTGTTTATTGGGGAGACACATGCCTTATCGACACGGACATTGTAAATCAATATAGTGGAGTCGGTCATTCCAACAGCAACTATGTTGTTATCTTGAGGATGGAAAGCTAGACTTGTTGCCGCAGGTGGTGGTGGCATGAAATTCATCATTATCTGTGCTCAAGAAAATAATGAGAAAGGTCAATAGGAAACCTAAAACTTGCATGCAGAAGCAGAAACATGAATCTAATCTTGTGAAATTATCTCCCGTGGACTGTTAATCACATGTATTTGATATAAACTTTAACAAACTGTTGCTTGGAAGAGATTGGAAAGTAACCTTAAACGTCAGCATGTTGAATAGAGAAATTCTCCCCCCTGATGTTGACAACAGATATGATTCATTCTTTGACAAAGCGAAGAAAGGCACAGCCTCTTCAGGCGTGATGCCAGTAATATCATTGATCATTCTTTGTGGGCCGCTTTTCGGTTGCCACAGTTGAGGGGGTACATCGGTTGTAGCCTACATTGAATGTTTAAAAAAAATCATTTCCGAATTTCCAACTGATGAAGGAACTGAAAGCTGAAAAATTTAAGTACTAATTGGTTCTTTCTTACCTTTCCACTCAAATTAAGGTCATTCCGAGGCCATTTCCAAAGCAAATGAGTGGCATTTGAAGCTAATGCCAAAATAGCATTACCTGCATTGGTGTATATCAACCTTGATATCTGCAATTGTCAGAGAAAGAGTTTATCATAAAATTACTCTAGTTTGAACTTGATATTATCCCAGATGAAGCATAAAATGAATTAAGAGCAAATATATTTGAACTTGTAAAATCCTTCTCAAACCACTTCTTAATGAGGGTATTTACCTTATCTGCTTCCCCATAAACACTGAGTAGCAAGGACTTGCACTGAGAAGGCATGCTGATTTGGATGATCTTACTAACATCTGAATTGTTATTGGATTTATCGATAATTTTGTTTTTCACATCCTTTATCCTTTCCTTATCAAAATTCTGCTGGAAGGCTGATGAGTTAGCATAGGACATATTTTCCAACAGAAATGGATAATTTTCATAATGTGACGGCATGAATCCTTGAAGAAGAAGAAAAATTCAAGTTCATGATTACTCACGGTTGAGACATGGCAATCATCAGCTTCACCAGAATTAGCAACACTTGAACTTGGATTTATTACATGCTAAATCAAACAGAAATAATCAGGAAATGAGAATATCTACCAAAAGCAGTAGGTGTGAGTTGTGTTACGTTTATAATTAAATATTAGTTTCCTACCTTATCTCTAACTCTAGTATTCTAGTTTTTAGAAAAGATAACTTCTAACTTATCTAGGACTCTCATCTACTACTTGTAAATAACCCTTGTTGTATCCTCTTACTTTTAACGGAAAACAGAATAAAATAAGCTTTTTCATCCAGCAAACCCTATTTCTACATGGTATCAGTTTAGGTTATATCCTTTATTGCCTTCCCTCGGCCACAATAATGGAAGCAAAAGTACCCCCTGATGGTTCCGTGAACCCTCAAAGGTCGCTTCCATACCGTCAGTCCCGCTATACTGTAAACCCCAGATATCAGACAACAGATTTCCCTGGAAAAAAATATTCTGCCGAATCATCATTATATGAGATTAAGATTGATGTGAAAGCAGACTATCAGCCACAGCATGTTCCATTAGTTTCCCTAATGAGTAAACACTGCACTAAACCTGACCTTTCATTGAAGCAAAATTCAGTTGGACGAGTTCCTAAGAAGCATACAAAGTTGCAATCGCAACTCCTACCTCGTAAATAAAAAAAAGCAAAGAAATCCAGTCAATTCCAGTCTACTTCCGAGACCATACACGCTTGTGCTGTCCGAGAAGGTAGTCCCGACTTTGTTATGTTATCTTCTTTGCCTGGTTTTGTTTCTTGGATTGTTGATTCGGGTGCGAATGACCATATGACAGGCGATCTCAATCTCTTTCAAAGTTTTCATAAAGCCGTTTCCTCCTGTAGTGTCCGAACAACCGATGGTTCCCTTTTGACTATTGTGGGCAGTGGCTCGATTCAAATTAATCACCAAATTGTCTTATCTGATGTTCTCTAAGTTCCAAATTTGGCTTGCAATCTTCTTTCGGTTAGTAAATTGTATGCAGATTTGCGTTGCACTTTCTCATTTTAACTCTGATATTTGTGAATTTCAGGATTTCAACTTAGGGACGGTGATTGGCAATGCTAGGCGTCATGGTGGACTTTACATCCTTGAAGCCTCTCCTCCTGTTCCAACCCAAGTAAACCCTCATATTGTGTCTTCATTTGTTTCCATATCCCCTAATGATGCGACTGTTGAAATTGTTTTGTGGCATTTTAGGTTAGGTCATCCTAGTTTTAATTATCTTGCAAATATGTTTCCCAAACTTTTCATTCATAAAAATCCAACATCTTTTTCTTGTGATATTTCCCAAACTTTCTCGTGTCAAAGGCTTAAATGAGGTTCGTTGGTTTTTTTTCTTTTATTGATGACTATTCTCGTGCTACATGGACTTTTCTCATGAGAGATAAATCTGAGGTTGTTGATATTTTTAAACGCTTCCATAAAACGATTGAGAACCAATTTCATAGTTTTATTGACATCTTTAAGTTTGATAATGGTAGTGAATATTTCTCACTCGTTGGGTTCTTTCTCTCAGGAAAAATGAATTGTCCATCTCACTTCTTGTGTCGATACCCCTAAAAAATGGGGTCGCCGAACGTAAAAATCATCATCTTCTTGAGGTAACTCGGGCACTTCTTGTTTCTACTCATGTTCCTAAATACCTTTGGGGTGAAGCCCTCTTAACCGCCACTTATCTCATTAATCGTATGCCTAGTAAAGTTCTTTCATTTAAGTGTCCCCCGGGATATTCTTTCACAATTTTTTTCTCATTTCAAACCTTTCACCACATATGTTCCTCTTCGTGTCTTTAGTTGTATAGATTTTGTCCATGATCATAACCACACTAATTCTAAGCTCGATCCTCGAGCAAATCGGTGTGTCTTTGTTGGGTACTCGTCTCCTCAGAAAGGTTATCGATGCTACTCTCCTTCTACCAAAAAGTTCTTCACTTTTATGGATGTTACATTCCAAGAACATAAATCGTTCTTCTCAAAAATTGAAATCAGAGGGAGAGTGAGTATGAATTTCAATTTTTTTCGATTAATACAGAACTACACATTAATCTATCTCCTACTGAACCTACCACTACTTAACCATCACTTGACATCACTAAACTGCCACTTAATACCACCACATTCGATGTTGAAAACCAGACCGTTAATCAAGTTGAATCTCCAAAAACATCAAGACCATCTATGACAACCCTTATTTCCCAAACCGATCTTACCTACAAACGAAGACCCAAACATGTCCCACAGACCACTACGCAACCTATGCATTGTCAAGAGCCGGAACCAATTTTAAATTCCATTACAAGCGAAGGAGATGATCAGAGTAATTTGGATGTGATGATTTGTATTAGTGAGTTACCGATTGCTCAAAGAAAAGGGAGTACGGCGATGTACTCATCCTATCAATAAATTTGTCGCTTATGATAAATTAATGCCTTTTTTAAGATATTTACAACTCAGGTTGACAATATTAGCATTTCAGAGACCATAAAAGAAGCATTAAAAAGTCCTGAGTGGAAGCAAGCAGTAGAGGAAGATCTTTCGGCCCTTGAAACAACAAAACCTGGGTTATTGTCTTTCTTCCTAAAGACAAGAAATCAGTTGGTTGCAAATGGGTCTTTACTGTGAAATACAAGGCATATGGCAGTGTTGAGCAGTATAAGGCTGGACTTGTGGTAAAGGGGTTCACTCAGACTCATGGAGTAGACTATCAAGAGGCATTTTCCCTGGTTGCAAAACTCAATTCAATACAAGTACTAAATGTAACACCCTAAACTAGTACGACACACAGTCGACCAATTAGGGTGATACACGGAACCACTGGAGTGGCTGACCAACTTTTTCTTATTTCTCTTGCTTTAAAACAACTATTTTCTTTATAAATTCAACTGTAAAAATATAATGAAAACTATATGTTGGGGAGCTCCCAAAATAATATTTACATTAAAAAATAATAATATAGATCGACTTTAAAATACATCTACGACTCAACTTTACAACAGGGTTTATAAATATTCATGCCCTTAAAAAATTTGAGACGTACTTTGGTCTGCTCTGGGTCTGGACATTGGTCTCTTTAAGTCTCCTTGACTGCTCCATATAATCTGCGTAAGGAAACAAATTCCAAACGCTGAGCTAACTAGCTCAGTGCCACACTAACAACTAATTCATACTAATTGTATATCACTAAAAGGCTCAAGCTATCAAGTCTATTGCTTTGCTTTAGTGAGTATACTTGTATACTCACTCTCTACTCTATGATAGACATCGTAGTGCGGCTAAAGGTTCTGCATTTTGGAGCTCAAACACCCTCTATTCTACATAGAATGAGGCCTTTGGAATCTCTGCATCGGACACCACACCCTCGACTAACTCACCCTTTGCAAGTGTCAGGTCTTGGCCTTAGTCAGCTTAAAGTGCCTTGCGCACTCCCTAAGGATATATCTGGACTAAATTTATACTTTCGACTCTACTAGTTTTTCTAAAGGAATTCGGGTGTCCAGATCGTTTCCCAAGCATTCAAGCAAGACTAGTCATATTTGATCCTAATTATTCTTATTTCTACGTTTAAATTAATCATTATTACCGTTCTCACTTGTAGTCTTAATTAGAAGTAATTATAAGCTTTTGGGAAACCTCACATGATTCTATAATTCTCTTGGAATTAAAGCTCAATTCTTAACCTTGGTATCGATACTGACCTTACAGTATCGATGCCCCCACCTCAATATCGATACCCAACCCAAGGTATCAATACCTCAGCTGAAATGTATTGAAAGAAAGAGGGACACTCATATGCGAGTATCGATACTAGGACCCTGGGTATCGATACTCCCTAGAGTACCAATACAAAAATGTGGGTATCGATACTCCCTAGAGTACCAATACCAAAATAGCCTACTGGAATCCCAGTCTCAATATCGAACCCTTCGATCTCGATACAGTGTCAATACTCATGTAAATGTATCGAAATTTTTCTTCAAAAACCCTCGATTTCATACTTTCCTCATGAACAGTATTGATACTGCTTACAACCCTAAAAATACCTTATTTAGGCATGAATTTTCCTCTTAAACTCTCCAAATTTCCAACCTTAAGGTTTCCCAATTAGTTTTTAAGTCTTATGTGCTTATAGGTATCATAAATAAGGCTTAAAACATGCTAAAATAACATTAATAAAGAATCTACCATAGAATTATACTCAATATGCTTAAATCTTAACTTTCTAGCTAAAACTTATTTCTAATGATCTACAACTGGTATGGTAAAGTTGTGAGTGTGTTACCTGGCTTTCTAGGTTGCTAGAACTCCTCTTGAATCAACTCAAAATTCACTCTCTTTACCTCTAGCTTTTGAACTTTCTCCCACCTTTTTAGCTAATCAAAGGTAATTAAAGGAATTATTAACTTATCTAAGGCTTAAAACAAGGTTAAGGATACTTCAAACAACTCAAATTTACTAAATTAAACTTGAATCCCTTAACCTCCCTAAAAACCATTTTTGGAAATCTTAACCAAAACTTGAGATTAAGGGCTCTAAATGAAGCTTAAGAGATGGAGATTAAGGTTCTTACCTTGATTGCTTCAAACTAGGCTTGGAATTCTTAAAACTTCTACCTTTGCTTACTACAGAAGAGAGAAGAGAAGAAGAAAATGGAAGAGATATTTTTGGGTAAGGGTTTCACGTGAAATCCCTTTAAATAAGGGGTTTTTATCCTTTAATTTTAGAAATAGGTAAACTATACTTTTGGTCCCTCTCCTTTAAAACCTATTCTAAAATCACCCCCTTAGCTACAACTCTTAGGCCCACCTTAAGCCCAACATTATTATAAACTGGTCCAAACTGATCTTGGAAGTCTAATGGGCTCGACTTACGGTCTCAGGTTGACCTGAACTATTGACCCATGATTCGGGGTATTACATTATTATCCTTAGCCATAAATAAGGATTGGGTACTTCATCAGCTAGATGTCAAAACTGCATTCCTCAACGACAATCTTGAAGAAGAGGTCTATATGCAAGTTCCACCATGAGTAAAAATTCAATATGGAAATCAGCGAGTATGCAAGTTGTTGAAATCTTTATATGGTCTAAAACAATCTCCTCGGGCTTGGTTTGACAGATTCACGAAGGTACTTTTTCAAGACAACTATAAACAATGTTAGTCTGATCACACTCTGTTTGTAAAAACTGGTCCAGACAAGAAAAAGGCGATCTTGATTGTCTACGCTGATGCCATCATCATCATGGGTGATGCTTAGTAGAAATCGAGAAATTTAAGATGTTACTAGCAAAGGAATTCAAAACCAAGGACTTAGGGACCTTGAGATATTTTCTAGGCATGAAAGTGGCAAGATCAAGAGAAGAAATTGCCATAAATCAAAGAAAGTACATTCTAGACTTACTCTCTGAGATTGGAATGACCGGTTGCAAGCCCTCGGAAACTCCCATGGAAGTGAATCTAAAGTTAAGAAAATATGAGAATCCGATAAACAAGGAACGGTATCAAAGGTTAGTGGGTAAGCTTATCTATCTATCTCTAATTAAGTCAGACATCACCTTTTCCATTAGCATTGTGAGCCAATACATGAATGATCCTAGAGGAGAACATTTGGAGGCAGTAAATCGAATTTTGAGATATTTAAAGATGACACCGGGACATGGGTCGATTTTCAGAAAACATGAAGATAAAACAATAAAGATTTTCTCATATTCGAGCTGAGTTGGAGAATTAACTTATAGAAGGTCAACTACGGGTTATTGTTCGTTTGTTTGGGGAAACTTGGTGACTTGGAGAAGCAAGAAACAAGTCGTAGTTTCCAGGAGCAATGTAGATGCAGAATATCGGGCTATAGCACTTAGGATCTGTGAAGGTGTTTGGTTACAAAGGCTCTTAACCGAACTAGAGATGTGCGACAATAACCACTTTGAGCTTCAGAGTGACGGTAAACAACAATAAGTATTGCTAAAAATCCAGTATATCACGCAGAACAAAACATGTGGAGATTGACAGACACTTTATTGCAGAGAAAGTGAATGTTGGAACAGTGAAACTAAATTGTCTCTTCACAAAATCAGCTAGCTGATGTCTTGACCAAGGCCCTTCCGAGGATTACTTTCGACGAAATTATATCCAAGTTGGGTCTTTACAATATTTACTCCCCAGCTTGAGGGGGTGTGAGTTGTGTTACGTTTATAATTAAATATTAGTTTCCTACCTTATCTCTAACTCTAGTATCCTAGTTTTTAGAAAATATAACTTCTAACTTATCTAGGACTGACGTCTACTACTTGTATATAACCGTTGTTGTATTCTCATATTTTTTTAACGGAAAATAGAATAAAATAACAGCTTTTTCTTCTAGCAAACCCTATTTCTACAGTAGGATAATAACTAAAATGCAGACCTTTCTTGGAGCATCAGAGACATCTGTGGAGAAATCAACAAAAACAGTTGGTGATGCATTCAGCAACTGAAGACCATCAGCTGTTGCCAAGATCTTGATTTTGTTTTGGTTCGCTATAACAGCCAGCAAGGTGCCATCCTTATTGAATCGTATATGTGGATTTGCCTTCAAATTCGAAAAGTAGATATCTAACTTAGACTATCCTTTATATATGTTATAGTGAAATAACTCCAACATAAATGTAATTATCAACCCAAAATGTTGAGACTTTCTCTGCGTAACATCTCTAAAGAAGATTGAAATAGTAAAGAACTTACTGGTAAGTCTCCTACATTGATAGTTGTCAAATGCTCAACCTTATCCATATCCCATATTTTAAAAACATGGTCATCAGCTGCTGCCAAGAACTTCTCCTTAATTGGACTAAACTGCACAACAGCTGAAGAATTTTTGCAAAGGCCTTGGTAGGTTCTTTTTGCATCACCTTCACTTTCATTCCATTCAACTAGGAAAGACTCTCCATTTTTATTAGTCCCACATGAAAACAGCCTGTGAAAGAATCCATTCAAAACACCAAAAGTTTAGCGCATCTATCATTTGGGGAAAAAAAATAACATTTTATATCATGAATGTCATTGTTCATGTAAAACAAATCTAACCTTGTATTATCAGCACTGTATGCCATTGTTGTGCATGCCAGACCTGGTGCATCCATATGAACTCTGGCTCCCATGTTGTCATATAACCATGCTTTTATCTTGCCATCCACTGATGTTGAAAAGATAAACTGGCGGAAAAAGTAAAAAAAAAAATTCTTATATGATCACCAACAAACAAGATAGATCTAAAATGCCACACATTATCAGTATAGTAAATCAAAAGCAACTCTTACATGGATACCATCCTTGCAGTGAGGCAAAAGAGAATAAACAGAAGCTTCATGGCCTTCTAAATTATGCATCTGTTCTCCAGTGATCACATCCCATACCTAGAAAAAGGAAAATCAGCTAGTTGATGGATCACTTTCTCCATGTTGAAATTTTTCTATTCAAGAGAGAGATATTTAAAAAACAACCTTAATTAGCTTGTCATCACCACCGGTTATGACCAGATGTTGCTTGCTAGGTGTGGCAAATGCTAAATCATTAACACCACCAACATGAGCATCAATCTAAATTTTACAAGAAAGTAGAAGAGTTTACATCAGATACAGACCATTGAAATTAATATTTGTAAAATCAGATAAAAAACATGAAGCTACCTCCAACTTCTGCTGAACATCAGTGCCACCATGGTAGGAATATAATTGCACAATATGTTTTGAATAAGCAACCCCTATTTTGAAGCAGAGAAAAAAATCCTTGTATGATTAAAACAATATCCGAGAATCATTGTATATTATTCTGAATGAAGTTTTCCAATAATAATTTTAACTTACCAAAGAAAGAACCATTTGGACTCCAAGCAACACGATTAACAGACATACAAGGATCTTTCATCATGGCTGCCTGCATATATTTAAATATGTTCTAAGGTTTAATATGATGCAAGTAACAAAACATTTCTTTTAAAGATATGTAAATAAATTTCTCCAATGGACAAACCTTGAACACCATGGTGCATGCTCCAACATTCCAAACCGTAAAATTTCTTGAAAGCATTTTTACCCCTGAATTAACATCCCATAATCCTATGTCCCCAACATTGGTTCCAACTGAAAGAGTTAAAAGTAATAGGTATACATCATTCAAGATAGATTATTCAATCAAATAATGTCTATAAATTTGACAAGCACATAGGAGGAGGACATGCAGGGCTACTAACCCAGAAGAAAAGTCTGCTCTTCAGGATGAAAATCCATGCTCATTGGAGAAGATAGCTCAGTCAATATCTTTGCAACAGTCTTGGGCAGGTTGGTATTGTTGATTGGTTCAATACGTTCAGGCATGCCATTATTCATGGAGGTAATCGGCAATTCATCAGAAACACTGGATTCAGGGCTGTGATTTCGACCAGGATGAATAACAGTAGATGTGACCTGAGCATCAAGGTAAATGAATAATTTTAGATTTGCAGCGAAAAGTAAAGCTGTAGTAAACCTGGCCGTCATTACCTCATATTCAGCTCCCAGTAGGCTCTTCTGAGGCATGGCATGGCAATCCCCAATATTATCTGATGTTGTAGTTACCAAATAGGTGACAATCAAGGTAAGGAAAAGTTAGATGTTCAGAATGAATACATTAAATCACCTTGATTCTGAGATCTGGCAGAACATCAATACAATTACCATAACCACTACCTGATGATATTGGACCACTGATACAGATGTCTTCTCCAGAAACAGCATGAGTTACAGTAGATGGACCAGAAAACCAGCCGGATGGGAAAACTGGCAGTGATGCATCTTGCTAAACATGAAATTTTCAAGCTCCATAAGTATCATAATATAGATAACCGCTGTCCTTTTAATTGTTGGGAAGGAAACCGAAAGAAAAAAATCTCCCCTTTCCTTACCAGTAGATTGTCAGTTGATTGCATCAACAAATGATTCTGTGGCCATTGACAAACATGATCCTCAAAGAGGGTTTCTATATCAGGATTTGGCTGAGGATATTTACATTGAATATGCTGCCAGTTCAGGCTGTCAGATCACAAGGAAAAATTATTTCTGTAAGTATAGTAATAAAGAAAAATTCAGTAGATGCTGAAGCTACAGAAGAGAGATTTGAGAAGCAATTTCAATACACACAATTGAAGAGTTGCCTGGAATTAAGTTTTTACTCAGACAAAATGAAATATATAGAAGGCAAACCAACAAATTGAGAGAAAAGCTGCTACCTTTGATTAATGAGACGTCGCAACCTTTGGCTGTTGATGACAGGAAATTTCAGCTTTCCATGGAAAATTGGATTCAGCTCAATTAGTTTCTTGAGTTCACTCATCAAAATTTTCCTTGAAGACTCTGCATCTTCATACGTAGAGAGCAACTCATGTTCCCTGTTACACCAGTTGGACCTTTTAACTACCTCATTTCATCGGGCTAATATTAAGAAGAAAAAAACTGAAATCAAGTAGTATGAACCATGTACCTTAAATTATCTAATGTTAAAAGCTGGGTCATTTCTCTAAATAACTCCTCGTTTTCCTCAGCAAAAACCTTCAAGTCCTTCCTCAGGATATCCAAGGCCTTTGCACGATCATTGCTGTGCAACAATCCACCAATTTCATGTAAAATAAAAGCTAGACAGATAAAATTGCATGAAGATGTTAGCGTTTAGATTAAACCAAAATGGCTCACTTGTCCAATGCCTCAAGGAAATTCAGCTTTCTGATTTCAAAATAAATCTTCGTAGAGTACTTGTTGTCGTTGATACTTGTGAAACCAGAAAGATATTCCTCAACCATGTTCCACTTTCCATTCAGCACCAAATCTTCAAAAAACACCATGTCAAAGCAACATCCACTTTCTTGCTCCAACCTACAAATCAAATCAGTTAAAAGCATCAGAACAGAAGATATAGAAGTAAAACACTTGTATTTGATAACATGACGAACTGATGCTTACATATGAGCTGTTTTTTTATATCCTTCATCGTTGCAGAACTGTAAGATTAAGAAAAGGAGTTCCTTATTGAGAGTTGACCTCTTCTCAGAACCCATTCCTCCTCTCTGAAACTTCAGCAAGTATTCACATGAGTGAATTTGGCAAAAGAAGGAGAAAAAGAATAAATTCGATAAGGAAAAAGAAAACATCTTAGATTCCTTTGTAGGAGAGTGTCAATTTAATTACGATTAACATATAACTTTCCACGTATATATAATCAGTGTGAATACCTTTTGGTAGTATCCACAAAACAGAGCTCAGTTCAGTTTGATTTGATTTGAAGAATTCAAAATTCAAGTGAATCCAAGCGTACAACTTTGACAGAGTAATGCTCGCATAACCTCTCCACTGATTCTAAGTAAAAGAGATCAAGAATCGAGACTGATCATTGACAAAACATGAATAAAATCAACAGCTTGATTCATCAATTTTCTCAATTACCAAACAGTAACATAAGATTCGATTTGACAATCAAAACAGTCGTGCATAAAGCAGAGACAACCATAAAAAAGCAAAGAAATAGCTGATCTAGTTCCGAATTACCGAAATGATCGAGATTAGATCGAAAACACCAAGCAATTTAATCAAAAACCTAATCTTCACCAATAGGAGACTTTACTTTTAGCTCAAAGAGGATGAAAAAAAAATCAAAGAAAAACTAAAGTGGAAATATAAAAGAAAAAGAAAGACTCTTCAAAGGTTCACCTGAGTCGAATGACAAAAGGAAACTTGTAGGCGATTCAGTCTTTTCTAGCACCACTTTGATCTATGCAACTGAGTATAAATACAGAAAAAAATACTTTAAAAAAATAAGAAGGACTAAATTGTTAAAATTTATTTTTCAGGTAGGAATGGAATGTGATAAGTCAGTTGCCTTATAAAGGTCGTTAGTGGAGTCCCACGAGTGCGCTCCATCGCGGGGTTTTTCTATTTCTGATGAAAAAATTCGATAAAGTTTGAGCATTATACTGACCAGGGTTGACTCAATATGGTACAAGGTGGGCTGCCATGAAACACGGCGCTTACAATGTTCTTTATTAGAGTTGGTTTATTTTTTTTTAAATACCAAATTTCAGATAATTGTGTTGATAGTTACTATTTTTTATTAATTTCTATACAGTAAATTTAGATTAATTGTTTCTTATTTTATTTTATTAATCAATCGAGTAGTTGTATTATGTTAATTTGTAAATTAAAATTAATTAACTTTATTTCTTCTTCTCTCTTTTCTAGATTTGTTTTGTTTATGCTGTAATATTTTTACTCTTTTATGCTCATTTATTATTTGTAGTTGATTTGATTGATTGATCGTCACAGATGAATTTATTATCATATGTTTATATTTTATGGGTAAAGTATATAAATAGTCCCCAAACTATTAAGGCATTTTACATTTTAGTCACCCAACTTTTGAAACTTCCAATGCAGTCATCAAACTTTCAGTCCGTTTTCATTTTTTGTCACTGTCATTAACTCCGTTAGCTTTTGCTGATGTGGAACTTAACCTCGTTAAACCCAAATCGCGAGAAGACCTCAATGCCTCTTTCATGTTTTCAACCAACAACGGACAGAGGAGGAATGATGGCGATGAGGCACGACCGACTGGGTTTTGGTCGGAACGATGTGAGGACGGTGTGGCGAATGAAGAGCCCAATCAGTCTAAAAATGATGAAAACAAAAGGGAATTGGGGTTTTTCAATGAGTTTCGAGACCTTCTACACGGCGAACGGAGGTGAGTCTCGACAAATGACTAGTGAGGTTTTGGTCAGAATGGGGCGGCTCTCCTACTAGTACCGACAGTGAGTCACCAGAGACCGACGACGAAGATTGAGGATGGGTGTTTGAATAGTCTTCTTACAATTTGGGACGAACGGTGAACAGTGAGAATGAATCGACGGTAGAGGTGTGGTTGGGAGGTGACACAGGTGACGGGGGGTGAGCAAGAATGAGAGAAGAAGAAGAAGAAGAAGAAGAAGAAGAAGAAGAAGAATAAGATGGTTTAATGGGGTTAAGTGCCACGTCATGGGAGGTAAAGACAGTGACTAAAATGAAAACAAACAAAAAGTTTGATGATTGTATTACAAGTTTCAAAAGTTAAGTGACCAAAATGCAAGCATCATAAAAATTTGGGGACTATTTATATACTTTACCCTTATTTTATTTATTTTATGCCCATTTATTGTTGGTTTAATCGGTATATCACTTTAGCAATGTTTTCCAAGGCCCTCTTTATTGTTATTGACTTCCCTCTACAGTTGAAGAAGAATCTTCCCCCTGCTCCACCCAAGGGGGCTCCGTTGGAAGAGGTAGGCAAGTAGTTTTTCCGCTTCACTTGTTTTCCTTCTCTTTATCATCTGGAAAATGTGCCACGGTCTATTATTGCTCTCATTTTCCTTCTTTAATTGGCACTACTAGCTTTGTTATCTATAGTTTCCTACTGACTAACAAACCTAACATTGATGACAGATTTTAGTTGACAAGTATCTGTTCTAGGGGAAAATATTGAACTTCTACACTGAAAAGTCATTCTCATGTATTATTTAGACAACTAAATAAAGCAGCTTAGATTTTTTGCAGAGAAGGTGTTCATTGGAGGAGTGGATGACGAAGCTGTTATCTGACATTGACTTGTCCAGAAGTGTCACAGTAGCATCCTTTCTTGAACTAGAAGTTGCTGCGAGGTCTTGTATGTGCAATTTTACTTCATTAGCAGAACTTTAGGACTTAGTTATATTATCTTGTAAAAATAGATGTCTAATGGAATCTAAAATTATAGGTTGTCTAATTGACCCTCTATATGTGTGTATTGATATATATTATCCATAATCAAGATTAGTTTTATCATTAGCTTGGAGTTTTTACGTTTCTTATTCTTTTCAGCAGTCCAAGATTTAAATGAATGCTCTTCCAAAGCTAATATTGCTGAAAATAGCACAATTTCATCAAATAATGTTCCTCCCAATTCAGCTATATGTCATTTTGCTGGCAATTCATCAATCACATCAGATTACGGTAGTGATTCTCCTTATGAGACATCTGAGCTTGTGACACTTGGATTAGGAAGAGATGACAGTTCAGAAATTGGTTCAGGAGACCTGACAGTGGATGAAGATTTAACAGGTTCAATAGAAAAACTTGTGAAGTATGGTATTTCCAATATTGATGAGGGACTATTCATGGGACAAGCAATTTTGGAGCAGCTAGAAGATTTTCATAGGCATAAATCACACGCCATAAACATGAATGATAGTTTAGAGAAAGACGTATATAATGGAAACGGGTCCAGATCTTCACTTATTGCCGGTAATGGACTGGAACTCTTCTCTGAGATAGAGCCAGATAAGGTGGCCGGTCATACTCGGAACTTATCAACTGAAAGTGTTGGAAGTGGTGTAAGTTCTTTGAGAGGCAGCGACATGTCCATTTATGGGATTCCAAATTCATCTTTTAATGGCTCTCATGACCTTTCTGGAAATTCTGATCCTCCGTCTTCTGGAGTTACACAGATAGTTCTTCCATTGGACCAGCGTCATAAGATGAACAGTGTTCTTCTAACCATGAAGAGGAGACTAGTCACTGCAGAAACTGACATGGAGGATCTTATGGGCAGATTGAATCAAGAAATAGCAGTGAAAGGTTATCTTATGACAAAGGTGTGTGGAAGCAGTTTGATATGCTTTCGGAGATAAATTTTGAAAGCTTTCATAATTTAAATAGTTTTGTATCATTATTATTGAGATATTATCAGTATTCAGGGACTTTTGGCTGCATAGCTCAAGCTTACTACTTATATTTCCCTAATTGGTTTCCCTTTCTTTCAATTACATCCTTTGTTTGATCAACACTCGGATGAATTGTGTGCAAAGTGGCAACTTTTATATGGTTAGCATTTGGTTTTTGTACGTATCAATCTGTTGAATAATCGGGTAAAGAAAACAGAAAGAACACAAAAATTTTAACGAGGTTCAGCAATGTGTTTACGTCCTCGGTGCCTTAGGCGGCGCTAGTTTTTCATTCAATATCTCATATGTTTAAGTTACATCTCCTTTTATAATAAATAAATCCTGGTACATATTTACAAAAATAACCCCCAACCCACATAATCGTAATTCCCACTACGAGACTTTCTTTGTAAGGACAGACAAATAATGTTCGCTTCGCTCACTCCGCTCTATCCTCTGTCTTATTTACCTGTATATTTATGAGTCATACCTAACACAATCATTATTGCATTTTCTAGTATTCTCTTCCGAATGTCAAATGTTTTATCAATCATTTCATTTCATTTTCTAATGCATTTTATCTTTGGGCGCTTATTGTCCCACTAGAGGTGGAATGAGACTTATTCTTAGTAAAATATTAGCAATCTTGAGGTTGAACTGAATTAACAAATTGGAGATGCTCAGGTTAAGGATCTGGAAGTGGAACTCGAAAACACCAAACAAAAAAGTAAAGAAAACCTGCAGCAAGCTATCCTGCTTGAAAGAGAAAGGTTTACTCAAATGCAGTGGGAAATGGAAGACCTTCGAAATTGAATCCTAAACGGGTAATGCATTCAACTCCACTTTATTATTGAAATTTGTTTTCCTTCGTTATTGTCACTTGCGTGATATGGATGCCATCTGCAAATATTTTTTTCTCAATTAAGGAAAAAGATGAACTTGGCAAGATAAATTATGCTTGGAGAGGCATTGCTTATAACCGATGACTGTATGTTTCTAGTTCCTTGATTCCTTTTTTCAGTAATAACTTAACCCCCTACCCCTCACACGCCCCATAAGGTAAAAGCCAAAACTAGTTTTTGGAAACGAACCTGGTTGTTGAAGTTGTATTCAATGTTCCGTAATTTGTTTCTCAATTTTTCGAAAAATTAACCACCGCTGCTTTCTCTTGGACAAGCATCACAAATGTTATCTCGTTGCTGGTTAAATGTTCTTGTAATGTTTAATGTTTAACGCTTCACTAAAGGACAATAAAACTTGACAGGATGAGAAGCAAATAACAGAGACAATCAACCAATCTGCTGCTGAGGAGAAAGATGCAATGCTGCAAGAGTTAAATGCTACTAAGGAGCAGCTGAATGATGTATCAAAGGGATACGAAGAACTAGAGGCAAAAATCAAAAGCAGATATTAAAGTTCCAGTTAAAGAGGTCAAGTCTCTCCGGAAATCCCAAAAAGAACTGAAGCAGGAGGCTGGTCAATCCCTGTCAGAAAAATCTGAAGCTGAGGTAATTGTCTGTACTGAAGTATTTGTTATTCGTTAAGTTTCTTCTTGAGGCGTTCAACCAAAATAAAAGAAATAGAAAACCGGTAATATCTGTTGAAAATTTTCAACTTTGTTAAGCACCCTAGAGATATTAAGTGTAGTCGGAGCAAATCATTGCTCCAAGTTTCTTGCTATGTGATGTAATCTTCTGATTTTGCAGGCACAACTAGAACAGGGAAGAAAAATAATGAAGCATGTAAGAAATGAAAGAGAAAAGCTGCTCAAGGAGTGCCAGCTTCTTCACAACCGGCTTCTTGAATGCAGTATGAATTTGTCTACAGATGATGAAAATTTAATCAAAGATTCTTCCTCTGTTGAAGCATTGGATTTGTTGACCACTTCTGATGATAAAATCAGTCTCCTACTTGCTGAGGTACCTTGCTTTTGGGCTATTCAGAACTATTTCCCGAGCCTTTATGCAAATTGTTAATGTTGGTTTCTATTCTTTTATTGCTTGACCTTCCTTATCTTTTTCACCAACTAAATTCTTCCTTGTAAATAGGTGCAACTATTAGCCAAGGAAGAAGGCAATGCCTGAGATTATATTGATATCCAATTCGATAACCAATATGATACTAGAACAGATGATGAGTTAAGGAAGATCATAGCAGACATCTTCACTGAGAACGCTAAATTAAGGAGGTGAATTCTCATCTAGGGCATAGACTCGAATGTGATATAATGTCGAAGAACAAAGATACAGAAATTTCAAAAGAAAAATAATGAATCCTACAAACTGAGCCTTGTGAGTTGTAGAAGGTCACCGCTTAACCCAGCAATTAGGTGTGAAATATGACCAGCAAAGCTGTTGCCCGTGCATCATCTTCCTCTGCAAAACAGGCATAAATCCGAATATAAAATCTACGACAACAACGATGCGATGAAGACTGACTACTATGGCATTCATCTCTGTATGAACGATTGGACAATATTTTACAGATATGAAGTGATGTGTCCATTGCACAATTCTTGTTCTTAAGATATAATTGTAACAATACCTCCATATTAACAGTCACCTATCTCACGTGGCTCCACAAGAATATAAAGTGGCTTTCCATTAAGCCTACGATGTCCCTGAAAGAAAAGAAGCTAACAGTCATTGTAAAGGGCAACCAAACAATAAACCCTATTATTTTGTCTGAATGAGGGAGAAGGATTCTTTACTACCTTGACCTCCCGGAGTCCGATAACACTACCACATTCGACCACTTGAGCACCGACACGTTCTAATTAAACAACGAATCTCACGTTAGTTTCACATGACTTACGAAAAGTTATCCGAGTTTCATCAAAGCCAAAATGTTTTCTACCCAAGAGTCTAGTGGCTGCCAAGAGAGTTCCACCGGTTGCGACCAAATCATCGATCACAATAGCACGTTCTCCGGCCTCAACAGCTCCAACATGCATCTCCAAGCAGTCCCTTCCATATTCCAGCTCATAAGCTTCAGCAATCACTTCACCTACACATACATAAATCCAACAACGGGCAGTAGAGTCCAATTCCAATTATTGGGTAGGTGATTAAAAGTGGATATCCTGGGAGGCCCCTTTTGGCAATCAAAATATTCTGCAACTTGTGCTTTTGCAATTTGTTTTCTGGGTTACTGACATTTTCAGATATATATATATATATATATATATATATATATATATATATATATATATATAGAATTACTGATCTGATGAGGTCACGCCTACATAATTGACAGCACAAAAAGTCTTTTTTTCTCTTTAATAATTAGTACATTTTTTCTTCTGAAATCCACCCCCACCCACGCCCTTGACCATTGAAGCAACCCCGTTTCAATCATTTCACCCAGCACTATCTCCATTCCATATCTAAATGCTTAATATATATAAAATATTTATTATTTCATGTTTGACCTAATTCGAATTTAAATATAATCAAGATTCATATGATTATCGAACAGAACATGTGTATATGCTTAAGATATATATATATATATATATAGAAGTAATAGTACCTGGCAACTTTTTGGGTTTACGCAGAGGAACAAACTTTGCACCAATGGCTAAGGCAATCGGTGGACCAAACATGAATCCTCTAGCTTCAACTCCTGCATGAAATTTTTTTCAGCACAAGACTGTTTTATTCTTAGAAGAACAGAAGAATGGTAAAATTACGATTTTGGTGCTTGTTTTCCCAGTCCAGGGACTAAATCGGAAATCTGAGTAATAATTTGAGCAAAGAAAACGAAAAATAACAGCAAGGTGATAAATTTTTGCAAGGGGAGAAAGGAAAAACAGATTACCAGCAACGACGGAGATATTCATGTCTTTGTAGCGATCCACAAAGATGTCGACCGTGTGTTTGAATGCCTTGTGATCCAGCAACAACGTTGTTATGTCTTGGAACATTATCCCTGTTTTTTCCCCGAGAAACAAACACCCCTTTAAACCGAGTTCTTACAAAGAAAAGAAGATAGAAGAGAGAGAAAAAACCTGGTTTCGGGAAGTGAGGAACAACTCTAATGGCGTTAGATATAGCTTGTAGCCTTGGGTCTCCTTTTAGACCATTCTCAGCAGCAAACATTTCCACCATTCTTTCAACTCTCTGTGCTTGTTTTTGTCTGGTGTCTTCAATGGCAAGCTCAACTCTTTTGAAATTAAGGGAGGTACATAGATTTTCTTTTATAGAAAGAGAAGAAAGAAAATGTTTTTTTTTTCGATTTCCCTCCTAAAACTGAACCAAAAGATCAAATCTTTTGAAGCAGTTGCTTCATGTTTATGCGTGAAAGAGACAGAGAGAAAATGGTAAGTGCATTAAATACTATATAATCTGTTGTCTATTTATGTTGGGCAGACTAAATCACTATTGCTGCAAGGCATTCATGTTTTCTTCTCACCTCCTCTCAACGCACGTCAATAACACGCTTCACAATTTAATCTTTCATTTCTATTATTATAATTACTCCATTAACAAATTTTGATAAATATTTAAAAAAATCATTTGAAAATTTTAAAATAATTAAACTTCAAATTTAAAAAAATAGGAATCAATTTTTAGCTTCTAAAAAAATTAGAGATGACCCTCCTCTAACTTCAAATTAATATTGTTTTATTAATATAGGATAAGTATAATACATTATCTATTTAAAGATAACTCTCAATCAACCACTAACAATTTTGATACTCGAACTCAAAACCTCGAGGAATAATAAAATTTTTATTACCACAATTATTTGGTTCATGCAACTAAATCGAATTTGAATATGTCGTTAATAAAAACATAATTTTATTTTTTAAACCCCAACTCAGTGGGTGAGGGATGAAAGTAGGTGTAGGGACACGAGATGTCCAATAGAAGATCTACTGTGTTTTTTGAGGATGTCTCGAGCATTCAGTGAATCTAATCCAACGCTCATAAATTGGCTTTCCCGTAATCTAAAAAGGAAGATTCCATGAATTAACTTTTGCCTGTTTTTGTTTTAAAATTATTTAATTGACGGCCCAATGTATTAAAAGCATCATTAGCTGTTGTTTGTTTTCTGTTTAACGAGCAAACAAACGAACGCAGCCTAAAAGCACTTCCTTTCCTTTTATCGACTCTATCTGAATATGACGTGGCAATTCCATCTAACATCATAATATCATAAAACGTGAAACTTTAACTTAATAAATTAGTTCCTCTATTTTAATTTTTCTAAAATCTGATTATCATATTTTATATAAAAAATGATAAGTTAAACTAGCAAATTACAGATGAACTGCATATTTTTACGCTATAAAGTATAATTATATGTATTAATGTTTCATTTTTATTCAGAAAAACAATTTAATTTATTATTAGTTTATCAAATAAGTCGAGTACTAACTTAATTGCCTTTTTTACTGAACATACATTCAAATACGTTTAAATGTAGTTGACACTGCCTTACGGGTTTGGGAGAATTAAGTATTGTACAAAAAAAGGTATAAGTATAACATGGCCCATTATTGGGAGCCCCTTACTTTGTAAAATGGGTTGTATAATTTTCTTTAAACTAGGGCATTAGCTGGGCTGAATATGGGCCATCAGTTTTAGTTTGCAAAGAGTAAGGGGTTTTTGGGCCAATAGGGCAAACAGATAAATTGTTTGGGAAAATAAAGCAAGTAGAAGTTTATTTTGAGATCTATAACATTTTCTACAGTGTTCATGAAACTCATCACGTCGAAGTGACGAGTTCTAATAAAAATATTTTCTATTTAAACTCGTCTCATTAAGTTGATGAGTTCCCATAAAATATATTTTTTATAAAAAATTATATGTACCCTATTTTGCAGTTTTTTTCGGACGGATCTATTGGGCCAAAAACAAAAAACAAAGAGTATATGCAAATGTTGTCAAATGGAATGGTTAATTGCTTCGCTCATTGGTCAGATTCGATGATAAATGAATTGTTGTTATTCCTTGAGGTCTCGGGTTCGAGCATCAGGAATGTTAGGGGTATGAGCATTCAATGTTAAAATGATTGAGAATTATCTTTAAACATATTCTACATTATATTTACCATATATTTTGTTAAATGCCTATTCATATCTAAATTGGTATGTATTTAAAATACGTGGTCAAATTTGAAGTATGTGAATATTTATTGCAAATATAGTTTGAATTTATCTTATCAAATAAATAATTTTGTCATTAAGATGTTGTATTTTGTAATATATGAGGAAAAAGTATAAATTGATAAGATTAATTTTTATTTAGGATAATTGCAAGTTGTAGTATTTGTTATAGAGACTCTCAACCATTTAACAATAAACACTCAAATACTCTGACAGTCGATGGTGCTCAAACTTCAAACTTTTGAGGATAACAATCATTCTTTTAACTATCGAGGTTGTTTGGCTCATGTAAATTGATACGATACTTATTATACTTGTAGTAAATAATATTGATAGAATCTACAATAATCATATCAATCAACATTAACAGTTATTATGAGATAATTTATATTTTTCTTTCTCAATATTTTTTCCTTTTCTCTCTTTTCCCATGCACAAGAGTTATCAATTTTTTTTTCAAAAGGGTAATCATGAAAAAAATTTAAGTTTGTATTATCATCAATTCTGTCATGAGCTTGAATGGTTAATTGGGAAATTTGGGGTTTAGAGGCACAAAAAAAGAATTAGGGATTGATAAAATTGAGGATAATGTTTGGCCATAAAAAGGTGATTGTCAAAATGACAGTGTGAAGAGTGAAATAATGGGGAGTAAAAGGAACGACAACATTTTGATAAAGGCTAATGGGGAGTGGGTTGAAAAAAAGGGGACGGAGCCCAAAAAAGCCTTGGAAACAAGTCAATGGGTTATCCAACATCCTTGAGGAGGAATAGATCTGCAAATGAAGACCTACAAGCAACGAAAAAAATTGTCAAAGCCTACAACTGGAAGTAACCAACTTAGTACTTGTATAACATAAAAAAAATATGTTAGGATTGAGTCATTCATTTTTCAAACAACCTCCCAATGGGTCACCCATCCTTGGATTACTCTGGTTCAAGCACATTTAGCTACAAAGTTCTAAAGCGAATGTTCATCATTCCTTCTTAAAATCAATTGGTGATAAATAGGTGGGCCATTTTAACCTCATATCTTTGTAGCAGGTAATCATTGGTTTCCCCCAAGCCAAGGTGGATTATTGTAGGGCACCCTCCACAGTTTACCACGGCATTGCAGAGCCTCGTATCTATAGCGTGTTGTGGGCTGGCTTAGGGGCTTCGCAAGGCACACGTGGGCCTTGGTAGAATGGGTTGTCACACGCCTGATATCGCGCCCATATACGATACAATTCCTAAGGGTGATCGATAGACCCCATAACCCAACAATCACCCTCTAGCGACACCTAGGGGATTCGAACCTGCAACCTGCTCTGATACCACTTGTTAGGATCGAGTCATTCATTTTTTGAACAACTTACCAGTTGGTCACGCATCCTTGAATTACTCTGGTTCAAGCACGCTTAACTACAAAGTTCTGAAGCGAATGTTCATCATTCATTCTTAAAACAAATTGATGATAAGAATGTGGGTCATTTTAACCTCACGTTTTTGTAGCGGGTGATCACTGGTTTCCCCAAGTCAAGGTGGATTCTTGTGGGGCACCCCCACAGTTACCACGGTATTGCAGAGCCCCGCATCTATAGAGTGTTGCGGGCTGGCCTAGGGGATTCGTAAGACACACGTGGACCTCGACATGTTGGGCTGTCACGCACCTGATATCGCGCCCATACACGATAGAATCTGTAAGGGTGATCGCTGGACCCCATAACCCAATAAAATCTAATGATGTACTAAGTAATCTATGAAAATATGAATTTATTTTACCATTTCTTCTATTTCTAAACCTTATACATGTAAACAAAACAATTTTTATTTAGAGCTAGGTTGATTGATCCCAAAAAGTTACAATTTCCCCCCTTTTAAATTGTATAAGATTAAAAAGACAAATAAGATGGTGGTGACAAGAGCAAGTGAATTGCAAGAACATGTGGCAGACCAGGCGTATGAAGATATTCCAAAATGGAGGGCAGCTCAACAAGCTAGCTTAAAGGAATGCTTTTCCTCCTTGGAGATAAAATCAACTAAAATAAGGAGTTATCTGTAACAAATTCTCCAATCGATGGCCAAAAGTGTTGAGGAAGTTGAATAAATAACTTCGAAAAGTAATCTAAAAGTTGTTGAAAAACTGAAAGGTAAATATGCGGATATCTTTCGGGGTTTAATAAACATGAAAAGTATTCTTTTAGACCTTTAAAATCAATAATTTTAGCATTTAAACCTATTTTACCTCATTCTATTCCTAATGTTGCTAGTCAGTTTATGAATAAATCTTTTGGGTTAATATTGTGACTTAGGGGGAACCATCTAATATGATACAACAGGGTAGTGTGGATAAGGATAATGGAGGACCTCACTTTAATGTTCATGTCCCTGGACCAAGAATTGAACTTCAACTTTTTAATAGTACGAACCCTCGCAGTTGGATTAAAAAGTGCCAAAAAAAATTCATTTTTGTTATTCCTGAACAACAAAAAATATAAGTTACAACAATGTATTTTTCGGGAAGGTAGAAACTTGGTTTGATGCCTATGTCATGCAAAAATTGACTAGCAAAAACCCTGATGCCATTGGTGAATTTTACCCTGATGCCATTGGTGAATTTTACTGGTTGAGTGTTGAAGCACCTTTGACTGAAACACCTCTTGTTGTTCAACATCTTTTGGATAAGTACAAATATACTTTTGATGAACCCCAGAGTTTACCTCATGTGAGGTCTCATGATCATGTAATTACCTTAAAAACAGGTGCACCCTTATTAATTTAAGACCCTGTTGTTTTCCTTATCAGTGAAAATCAAAGGTGGAAGGCCAGATCAAAGAATTGTTGGCATCCTCAGTAATCCAGACCAGTAAAAGTCCTTTTGTTTCTTTATGTTTGTTGGTCAAAAAGAAAGATGAAAGTTGGAGATTTTGTGTTGACTACAGACAACTTAATCAATAGACAATCAAAAACAAATTTCCAATTCTTGTTGTTGAAGACTTACTTGATGAATTAACAGGTTCTACATATTTTTCGAAGATAGACCTACAATCTAGTTATTAGCAAATTATGATCAAACCCGAAGATGTTCCCAAGACTGTATTTCGTACTCATCAAATAAACTATGAGTTCAGGGTTATACTATTTGGGTTGATCAATGCCCCTGCTATCTTCTAAACCTAGATGAATTATGTGTTTGGATCCTACTTAAGGAAATTTATTTTGGTATTTTTCGACGATATATTGGTTTACATTCCCTCTTTGAATGCACATTTACAACACTTAAGGACTATTTTGTAGGTTTTACAACAAAATCAGTTGTTTTACAACAAAATCAGTTGTGAGATAGAAGAAATGTTTTTTGCCCAACAATAGGTTGACTACCTCGGACATATTATTTTCATTCTGGGTGGTTACGAATCCTTCCAAGGTTGAGGCTAAGCGTAACTGGAAATTACCTAAGACCTTTAAGTCACTTCGAGGATTTTTAGGACTTACTGGCTACTATAGACAATTTATTCGTAATTATGGCGAGATTAATCTACCAATAACAAACATGCTGAAAAAAGAGGGATTTAAGTGTTCTGAAGAGGAAAAATTAGCTTTTGAAATGTTGAAACAATCTATTTGTAGTGCTCTTATATTGGTCATACCAGATTTTAGTAAATAATTTTGCTTAGAGACTAATGCTAGCTCTAAGAGTATTAGAGCAATTTTATCTCAAGGTGGAAGGCCAGTAACATATCTCAGTAAAGCTTTAGGAACAAGGCATGTTGATAAATGTGTTTATAAAAAAAATACCTAGTTATATTGTTAGTTGTAAGTAAGTGGAGAAATTACCTTGACGGTAGGCCATTCATTATTAAAACTGACCATAAACCTTTCAAGCATCTATGTGGTCCAATATCGAAAGGGAAAAATAAATTTACTCATTGATGCATTTTTGAGGAGTTATGATGAAGACTCTACATTGATTCAGATTACGACTACAATAATTATTCCTGCTTGGATTGAGGAGGTAGAAACTTCATACATTAATGATGAAGTAGCTTTGAAAATGATTATTGATTTGACAACAAAAAATAGGGGTTTAAAAGACTGGACATTCAACAAAGGAATTTTATGTTTTAAAGAGAAAGTATATGTTCGTATTTTTGGTGACTTACGAACAAGGTTAATCCACACTATGCATGATTCTCCTTTGGGTGGGCATTCTGAAGGACAAGCTACTTATAAACGCTTGAAGTCATGTTATTTCTGGCCAGGGTAGAAACCTATGGTGTTACTAAACGTACAATGATGTGAAGTTTGTCAACGAATTAAGCCAGAACACGTGGGTAAACATGGGTTACTACAACCATTACCTATTCCATCTCATGCTCGGGAAATTATTACTTTGGATTTCATTGAAGGGTTGCCTACTTCACTAAAATACAACTGTATTTTAGTAGTTGTGGAAAATTTTCTAAATACAACCATTTTATTAGACTGACACATCCTTACACTGTTACAAAAGTGCAATACAATACTTAGATATTGTTAGATTTGTCTAGAAATTAAGTTGACAAGTTGGAAATTTCATCTTGGTTGGTGGCCAACTTATTGGAAATTTCATCTTGGTTGGTGGCCAAACTTTGAACATGTGAATTTCATATTTGGTGGCTAACTTGTACACATTGGAAAATTCTTTGGTAGGTGGCCAAACTTTGAACATATTGTTCTTGAAACTCAACTATAAATAGGCCTAAGTATTTCCATTAGAAATCATCCCAAAAACAAGTTCTCTCTTCCTCTTGTATTCTTCATTCTCCCACTCTGGGAATTCCAAAGAATTCCATTTGTTGTAATATTGGCGATATAGTGAAGTTATCATCCGGTGTGGTGCCCGAGGAGTAGACGATATTCTCGTCGAACCTCGTAAATTTGGTGTGTTCTCTCATTTATTGTTTTTTATTCGGTTCTTTTCCATTGTGTTTCAATATTCAATAGTTTGACAGGTTTATCCGCTATGCAACCTTTGGTGGTTTTAATCTTGACATTTTAGGTCAATTTTAAAACTACGTTCATGTGGGAAATAACCCGTTTTCCCCAACAATTGGTATCAGAGCTTCGGTTGAGGTTATCCTGGTGGTTTCGTTGCTGAAAAGATACAGTTCGTGATATTGAATATTGTTCGTTAGAATTAAAATGCCAAAATACAGATCAGTTGAGACATCAAGCTCTTCATCTGGACCGGTGAGGAGGGTGATATCAAATGCAAATTTCTCGGTGGAGTTGTTCGATGGATCCGGTCATTTTGGCATGTGGCAAGGCGAGGTGTTAGACGCTTTATTCCAACAAGGCCTAGACATCGCCATTGAGGAAGAAAAGCCCGAATATATGGAGGAGAAAGAATGGGGAACAATCAATCGTTTGGCGTGCAGCACGATTCAATCTTGTCTTTCCAGGGAGTAGAAGTATGGCTACAAGAACGAGACTTCTGCAAGTAAGATGTGGAAAGCTTTGGAGGAAAAATTCCTGAAGAAAAGCTCTCAGAATCGTCTCCACATGAAGAAAAGATTGTTCATATTTGATTATCAACCAGGCACCAGTATGAATGAACACATCACTACGTTCAATGAGCTAGCGGAAGACTTATTGGGCATGGATGAAACCTTAAAAGATGAAGATTTGGCTTTGATGTTGTTGTCATCTCTTCCAGATTAATTTGAGTACCTTGAGACAACGTTACTTCATGGTAAGGATAATGTTACCCTTAAATATGTAACTGCTGCTTTGTATAGTTATGAACTCAGGAAGAAAACCAAGAAGGAGAGCAAGTACAAAGCAGCAGAGGGCATGGTGGCAAGAGGTCGCTCGAAAAGTCAAAAGCCAAAGTGGAGAGGGAGATCAAAGTCGAAGTCCAGACTGGGAAAAGATGAATGTGCCTTTTGTCATGAGAAAGGCCATTGTAAGAAAGATTGTCCGAAACTGAAGAAGAAATGAAAAACTGCTCTAGATGCATGTGTTGCAGAGCATGATGCACATGACTCTGACATATCATTGGTTGCTTCATCAACAACATTCCATTCCGATGAGTGGATATTAGATTCGAGTTGCACCTATCATATGTCCCCTAATCGGGAGTGGTTCTCCGATTTAGTGGAACTAAATGCAGGAGTTGTTTATATGGGCAATGACAATGCCTGTAAAACTGTTGGGATAGGTTCAATTTGATTGAAGAATCAAGATGGATCAACCAAAGTTCTGACGGATGTCCGATACGTGCCCAGTTTGAAGAAAAATCTCATATCGTTGGGAGCCTTAGAATCCAAATGCTCGGTAGTCGCTATGAGAGATGGAGTTTTAAAAGTCACATATGGCGCACTTGTGATGATGAAGGGCATCAGGAAAAATAATTTGTATTACTACCAAGGTAGTACAATTATTGGAGCAGTTGCAGTAGTTTTCGGAGGTGATGATTTGGACGCAACCCAGTTGTGGCATATGCAGTTGGGACATGCTGGAGAGAAATCATTGCAAATTCTGGTAAAGAAAGGATTGTTAAAAGTTGCAAAGGCTTGCAAATTGAACTTTTGCGAGCATTGTGTTCTGGGAAAGCAGAAGAGAGTGAAGTTTGGCACCACTATACATAATACAAAAGGTATTGAAGATTATATTCACTCAGATGTATGGGGTCCTTCAAAGACATCGTCTTTGGGAGGAAACCATTATTTTGTAACTTTTGTAGATGACTTTTCCAGAAGAGTTTGGGTGTATCCGATGAAGTCTAAAGATGAAGTGCTTCAAATTTTCCTGAAATGGAAAAATATGATCGAGAACCAGACTGGTAGAAAGATCAAACGTCTTAGGACGGAAAATAGAGGGGAATATAAAAGTGACCCATTCTTTGACGTTTGCCATAAGTATGGTATTTTCGACACTTCACTGTTAGGCATACACCACAACAGAATGGGGTGGCAGAGCATATGAATCGAACACTATTGGAGAAAGTTCGATGTATGTTGTCTAATGCTGGGTTAGGCAAGGCATTTTGGGCTGAGGCTGTGACATATGCTGGCCATCTCATTAATCATCTACCGTCATCAGCGATAGGAGGAAAAACACCATTGGAGGTATGGTCTGGAAAACCTGCTACTAATTATGATTCCTTACATGTATTTGGATCCACTGCTTATTATCATGTGAAGGAATCCAAGCTTGATCCGAGAGCAAAGAAGGCTCTCTTTATGGGAATCACCCATAGAGTGAAGGGATTCCGCCTTTGGTGTTTAGACACCAAGAATATAATTTGTAGCAGAGATGTTACCTTTGATGAATCTGCCCTAGTAAATAAGGTAACAAGTGAAGTTGTCCAGACAAGTAGTACTCCGCAGCAGGTGGAGCATACTCCAAAACAGGTGGAGTTTCAGCAGATAATGGTCCCAGAAGTTGATGCAACTGATTCTTCAACTCCAATAGAAGAATCAGAAGATGAAGAGGTTCAAACCCAATAACCATTGGAGATACCAGAAACACTTACAGTTACAAGGCCAAGGAGAGAAATTCGTAGACCTGCTCGATTTGTTGATATGGTGGCCTATGCTCTTCCAGTTGTTGATGATGATATCCCTATCACTTACCAAGAAGCAATACAAAGCTTGGAAAGTGATAAGTGGAAAAGTGCCATGGATGAAGAAATGTAATCTCTCCAAAAGAACGACACTTGGAAACTGGCACAATTACCGAAAGGTAAAAGAGCCATTGGATGCAAGTGGGTATTTATAAAGAAAGATGGATCTCATAACAAGAAATATGTTCGCTACAAGGCACGGTTGGTAGCTAAAGGCTACGCTCAAAAGGAGGGAATCGACTATAATGAAGTATTTTCCCCTGTTGTGAAGCATTCCTCCATTAGAATATTGTTGGCCTTGGTAGCACAGTTGAATTTGGAGCTAGCTCAACTTGATGTAAAGACGGCTTTCTTGCACGGTGATTTAGAAGAGGAGATCTATATGACACAGCCAGAAGGATACAAATATGGTGGTTATGAGAAATGGGTTTGTAAGCTGAACAAATCACTATATGGATTGAAGCAATCTCTGAGGCAGTGGTACAAACGATTTGATAGCTTTATGAGGAGGAAAAAGTATACTAGAAGCAAATATGATCATTGTGTGTATTTGCAAAAGCTCAAAGATGGATCTTTCATTTATCTTCTCTTGTACGTTGACGATATGTTGATCGCTTGGAAGAGTCAAAAGGAGATAGACAAATTAAAGGCTCAGTTGAATCAAGAGTTTGAGATGAAAGATCTAGGTGAGGCCAAGAAGATTCTTGGTATGGAGATAAGCAGAGATAGACAGAGAGGGAATCTTTGTTTAACACAGAAGCAATATCTGAGAAAGGTATTACAATGTTTTGGCATGAATGAAAATACCAAACATGTAAGTATCCCATTGGCTTCTCATTTGAAACTTAGTTCTCAATTATCTCCTAAAACTAACGAAGAACGAGTGTATATGGCAAAAGTTCCATATGCTAATGCAGTTGGGAGCTTGATGTATGCAATGGTGTATATGCGTCCTGATATTTCACAAGCAGTTGGAGTTGTGAGCAGGTACATGTATGATCCTGGAGAAAGACATTGGCAAGTTGTGAAATGGATTCTACGATATCTCCAACAAACCGTGGATGTTGGTTTAGTTTTTGAACATGATGAAGCACTTGGTCAGTGTATGGTTGGATATATTGATTCCGATTATGCTGGTGATTTGGATAAGCGTCGATCAACTACTGGTATTTGTTTACTCTTGCTAAAGCCCCAGTAAGTTGGAAGTCTACATTGCAATCAACGGTGTCCTTGTCTACTACAGAGGCAGAATACATGGCAGTTTCAGAGGCTGTAAAGGAAGCAATTTGACTTAACGGGTTGATGGAAGACTTGGGAGTTGTTCAAAGTCACATTAGTCTCTATTGTGACAGTCAGAGCGCTATTCACTTAGCAAAAAATCAAGTCTACCATTCAAGGACTAAGCATATCGACGTGAGGTATCATTTTGTGAGGGAGATCTTTAAAGAAGGAAAGATTCTACTTCAAAAAATTGCGAAATCAAAAAAATCCTACAGATATGATGACCAAGGTGGTAACGGTAATCAAGTTCAATCATTGTTTGAACTTGATTAACATCCTGAAAGTATGAACACCTTCGGGTGTGTGGCGCTACAAATTTGGGGAGTTGAAGAAGTTGAGTAGGCTTGGTAATTTCAAGCCAAGGTGGAGATTTGTTAGATTTGTCTAGAAATTAAGTTGACAAGTTGGAAATTTCATCTTGGTTGGTGGCCAAACTTTGAACATGTGAATTTCATATTTGGTGGCTAACTTGTACACATTGGAAAATTCTTTGGTAGGTGGCCAAACTTTGAACATATTGTTCTTGAAACTTAACTATAAATAGGCCTAAGTATTTCCATTAGAAATCATCCCAAAAACAAGTTCTCTCTTCCTCTTGTATTCTTCATTCTCCCACTCTGGGAATTCCAAAGAATTCCATTTGTTGTAATATTGGCGATATAGTGAAGTTATCATCCGGTGTGGTGCCTGAGGAGTAGACGATATTCTCGTCGAACCTCGTAAATTTGGTGTGTTCTCTCATTTATTGTTTTTTATTTGGTTCTTTTCCATTGTGTTTCAATATTCAATAGTTTGACAGGTTTATCCGCTGTGCAACCTTTGGTGGTTTTAATCTTGACATTTTAGGTCAATTTTAAAACTATGTTCGTGTGGGAAATAACCTGTTTTCCCCAACAGATACAATATATAAATTACATGGTCAACCTTTGTGATTATTTTAGACAAAAACAGAACTTTCACAAGTCTGTTATGGAAAAAGTTCTTGAAATAGTTAAGGACTTCTACTATATTCAACAGTGCCTACCATTATGAGATAGATGGTCAGATAAAGAGAGTAAATCAATGCCTAAAACAATATTTAAGGGCTTTATGCTTTTTGAAGCCAAAGGATTGGGCTAAATGGCTTCCACAGGTAGAGTGGTGATATAACACTAACTAACACACTATCATCATAACAACCCCATTTGAAGCTATGTATGGATATAAACCCTCATTACTATCCCCTACTATAGATTCATCATAACAATAGGCTCAAGACATCATTCAAAAGCAGGATCGACTAAACAAAGTATTAAAGGAAAATCTCTTGAGAGTTTAGTATCGCATGAAGCAAAATGCAGATAAAAAAAGAATTGAAAGACAATTTCAAATTGGGGATGAAGTATACCTGAAACTTCAACCATATCGCCAAACATCAGTAGCACTTCAAAAGAACTTAAAGCTCATTGCAAGATTTTATGGACCCTACAAAGTAATAAAAAAATTGATTTACTTGCATGTTGTTTACAGTTACTTCAAACATCAAAAATTGATTTTGTGTTTCATATCAGTCTACTGAAGAAAAGGATTGGTTCTCATAACGTTACCTCTTTGGACCCTTTTGAGGTTGGAAGTGATGATCAGTTACGCATGTATCCAGCCATGGTTCTTGACAAAAGGGTTGTAAAAAGCAACAATCATGCAGTCACTCAACTTTTGATCCAATGATCGAACTTGGAACCTGATAATTCCACTTGGGAATATTAAACGATCTTGAAGTCATAATTTATTGACTTCGATCCTTGGGGACAAGGACCCACTACAAGAAGTTTAAATGGTGAATTAGGAAATTTAGGGTTTAAAGGCACACAAAAATTAGAGGTTATTAAAATTAGGGATAATGTTCAGCTAGAAAACGATGATTGTCAAAATGATAGTGTGAAAAATACATTAATGGGGAGTAAAAGGAACAACGTCGTTTTGATAGAGGCTAATAAGGAGTTGACTGACAGAAAGGGGATGAAACCTAAAGAAGCCATGTAAACATGCCAGGGGCTTGTTCAACATCCTTGAGAAGGAAGAGATATATAAAGGAGGATTTACAAGTAACATAAAAAATTGTCAAAGCCTACAACTAGCAGTAACCAATATAGTATCTATATAGCACAAAAGGAATCTACTGATGTACTAAGTAATCTATGAAAAATCAATGAAAAATCTGAATTTTTTTTACCCATTCTTCTATTTTTAAACCTCTTATCTTCAAACATAACAAATTCTCTACTTAAACTAAAAGGAGATGAAACATGATCAATCAATCAATTCAATCACTTGTACCCAAACATTTAATTTGGGATCTACAGCAAATTGAACAGTTCCCCACGGAATTCGTCACACCGTGGGATATAATTTTTTAATGGGTCGTGTCAGGTGGGCCCCACACCTGGAATTAAAAAAATTATATCTTGAGGGACTCGTCACGCCAATTTTTTTTTAATTTTTAAAAGAAAATTAAAAAAATAATATTTACGTGACGAGTTCCAACGACAATAATTTTGACTTTTTTTATCGTTGGTAAATGATCGATTTTTTTATTAAATTTCAATGGAACTCGTTACCCTTGTGTGATGAGTTCCAACGTTTATTTTCAGTTTGAAAAAACTAGCCGTTGGGTAGGGTAGTATAAATAGAGTTTTGGGTTGGATGGATTTTTCACTTGTAATTAAACATTCTACTGAAAGCAAAAACTTTTATATTGAAGAATTTATGTTGAAATGACATCAAGAGATAAATGTTACGTCTTGATGAAGTTCATATTTAATCGATCGAGTTGACAATAGTAAGTTTAATTTGTTTTATTTCATTTTAGTTTTGAAAAAATTGTAGTATTAATAATAATTATTATATGTAATTGTATTAAATAATTTATTTTCAAATTGTAGCGAGAATAACAAATCATTCGTCATCATCGAGGAATGACGAATGAAGAGTCATATCAACGGATGGTGATATATCTTTCACAATCCGGATTATATGGAGCGACTTTTCTTCGCAGATTTAAGGTGATACTGACATTGATATCGACGTTGATTGAGTGATGGAGGTCCGAAGTTGGTACGCGACATCTTCCAAAGTTATCGTCACTTCACCGTAAGGTAAATGAAACGTATGTGTTTCGGGCCTCCATCGCTCAATCAAAGCCGATATCAATGCCGACATCACCTTAAATTCGTGAAAAAATGTCGCTTCATATAATCCGGATTGTGAAAGATATATATTATCATTCGCTGATGTGGCTCTTCATTCGTCATTCCTCGATGACGAATGGTTCGTTCTTCTCGCTATGATTTGAAAATAAATTATTTAATTCAATTACACAAAATAATTATTATTAATACTATAATTTTGTCAAAACTAAAATGAAATAAAACAAATTAAACTTACCATTTTCAACTCGATCGACGAAATATGAACTTCATCAAGACATAACATTTCATCTCTTGATGCCATTTCAACACAAATGTTTTTGTTCTCAATAGAATGTTTGATTACAAGTGAAAAATCTATCCAACCCAAACCTCTATATATATTACCCTACCCCAATAACTAGTTTTTTCAAACTAAAAATAGTCGTTGGAACTCGTCACACTGGCGTGATGAGTTCCATTGAAATTTAATAAAAAATTCGACCGTTTACCAACGATCAAAAAATTCAAAATTATAGTCATTAGAACTCGTCACACCGGCGTGACGAGTTTCATGGAGATAAAATATATATTTTTTTAATTTTCTTTTAAAAAATTTAAAAAAATTAGCATGACAAGTCTCTCAAGGTATATATTTTTTTAATTCCGAGTGTGAGGCTCACCTAACATGACCTATTAACAATTATATTTTATAGAACTCGTCACGCCGATGTGATGAATTTTGTGGAGATTATTTAATTTAGTGTACATCCCAAATTAAATGTTTGGGTAACCTAAAGACTAAATAATTTAGCCGGTTGCCCGAATAGGCCAATTTGACCAAAGAAAGTCCCCCACTTTTAATTTTCTTGTTCACTGCTTATAACTTTGGGGTTGGTACAGTACTGCTTTTGTTTTGGTCAGTTCATCAGTCTATATGAATAAAGAAAACCCCAAAAAGAATTAAGCTACACTCACATTTCTACACAGCTCTTGCCATTGTTTCACTTTGAAGGAGCACTCTACTCCTTCTTCTTCTTTCAAGAATCGCCATTGAAGATGCCTAGACCGGGTCCAAGGCCTTATGTTTGTGAGAGAAGAGCTTGGCACAGTGATAGACACCAACCCATGCGAGGCTCCCTCATTCAAGAAATTTTCAGGTTAGTTTTCCATTTCTTTCATGTATTCAAAGTTGATTTTTTTAAATGTATATATATATTTTTTGGTTTAGAGTTGTAAATGAGATTCATAGCTCTGCAATTAAGAAAAACCGGGAATGGCAAGAGAAGCTCCCTGCTGTTGTTTTAAAAGCTGAAGAAATAATGTATTCCAAAGCCAATTCTGAGGTATTTTTTTTTGGTGCTTGTGTTTAGTTTTAAAATGAAAAAGAACACGCCTTGAGCTTTGTGTTTTTATGGTGTTTGTATATTTGCACAGGCTGAGTATATGGACCTCAAGACTCTGGGGGATCGAACAAATGATGCCATTAACACAATCATTAGACGTGATGAGAGTACTGAAACTGGAGAGCTTCTTCTACCTTGTATTGAAGGTACTGTTTTTGCTTTGCATGATGATTTAATCTGTTTGATTTTGAAGCTAAATGTGCATATTTGCAAATTGGAATTCTTTTGTTGCTTGATTCTGGCTTTAATCATGATAAAAAGTGTTGCTTGATTCTGCCTTGTTGTTGGTTAGCTGCTCTGAATTTGGGCTGCAAGCCGAGAAGAATTTTGAGGAGCCAACGGAATTGTAACCTGCGGTGTTACCTTAATCCGGTACCTCAAGAAGCTGGCAACATTGCTCGAGGAAATGTCACAGAGAACTTGCATTGCATGTCTACTTATTCCGGCTTCATGAAACCAACAACAACGATGAATGCAACTCATTTGGGGTTTGCATCTGAGAATGGTTATCTTCCTAGTAACAATCCGTGCTTACCTAAAGAGAAGTATCCTCCTAATTTGTATTTGTCCTCCCTTCTATTCTACGGAAACCACCGTAGATTCGAAGAGCCACATCATGGTTTCGGGGTCTTCCCAAAGTTAATTTCCAATACGGTGGAGCATGCTAAGACGGGTTACATCCATAACTTTGTGGATTCTTCGAATAAGATGAACCAAACAGATGCACTAAATGCTTCTATGAACCCACATGAATTTGCCTGTGATCTATCATTGCGGTTGGGCTCCCTTTCAACACCTTGCTCAAGTGTTAGAAATGGTCAGCTTCGGGAAACAGGAAAAAGCAACTCCACCTTGCTCAATGGAGATGATCGCTTGAACTCAACCTCAAACGAAGGGAGCTTTGAAGGTGATTCCATGAACGTAGATGCAACAATGAGAAAGCGAAAGGCGATATATGGTCTGGCAACTGATCAGCAATTTCGTTTGCCTTCAAAGCTTCCCTACGGTCATTTAACCGGAAAAATGAAAACCGCAGAATCCTAGACTGCCCCGTAAATCCCCTTAACATTGGCTTTGGTGAGTATATGTGCTGCTGAGAAATCTCTTTTCCTTTTTTCACAATCTTTTCTGTAGTTAATAGATTTTGCGTTGAAGTGTGCGAAAATGTTTGCAAGAATGTAAGGTGTAAATGTTTTGAGTGAAGTTTCAATTAGATGAGCTGATCTTTTCGTCTTACATGTTGACTGTTATTGCTTGTAAAACTCTATATACATATAAATATATATATATAATTAGGGACATAACCAAAACTAAATATTTATTGGAGCCGGAATATTATACTATTTAAGAAAAATATAAAGATCTATTAGGTATTTAAACTCGAAATTCAGCATTAACAAGCGACCTTAGTGATTAAGGGGATTGTTGTTATCCTTGAGGTCCCGAGTTCAAGCATTGCGTATGTAGGGGTATGAGCGTTCATTGTCAAATAGTTGAAAGTCTTTGTACATATACTACCTTGTATTCACCTTAAATTTATAATAAAAAACTCAAAATTCACAAGATCACTTCTAATTTATCTAATATCTAAACTTACAATGACCTAAATTGTAATTATACTAAAAATTTGAGAACATGTACTTATCATTCTTTAGTTCGACCATTACTTGATTAAATATTTAATAAATTTTTATATTTTTAAATTTAAATATTTATTTTTATATGAACCAAAATACTATTAAATCATGATTAAATATTTAATAAATTTTTATATTTTTTAAATTTAAATATTTATTTTTATATGCGATGCCCCTTAAACCCTAAAAGAGCTTCGTCCTTGTATATAACCCCATGATAAGCTATTCCTTGTATAATATTCCAAAGGATGAGAAAGGTCCATAAAATAATTTATCTGATAACTAATTTGATTGGTTGGTTTTGGATTAAGTATGGCTAAACCTGATGACTACTACATGAAAATCTAAAAAAAGATACATTTTTGTTTGTATGAGTAGGGGACAAAGGTCTCTTTACAAAAACCTAACCATTATTATTGAGTCCATAATCCATATGCTTTGAGTGTCGTATGTGGACCTTGTATACTTGTTCAAATGAGGAAAGAGTGGGAATTATTAATGAACGACTGTGGGTGTGGGGGAGCTTCTTCTCAGTTGAGTACTGATGGGGTCATATTTTAATCTTTTTCGGTTACATATCAACGGTAGCGGATTTAGAAATTTAAAAATGCAGTTCAAAATTTTAATAGATATTTAAATTTTTTTATTTTTTTCATTTTTTTTTAACATATTAAACTAAATTTCATTTTTTATGAATAATAGGATGCACTTGACCCCTAAGGGAGTGTTTGGTTCATGGATTGTGGGATTCCCATGAGATGAGAATCCTATATTCCCATGTTTGGTTGGCCGGGAATCTCATTCCCGGTAATGTTTTATTACCAATAGTAGATTTTTTTGGGTATATTACCCGGAATGTCATTACCTCCATTCCCTTAGGTATTGTAACATTACTGACGTTTTGAACTAAAATGCCCTTAAATTTTTATTTTTTTTTCAAAAATATCATTATTCTGTCATTGAATAATAAAAATTCTACGAAGGTTAAATTACAAATTTATCCTTAAATTATTTTAGATTTACAAAAAAAAAGTCTATAATTAAAATTTTATATGAAGTTCAGGGGTTAATTTTTTTTTACCCTTTCATTAAACCTTTTTTATATTTTTAATTTTGTAAAAAAAAATTATATAAATATTATGAATTTAATTTTTCAAAGAAAATATATAAATATTTTACAATTTATAATATTATACAAATATATAATAAGTACAATTTGGTCAAATATATATTCCAATAATCTTTTATTTCTTTAACCAAATACGGTAATCTTACATTCCTGCTAAACCAACCAAACACAAAATACAACATTCCCAGTAATCATATTCCTTAGTAATCTTTTATTCCCACTGGTAATCCTACATTCCTTGAGCCAAACGCACCCTAAGGATTTAGTGCATCCTCTACTTCATACCAAGTTGAATCGGATTTGATATAGTATTCTTTTGGTACTATTTTTTTTAACTATAAGATTCGAATTTGAAACTGTATTCGATAGCTATCAAAATATCAAATTTTATTACACAATTAAGCAAACGATGATGGTTTAAAGTTGCAACCTTGATTGTGGCAAGTCCCTATCTACATCTACATGAGAGGTATTGATGAGTAATCACAATGCTGAAGGGTGAAAGAAGGTCGAACTCTTGTTTTGGTCCGTCTATTATTAAATTTGAAGTTTTGCTTCTATATTTTCATTTAATCGACAATTTTCTAATTAAATAGCGTTAATTATTATAAATAAAATAAAATAGATTGAGACTGTCGTTCTAATGAATTCTGTAATATTTTTTTTGAATTAATAAATTAAATATTGATGTTTATATTAAAATTGACCATGTTTGTTTGCTAAGGAATCGAATGGAAGGACAAAGCCTTCGAAGTTCGAGACATTAGGCTATTTCAGCTTTCTACTAAGGTTGTAAAGGAGTCGAGTCGAGCTCTAATACTGTTAAGTTTGATTCGACTCAAAAATTTTAAAATGAAGTTCGACTTGATTTGAAAACTCGCGAATTTAAAATTTTTAAACTCGACTTAAACTCGAAATCATGAATTGAAACTCGTAAAAGCTCGAAATAAAAAAAATCTTAAATTTAACTAGATTGAAGTCCCAAACTCAACTCGAACCAGAACTTTAAATACATGAAAACCTTATATTGTATTTTTTAAAAAAAAAAATCAACACATAAATATTAATATTATTAATAATTTATTTATTTAAAATAAAATTTTAATCTATTCTATTTTCAAGTTGCTCACTAGCTTTTCGAATCGGATGTCAAATAGCTAATTTCGGTTCGTTAAGAACTCAAGTCGAACTCGATTGAATCTAGTCTATTAAAATAAAGTATTAATCAAACTTTGACCGAATTATTCTTGAACAATTCACATTTATCTCGTCTTATTTACAATCATACTTTCCACATGAGCAAAAAGTTGTTTATAGTTTAATAATTTCAACATAAAAAAGGAAACAACCGCGGGGATCAGTACCGATTTTTTCTAAATTAAAGGACAGGGATTAAGTCCCAAAAATTTAGCATAGTACAGGGATGAAAGCCCATTATTTGACCAATATCGTTTGAACAGTTGACCACTATTTTGACTTTCTTAAACTTACAGTGAACTCAACCGCGGACAACCACCACTCTTTACCATCGAAAAATCGAACCTTTGTTTTCCCGCAGGAAAACAACAATTTTGAACCAACCACCCATTTTGAAAATCTTCAGAGGACGATGAGCTCTTCGGCAAAGTTAAGTCCCTCATTTTCGTCAATCTCAGCTTTATCTTCATCTGAATCCATATTCAAATTTCCCTCCTTTTCACAACGGTCATCTCTTAGAGTTCGAATCTCGCGCCAAGCCATTCACCGCTTGTTCTTCCACTACTATCCACAAAGTTTCAGGTTCTGAAATTTTGAAAGAAAGAAAGAAACCGCCAAACAGGTATTTAAAGTCCTAATCTTTTTTTGACTAATTATGTTTATGTTTTCAATTTTCAATTGCAGGAGAAATTCGCCGTTGCAGTTTCTGTAGGAGAAGAGGGCTGGCTTTCACTGCAACGCTGCCGTTTCTTCTTCCCCTGCATGAATTTGTAGATTGTGTTGGCGCTAAGGCGGTTGAGTAAGTTATAACTAAATACTGCAAACAACTAGATTCCCGTTTGTTATTGTCCCCCCCCCCCCATTCTAGCGGTAGATTTTCAATTATGAACGATATTCTTTTGGTCTATCCTTCTGGTCTAACTTCAATTTGTAAGGATTTGGTCTCGTACATTACGAAAATTGAGAAATTAGTCCAGTTGTTGGTGAACAAGTCAAATTGAAATGCTTATTTTTGCTTAATTTACTGTGTATAATAAATTGCTGAATTGTTACTACTTCCTTGCATATATAAATCGTTGAATTACTGATTTTCAAGTCTTCAATTTAAGTCTGCAATTAGTCTAGTTATTGGTGAACGAGTGAATTGTTAGATTTAGCAAAGTATAAGGACCAAGTTAAGACGAATTAGAGTGACTAACTATACGACAACAGAGAGGTTTGACTCTCTAATTTGTTAGGGTTGGTCCTTGAAACTTGCTGATTTCTTGTGTACATATTGTGAGTTATACTTTTCAAGTTTGCAGTTTAACAACAATGCTAAACAATATTATTGAATTGGACTATATTTTTAGTTTTCATGTAGTCCGAGGACCATGTTATGACTAATTATAGGGATTGGACTAACTTCTTAGTTTCGTTTGAGGGATGGAATTCGTAATTATACTTTTTATTTATTGATAATTGAAGGTCAGGTCAAAGCGAGTATATGCGTATAAAGGAAGAGATAAGTAAAGTTGTAACCAAGGGAAAAGCAGCCGGTGTTCTTCGTTTAGTATTCCATGATGCTGGAACCTTTGAAATGAATGAAAATTTAGGTACATAATTTTCCCACATTACATAATAATAGAAAATCTGAAGGATTTAAGCTTGTTTTAATGTTACCTGCACTCCTTTTTAATCGTTTTCGGAAGGTGTTATGAATGGTTCTATAGTTTATGAACTCGAAAGGCCCGAGAATGCAGGTCTCAAGAAGTCTGTGAAGGCACTATCTCTATCTGCTCTTCGTAATGCAGAGCAATGTATTTATATGTAGTTTTGGCTTTTGCTTTCCTCTTTTTAAGTTGTAACACTTCAAATGGATGCATCGTTGTTTTAGGTTCTAGAGAAAGCAAAGAAAGAAATCGATGCAATACGTTCGGGTTTTTTCTGCAAATATCAGATGAAAAGATTTTGATGGAAATGAATGGTTATCGTCATGCTAAGATGTTGTGTATCTTTGGTTTTCTGTTGTTAGTATCATGGGTGGACATGATTGGTGTCGCTGGAGCTGAAGCTGTTTCTGTTTGTGGAGGTCCAAAAATCCCAGTTACGTTAGGCCGACTGGATTCCGGGTGAGCACCTAGTTCGGATCATATATAGAACTTGATAGCTGATGAAATATATATTTAACTGTTATAGTATGTAGCATGCTCTGCTTTAGCATCTTTTTCGATGTAAAATTACATTTTATGATCCTCACTGATGACACAAGTCTGATGTAGGGAGCCAGATCCTGAAGGGAAGCTTACCCAAGAATCTCTGGATGCTGCTGGTTTGAAGCAGTGTTTTCAACGAAAGGGCTTCTCGTGAGTTTTTGCTCGCAAACATTTTTTTTTCATTTCCTTGCTCCACCTTTGCAGCTGCTTGATGTCTGTAAATCATCGACAATAAATCTTAGTTTCAGTAGCTATAGTTCATTTAAACATCATGTCTGAAAAAAATACTTGACATTGTTCTCATTTTGCAGAGCACAAGAGCTAGTTGCTCTATCCGGGGCTCACACTATTGGCGGTAAAGGTTTTGGAAGTCTGGTTACTTTCCATAACTCGTACTTCAAAATTCTTCTGGAGAAGCCATGGAATTCTTCCGGTACATAATTTAACACAACTCGTATCATTGTTCTCGTGAGCACATCTGTTACTTATGCACCGATTGTTCTCGTGTAGCTGGAATGTCAACCATGATCGGCCTTCCTTCAGATCATGCCATTGTAGAGGATGATGAATGCTTAAGGTCCGTGTTGGAATTTGGAAAATCCGCTTACATTGCCATTTAATAAGGTTCTCCTGTCTCTGCTTGAATTTTTCTTTCAATGAAGTTATTACTAAGCCTAATTCGGGTTTAGGGTTCTTTGTTAAAGAACATTCAATGCAATTGTTGCTGTCAAGCCTACTTAGTGACAAATGATGGATGGTCGTCGTTCAGAAATGAACACTCGCATTCATTTAAAAGTTCTCATTAGCATGCTCGACTAACGGACTAATCGGGAGCTTATTTGATCGCCGCAGGTGGATCATGAGATAAGCAGGCGATCAGAACATGTTATTTGAAGATTTTAAGAATGCTTATGTTAAACTAGTGAACTGTGGGGCAAGGTGGAAGAGCATTTAAATTATGAGACAAATAATGAAAGCAATGTGCCATCTGCTATGGCTCCTTCCATATTCACACATAGGACAAGTTATGAGGGACCAGAGTCCTAATGTCTTTTTATGTCCTTGAAAAAGACACTGATTTCACCAACATTAATTGATGATTTATTGCCTTTGAAAGCTGCATTTTTCTAAAATAAAATTTCCACCATCCAAAATTCTTTTTAGTCCTCCAATGGGTTTATCATTATCCTAGCTCCACGGATTAAAATAAATTAATAAAAATGCTGATTGATTATCTGTTGATTAATTGGTGGATAGTTGTATCATTCATCTAAGGATTGGATTGGTTTGATGACACGCCAGAATTTCTTTGGTTTGATAGCTACAATTCAACTACAATAAAGTGAATTCCATACGTCTACTTTAAGATGAATATTTGATCTAATCTTGACGTGTTCCAATTTGATTTAATTTTATAAATTTACAAGGAAAAAATTTTAGATTGATTTTTTTAAGATAAGATGAGTAGAATTCAGATTTAAGATGAAAAATAATAATAGTATATTTAACCTTTACACATTTAAAGATAATTACAATAATATAACACTATATAATTAAATTAGGTGATAGGAGAAGAGATGTTATATTAAAAATTGTATTTGATGGACTAAAAAGTAAGAACTAAGCCCTACCCATCCATGATCTTCCTAATCCAAGGAATTCAATAGATAAAAGTGTGATTTCAATAATAATAATTTTAAACACTAATATTGTAAATAATCCTTAAAATATATTTAGATAAAAAAGTCCAAACTTTTCTTACCGGATAATAATATATAAATTTTATAAAAAATATTTATTTTGAGAAATGTAACCTCTTGGAAAAAAATAGAATGGTATGGGAGATCAGGGTTAGTTATTAAACTGTATTTAATTATCTGAAATTCCGATAAAGGGGTAAAAATAACGTACTAGAACCGTATTTTTAAATTATTTTGGTGTATGAAAATCGTATATTCGTAATCGTATTTTACGGGGAACAGACATCAATCATTTTCTCTCGAAAGAAAGAGACCCGGCAATAGATTTGAAAGCCGCTACCATAAAATACAAACAAAACAAAAAAAACATATAAAAAATTCTCGTTCAATTATTTTATATTTTATTTGTTTTTGAAGAGCTTCCTGATTACTCTTTAATCTCCACTGTTCACTTCACTATCTTCCTTCTCAGATCCTTTCCGTTTCCTTCACTAATTTATCTTCTGGATCGCTTCATGAAGTTTTGATTTGTCGCACGCTTCACGAGGTAAGAAAGTAAATTAGTGGAACTGTTTTTTTTCTTCTTCTGAAATTGTTGTTTGTTTGGTTACTGAGAAAGACGGAGGATTTCATGCTTGAGTTTCGGTAAGAGTAGATCAATGTGAAAGGAAATGCATATTGTTGTTTACTGATGCTGAAGATCTCTAATCTCATTGAAGATTTGCTCTACTTAAATAATCTGTTTTCACCCGTTTTTTCTGCTGACTTGGTTGCATTTTTTTAGTTGCCTACTCCTGAATATGTTTTTAGTATCGCTGAAGCGCAAGTCTAAGATCTAATTTAGTGTTGCTTGTTCATTTTTTCCTGCACAAGTTTACAGCAACAGTGAATATATATATATATATATTTGCAAATTGATCTGTTATTTATATCCTTTTGAGGTTGTAACTTGTAGAGATGAACGTGGATAGAAGGAGATAATCGAAAATTAGTAAATATTGCTGGTAGTTGCTATGAAGGCTTGAGAAAATGTAAATTAGTGGAAGTGTTAAATTGCTTTTCATTGTTTCGTAGTTAGCCTTACACTTGTTTGTTTTATTCAGTGTGTGATGGATTCGGAAGATATCTTGCGTGTTGATGGGCTTGATGAGGTTGCTCTTCAAAATGGTGTTGGTAGAAAACTTTGTTTGTCTGGGGACGACAGTGATATTTCAGATAATGTGAATGTTGAGAAAACCTTCCAGCCTTATTTGCAGAATGAAATGGATGATAATGGAAAAACTGGGGAAGCTAGAGAGAAATTGAATGATTTTTTGGATAGTAATGGATTGATTGATTCTAAGGTAGTAGATCTTACATTCTGTTTGGGTTCTTCTATTAATGGTTTATATTTGATGCAGTAACAGTTTATAACCTATCAATGAACAGAACCAGATGATGAGAATTAAAAATGAGGTTAAACTGGTTATATTTTAATTATTTTGATGTTTTGTCATCATCTAATTCATTGACAGTGTACACTCAACTATCAAATGTAAATCCTTATATTAATTCCCATTAATCTGAATTTCGTGTTTTATGAGTGTGTCTGTCTTCCATAGGAAGGGAAATTTAAAGATAATGCAAATCAATCCAAAACTCAGAAGGTTCAAGGCAAGGCCAAGAATGAGAAGCCCTCTGATCCCAGAAATGTCTCTTCAGCTTTAGTGAAGAAAAGTAAAAATTGGAAAAGTGAAAAGGCAACTTCAATAGCTTCGAATGGTGGTTTTCTTGCTACAAATTCACGTCCGAAACAACCTCTTCAAAGTAGATCAGTCAATGAAAAACAAGGCAATGCATCCAAGGTCGGAGCTGATATCCTTTTCTGTGCATTTTTCTTTTTAATTTTGCAACTATTACTGTCTTTCTGATCATTGATTCCCTCTCTCTGCTTCTGGCAGTATTCTGAGAAATCTGGTGCACCCTTTTTTGAAGGCACTATGTACGTACTAACAATGCTTATGTTAGAATTTCTTCTCTTTTATCATGCAGCCTTCTTCCCATGTTATTGATTTTAACCAACTTAGAGAGCCTTGGAATTAGACCTTATGTTTGAGATGATGAAGGATGCTTTCTCCTTCCATTTCTCACCCGTTCTATTGTGTATGATAGAGAGAAACCCAAGCCGAAGCCTCTGAAGAAAGGGCCTATTCATAAAGCTGAAGAAGACACAGAGTCCTCGTATCCTTTACTATTTGTACTTTCCATGATTACTTCCTGTCTTGGACTATAAGTTGAAATAGTTTTCTATTTAAGCCTCTTCCTGGCTCTGGTGTATAAGTGTCTTTTTTAATTGATATATTTCTGTTTATCCTTAATTGGTTCGTAGAAGCCCCAAGGCAGCCGATGCCAAGCCTAGTAGGGTTGGTACCCTTCCAAATTATGGTTTCAGTTTCAAGTGTGGTGAACGGGCTGAGAAAAGGAAAGAGGTTGGCTCTTTAGTTTATATTCTTGATATTTTGCATTGCCTATTTTGGCAACTCTTTTAATAACTTTTTAACTCTTCTCCATTGCGTTGTGAAGTTCTACACGCAACTTGAGGAGAAGATTCATGCACGGGAAGTAGAAAAGAGCAACTTGCAAGCAAAGTCCAAGGTGTTATTTTGTGAATATGATGACTTAAGGCCTGAAATTGTTTATTTCTTATCATAACAACGTTTCAAATTTCTGACAGGAAACTCAAGAAGCTGAGATTAAGATGTTTAGGAAGACTTTGACTTCAAAGCAACTCCAATGCCAAGCTTTTATCAGGAACCTTCACCACCTAAGGTGGAGTTGAAGAAGGTTTGTTTAATGTTCCGATGCATGAAAAGCTAGAAATGCAAATGGCATGTTTCTTAATATTATTTATTTACTTATTTCTCCTCTCTTTCTTTTGGGTGTGGGGGTCTGAGAGGGCTCAAATTCAAAACGATACATATAGTTGCCAACATTACTTCTTAAGTTTTTATCATTAGGTTTGCCCATCTTTCCACTTTTACGCCTTTGCCATTCAGGCTTTTGCATGTCTCTGCTCCATCCTCCTACAGGAGCCGCTTTCTTTTCTGCAGAATGCTTCTGCTTGATGCTTGAGTTGGAAGTAGTACCTACCTCTGTGAAATGTTGCTGTTTAGCTGTAGCTGATACATTTAACTTAGAACTTTAACCGATTGACAATGTTGTGATCATTAGTGAAAGTCTTTCTGAATGAACCTGAGAGCATAAAATTGATTCATATTCCAGATGTGCTGAGATTGGTCAATCCCTGTTAGTTATGTCATCTACGCATCTTTCCCTGGAGTACCTTGTAGCAGTCACCATGCCTCTTAAACAGTGGCGTGTAATGTCAAAGCTACATTAGTTTTAAACACTGTAGCCAAGTAATATCATAGTTTTTGAATTATGTTTTTAGTTGTTGATGTCATTTGTTTACGTGGCAGCAATGCAGCATGGATTTTTTAGGGCTTAAATTTATCTGCTTTATAGATCTCTTGAAGGGGTAACTTTGAATTCAACTGTTTTAAGTTTCCTTGTTCTATTCCTCAGTTAACAGACCACTCCCCCCGGGGTGCGTGTGTGTGTTGTGCATCATTTTAAAATTTACACTATATTTCCTGCTTCCACAGTTCTATTTTTTGAGTTCACACAAATTTATCGACCATGGCAAGACTTCACGAATCCTCTCTTTTCCTATTTCCTGGGTGTAGATACCGACAACAAGACCTAAATCTCCAAAGCTTGGTCGAAAAAAGGTTCAAGTCCTTTGGACTCTGATGATACCAACAATAGTGGTCACCAATCAGGTCGACTAAGTCTGGGTGAGAGGCCATCTCAGAGCATCTCTGCTAAAGTAGTTTCTCCTGTCCATGCTAAGAAGCCACAGCGTAAATCCCTTCCCAAACTGCCTTCTCAGAAGACTAGTTTATCCAGTGCAAAAAATGAGGAAAAAGCATCAAAGGCACCAAATCAGGAAAAGGTAACTGCATTGAAAGCAACTGCTGCAGGGAAGATAGCCTCATCTAAAGCATCAAATGAGGAGAATCCGACATTATCCGATGCAACAAACGAAGAGTTATCTCCGGTCCAACAGCAGGAGGTAGTTCCTACAACTGATTCAGGTGAAAGCAAGCTCGACATTGACGGAGGACTACTAGTGATTGAAGAGCAAGGACAACTGGAACTTGTACAAGAGCCTATTGCACTGGAGCATTAAAGCATGGCGATGGTTTTCAATCTTTAAAGTGGATGTTCATGTACAAAGCTCTGGACTTCATTTTGCCTAAATAAGGACGCGTCTAAGACTGAATTATTCGAATGATCAAGGTATGAAAATTTCTACATGGTGGCATATGATGTTGTCTTCTCCCATATTCAGCAGCTTAGGTCGTTTAGTGTTGTTGCTTGCAAAGGTTGATGGGCTTGTTATTAGGATTCTCCATTCCTGTTTGCGGCACTACTCTTCTGTCGATCTTTTTATCAAATTGTCATAATTTGTGGTTTAAGGATGGGCTTATTGAATATATTCTGTAAAGTTTCGGAGTTGTCTTTCGTCGTTGTTAGATAATCCGTGATCGAGCAGGGTTTAGCCGCAGCTGCCGAACAAATTGGTATTGTGAATTAAGTCCATTTTGAAGTTCTTAAGCTTCCCATTCATTCTATATATGAAATAGCTTGTAGATTATTTTCCAGGCGCCATGATCATCATTCAACGTGCCGTAAGTGACTTCAGGTAATACTCACTGTACGGATAGCAATGGATAATATTTATTTAGATATTTGCGGATTTTATTATTACGGATTCGGATAGTATTTGGGGTTTGATGTTTTAGTTATCATTAACTGTCAGAGAGTAGATATACATCACATTGAGGGAGTAGACATACTTAAATATTATTTCATACACCACTGGTTTATCACCCCGGGTGTTGTATATTTTATTATAATAATATTATATAATACGGTACAAAATTCAATTCAAAGAAATTTCATTTAAAAAATTCCCTTTGAACGAATAGTAAATTGCACATATATATATATATATATATATATATATTATACTTGTATTAACAGATTTTTCTCCATGATGGGAGAAACCGATATTTCGAAGAAAATGTGAAATCAACAGGCAGCCGTGGTGAAATTACAAGGGGGGCTATGGGGGAATCGGCCGTGAGGTTGCTGCGGTGTGCAAGAATTAGCACCATTGATTTGATGCTCTTCCCCTTTCACTTCCTCTTCTTCTTCTTCAGCGTTCCATAGATACCAAGCATAAGATGCAATGACATGGCTGCAATTCACAATATTATTATTCCACCGGCTCCATCCATGCAAAATATTTACGGGAGAGCAGCTGGTCGTTTCAGTTAAAATATTTGAAAACCGGCTTAATCAAATTCATTCCATAGAATCGGTCGGACAAGAAAAAAATTATTAAATCTATTTGAATTAAAGATGATTTTTTTTTTGACTTGGGCGGATTCTGGCTCAGGACGAGATGAGTTCTTTGTTAAAACATTGAGATTAGGTTAAGATCAGATTATTCTTCCACTACGTTGGATCGGGTGGTTAAAAATTGGTTTAAGGGTCATATTTGCCCCTATAATAGATCTAATTTATCACTTTAGATTTTATCGTATTTTTTGCATAAATTTAGTCATTAAAATTGTTTCATTGCATCATTTTATATTAGTCTCCTAACTTAAAACCCTAAATTATAAGTCATAGCTTAGTATTTAAGGTTTAGAGTTTAGAGGTAATGGGGGTTTATAATTTAGGTTTTAAGTTAGTATAGAATGATGTAATCGAGCAACCCTGCTGGTTAAATTAATGCGAAAATACGATAAGAACAAAAGTGATAAATTATGTCTAAAAGTTACCCTTTTACCTTAAAAAATTAACTCATCATGTACTATTGTCATCTCTAGCTTAAATTGAATTTTGTTCACTTGAATATTTGATGGTTGGATTAAAGTATTTTAAAATTTGAGTTTATCTATCTGATTTGATAGAAAAAGTAGTTAAATTGAATTCAAACTATTTTTATCCACCCATATAAAAACAATAAAAACTGGATGGTTGTTTGATCGGTTAACAAATTGAAAACAAAAGATTCAGAAAAAAATTATACCAATCGTTAGGAGAAGCTTTGAGAGCTCGATCAAAGTAAGATTGAGCCCTAGTTTCATCTCTATGGTTAGTCCATATCAAATCTCCATACATTGATAAAACTTCCCCATCATCTGGTTTCACCAAAACTGCTCTCTTACAATATTCTTCGGCTTTCAATAGATCACCTCGAACCTATTGAATTCAGAAATGAAATCAAACATATATATATATATAGTTAACACCAACAATTATTTTAATTAAAATGTTGATGTAGATTTTAATGGTGGTAATTATGTGAACTATATAAGATTAATAACAGTATATATATATGTTAGATTTTAAATTTAAACGTAATAGAGATCAAAGCTCATAATTCGACTTTTGTGATTCTCACCTCTTTCAAGAATTTAGCATAGTTTGCAAGAAGAATGGTCTCTCCGGGGTAAGTTTCGATCATATTTTGGTAATAATCATCAACCACTGTTTCCCTTCACCGTAATCTCCAAACCCCTGAGCTGCACCACCTTTGCTACCGACATCGCCGCCGGCCAGCGACAACGTCGGTGAGCTGATACTATCAGTCCCTTCTTCCTTAAACGAATCATGAGCCCCTAGAGAACGAGTACTACTAAGTGGACTATGCTTCTTGGGGATAGAAGTTTGCCTCATGTTACCATCCGAGGGTGTTCTTTGCATCATATTGTGTGACGAAGCCGTCACGGTAATCGGCTTCGACCGGTGACCCGACTCGGCCACCGCCGAGCCATGAGGAACGCACAGGATGGGTGTCGATGAGCTTCGTAGAAGCATTTTTGCTGCCTTATTTTAATTTTATTTTATTATATGAAAATATGTTTTTGTTTTCCTCTTGTTTGATGAAAGATTGAGCTTGTTTTTTCTCTGTGTTCTCTGGAACCCTTAGGGTTTTCAGAGAATGAAACAAAAGGAATGCATGAAAAGAAAGGGAAAAAAAAACTTCAAGGTGATGAAACAGACAAGAAAACAACGTAGGATTTGTTTCTTGTGTTTCATTATATATTCATCTTCATGGTAGAGAAACAAGGGCATGTCTTCTGCCCTATTGTATCGCTCGTCGAAACGAAATGATCGGCGATTTCTTCGGCACTTGACGTATCCTGTCATATATGTATATACCCTATTTCTCTCGAAGGTTTGGCCCTATCAAACTTTTTTTCTAAGGTCCAAATTTAACGTGATTCAAGTTTTGTTTTATCCAATCTTAAAAGTTTACGCTATGATAATTCTTTTAATATGATACATTTTTATTTATATATTCAAAAAAATATTTATATGTATAGGCCTTTTCTATTCAAAAAATATTTATATATTCAAAAATACTTTATCATAAATTTAAGAATATAGATATTGATTTATCAAAAAATAAACCAGTTTTTTATTTAGTTTCATAGAATTTAACGGTATGGTTAATGACTATATTAAACATTAAATGGTTCGTTTGAAAATAAATAAAGATACAAAAGAAACTCAACTTCTTTACTTTCCTCTCGTTTTCCCTCCATCCAAACATAACATAAATGTTAAATATCCATTAGATGAATATAAAACATAGCTAGAAATTGTCAAAACGCACACACACACAACCTGAGCTTTTCGGAATTCATCCTCTTAAAGCTGCTAAATGATTTGTGCCCAATCTTCAGTTGATACGCCATACGAGTCTCCAATAAGTAGCTAAAAGAAGCTCGAATGTCATGGACGATATAGCTTACTCCCGCATTTGCATTTCCAGGAAAGGTGATAATAGATATCATCATCACGTTCATCATGGCCAGAAGCTTTGTGTCTCCTTTTATCATTGGGCAGAATAACCAGAGTCGCCATGCACGGCCTGCAACTCGAGCACTTGTTCACACACCTTGGGGGCCTTGAACCCACCTGCAGCTTCTCTTTCTCATTGAAGTTACCTGTTTCATAGCTCGAAAAACCCCAACACAACTGCCAAAAAAATAACATTTACAGATAAGCATTAAAGGAGTGGAACAAATGGCATGACCATTTATGCCTAAATTTTCACCTGGTTTGGAAGGAAAGAACAGCATGGAAGATACGAGGATTGCAGCAATAGTAAGCTTATTTTTATGGTAACATGATGGAGCTGCCATCAAGCTTTGACCTGGTTTTTTTCCTGAAACTTTTAGCTGGGAATATTATAATATGTGTTGGCTATAGGAAGGGCAACAGGGAAACCAATTATCATGGAAGGCAAAGATTTGATTCAAGTGGATGGATATAAAGATTTGATGGTTTATTGCAGGCAGCATAAAAGACAAAACATTTGTCTTAAATGATTTTAACCAAAAATGGTCCGAGAGAAAATTTTTGGCAATAGGAAAGTGAAAGTCACACAGGAAACTCAATAAGTTAAATCTTGCTTCAGTACTGATGTAACAATAGTGTTGTACTGTATTGTTGACAGCAACTCTTGATACAAAACTGTTTTGATCTGTAAGATATTGTCCAGTTCGAGACGCTAATTTATGAGTACCTACTGATTGATGGTTCGAGACGAAAACAACATTTACGAAACGAGATGAGTGAAAATCAAGCATGAGTGCAATCTGCAAGGCCAAGAAAGAATAGTACAAGTGAAAAGAAATGATATTGAGTGAAATCATTGATTCATCCACGCAAAAGACCAAACCCCCCTCGGCTGTCAGAAATAAGTTAGAAAGTGTCGGATAGTGTTGTCATAATGCATCATTTTATTTAATTAGGAAGAGTCCTATCGACAGCAATAACTCACTGGTTTACAGTAACTGGAATTGACATTTCCTTATGGAAAGGCTTTCATTTGATTGACGACCCACTTTATACTTTCTTTATGAGAAAAGCTTAGCAGCCTTACCAAAATAGTTATAAGAAAGTTGGGAAATTACATCTTTGGAGGAGATAATAATCTTACTACGCATAAAAGTTGATAATTTGAACTTCTATTACAATGGATTGAGAGGTTCCGGACTTACAGTCGACAGTTCAGAGAAGATGACACCAGCAGAAACAAGGACTTGGCAAGAAGAAAAATAGCCATGGCCGAAGCCTCTGTTGCCATGAAGAAAGAACACCAATTTCAGGGTTCAAAGTTGAGCCCACTTATCGGACCTTTTATTTCCAAGCCTCTGTTGCCATGTTTGGATCCAAGGGGAAAAGCCTGCGGGTAAACTTTTCAAAAGGTCTGATTCTACTATTGGGCATAAGATATTTAATTTTGTTTTTTTTATGGTCACCCTCTAATTCGAAGGCTTCATGATTAATCTAAATCAACTCGAGTCGTATATTTAACTTTTTTAAGTGAATTTCTCAGTTAAAATTTTTTACATACACAATGACTCTCCTAAAATCTTGTTCAAGCGATATCAAGCTACTTATCACTTGAACCAATCTCGTTTGTGAAATTTAATTTATTTAAAAAATAAAGGTAAAAAAGCACCCGATGTCCCTGAACTTAAAAAAAAACAATTTGACCCTCATCCTTTTTTAGATCAATGTGGCTCTCGAACTAGTAAAAAAGAATCCAATATGACGCTTTTACCAATGGTTCCGTTAATTTCTGTTGAGTAAATTACATCATTTATCACTCAACTATTTTATTTTATTTTATTTTGGTCACTAAACTCTAAAAGTTTTTAATGTCAGAACTTCTATAGACTTCAGGGACTAAGGATGAAGTTAACCCATTTTAGTTTAAACACAAAACCCACCTTCCTTCTCTGTGATTGAGAAAAACTAAAGCTAGCAGTGCCTTCCCCCTCCCAAAAGCACCAACTTCACCTATAATGGGTATCGACTTGGTCGCCGGCGGCAAGAGCAAGAAGACAAAGAGAACTGCTCCCAAGTCCGATGATATCTACCTCAAGTTTCTCGTCAAGCTTTACATGGTAAGGAGGATTGGCAACAAATTGAATGTAGTGATTTTGAAGCGATTTTAAAGCGGTTGTTTATGAGCAAAGTCAACAAGCCTCCTTTGTCTTTTATCCAGTTGGTAGTAAACGAAAAGGGAGCCCTTGAATCTACGGCGGAGCAACACCCAGCAGAACACCGAGCTCACTCAACCATTGCTCCACCACTCGACGAAAAACGATTAACTCCAAAAGCCACTTAACTTTATTAACCATGGCAGAAACAACAAGTTTGTGTGTGTGTTTTTCTTCTTCTTCTTCTTCTTCTCTTTTGTTAGTTAATGATTAACTTTTTAAACCATGGCCGACGGTAGTGGCATCGGTGAAGGCGGTTTTGCCGTGGTGAGGTAAGAGGAGATGCAGGTGGTGGGTTTTGTGTTTAAGATAAAATGGGTTAACTATAGTTCTAGTCCTTGAAGTCTCTAGTATTTCCAAAGTTAAAATCTTTTAGAGTTTAGTGACCAAAATATAAGAGAAGAAAATAGTTGAGTGATAAATAATGTAATTTACCCAGTAAGAATTAATGAAGTCGTTGATCAATGACGAAAAATATTGGTCAAAGGGTCATATTATGTTATTTTTTTCGAGTTAGTGGGTCATATTGATCCAAAAAAAAGTATGAGGGCCAAATTATTTTTTTTAAGTTAAGGGACCTCGAGTGCCTTTTTACCAAAAATAATATAAGTTTACTATATTTTACCTGCAGTTGAAAAATAGAAAAAGTGATTGAAATGGCAATTAGTTAATGGAAACATAGATATTGGAATAATCCATGATACAAAAGACCGAGTCTTGTGAGGAAGTTATTGCAAAGGTTTTGGTTGATGATCAACTACCACATTATTTTCGCCATTAATTTGCTGTACCTGACAAGCGGCACCTATTAAAAAAAACTCACTTTTATATGTACGAACCAAACGACATCGATAGTAAAAAAATTATTGATATTTTTAATATTTCAAGTTCGAGCATCAAAAATGTTAGGATGTGAACGTTCAACGTCAACTGATTAAAAATTACCTTTAAACATATATTACTTCATATTTACCCTTGATTAATAAAAAAAAAAAAAACACATACACAGACCCTCATGTGTTCACCCATTGGCCATGGTGGGTTTAACTGAATTATCAAATCTTTTTCAACTATTGTTTATATTTTAAATTAACTTTTATTTTTTAAAATAATCAAGTTTTCCAATTGTCGATATTATATTATTAGTAAAAATTTTCATAATTTAGTTGTTGATTGAAACGATAGAATATCACACTTTAAAAAATATATGATAGAATGCATGCATCATTTAAGTTAATTTTCATTCATAAATAAAAAAAATATTAAATGTATAAACATGTTCAATCTCATATCTCCTTATATATTAATAATACATTAATCAAACACTTTTCATAAGTAATTAAAAGAAATCAAAAAGGTAAAATATGTGTATATATTTCGATTTCTATTGAGAACAATCTAACTGGTAATAATTAACCATTCTAATTACATGATTATAGTCTTACCAATTGAAGAGTGACAAATTTTCCTTATGTCAAATATATTTATAGCGAAAGAAATATAATTGTTGATGAAATGATAATTATATTATTAGGAATACTAATTTTTTAAACTATACACCGATCATGCTTAAGTTAGTCGAATTCCCTCCTATTTTATCATTCAATGCAACAAGCTTTGGCTTTACTGCTGCCGGCTGTAAATGTAAAATGCAGCCAATGAAACTGGAAGATACACCACACAACAGCAGCAAGGCTAGTGTTGTTTCAAGCTTTGCCATTGAAGAGATGTGTAGCTTTTTTTCTGGGCGGAATCACAAAGTCGACTCAATAGCCAACTACCCCGTATTAGATTCCTGCTCAAAATGCCAACTCAAAAGTTGCAAATTCCCACCTAAATAACGAGTATTTTTCCAAGGAAAAAATTATGCCTTTCACACCCCCAAGAGTTTTCACCACATTTAATTTTAAATATAATCATAAAATCCCAGAGCTGATTTGGTACAATTAACCCATTTTAAAAGTCCAATAAATTGGATGAGCTAGCTAGGGAACATTATTGTACATAGTAGCATAGTGAAAGGGGATTTTCAAAAATATTACATTAATTTTCTTGATCTTTCTTTGTGGCCACGAACCTAGTTCGTTCATGGTGTAAGTAGGTGAAAATCATAATTGCAAAGTAGTTATTACTCGGGGAGACAGCTCATATATAATTTGTCTTTCTCCTTGCACGGCAAAACACCACATTTCAAACCTCGCCACTTCCATATTTATGATATCTCTGCACACTTCTCTTTAACAAGTATTCCCCCCACACATCAAATAACATGGTACAATCAAAGAAGTTCAGAGGTGTCCGGCAGCGTCAGTGGGGCTCTTGGGTTTCTGAAATTCGCCACCCTTTACTGTAATATTTATTAATCAACAACATTTATCACACAACATGCGTATATGTATGTGTTATGCCTGTCTGTGTGTTTTTTTTACAGTGTTTAGATGTTTGCAGGAAGAGGAGGGTGTGGCTGGGGACATTCGAGACGGCCGAGGCGGCTGCGAGAGCATACGATCAAGCTGCGATCTTGATGAATGGGCAAAATGCAAAGACCAATTTTCCCAAACCACAACTCGATGGTGGTGACACAAATGTTGGTGATGATGACGAGTCTCCATTGCCTCCCAAGGCACTATCTGAGCTTTTGAATGCTAAGCTCAGAAAGTGCTGCAAAGATCAATCTCCTTCTCTTACTTGCCTTAGGCTTGATACCGATAATGCTCATATCGGGGTGTGGCAGAAACGTGCCGGGACTCGATCGAGTTCGAATTGGGTCACGAGGGTCGAACTTGGGGGTAATAATAAGAAGAAGGAGGTTAATACGCCGGTGTCGGAAGATGGGACGGCACTGTCGTCATCTTCGAACATGGCCGAAGAGATCGAAGGTGGAAGCCTAATGGGAGAGGAAGATAGGATTGCATTGCAGATGATAGAAGAATTACTCAACTGGAATTCTCCTAGTGGAGTTTATTAAGTGTTTTAGCCAAAGTCATATATCCTTGGAATAGCTTGTAAATTATGGGAAAAAATTAATCCAGTCTTTTGCATTTTCACCCTTTTATGGTAAAAAAAAACCCCATTCATATCTTCCATCTCCACATGTAAAAAACTGGTGCTGTATGCAGTATTTTTACTCGGCAATTGTGAAATTTTACTATATGAAAAGTAAATGTAGATCAGCACCTATACATCTGTTTAACCATACAAACTTAGTCCATCCTATATTATATGGTCTAGTTCTTGTTTTAGTCCCTCTACTATGTTGAAACCTGAGATTTAATATATCGATAATACATCAAATATATACAGTCTCACCCAATTTTAAGTAAATTATACGTGAAGTCAAGCTCACTCTATGTCCCCCACATATTTTTTGCTAATACATGGCTGTCATGTATATTTAACAACATGGTCCCTCAAGTCCAATCCGAACTTTTTTCTCTCTTTATTTTCTTTGCGTCATTAACGCTAGAGAAATCAATATTCACATCTTAATTTAAAAGAATCAAAATCAATATTTAAATGATTGTACGAATTAATTACGTTAATATAATATCTGAATACGGAAATTTCTTATTATAAGACAATATCTTATAGCATAAAACTAAATTATTGGATGGGATGTTTTTGAAAGCTACTACACGACTGATTAATTGAGATTTCTTTTCGTGATTGTGTTTCTGTTTCTGTTATAGAACACGAGAATGATGTTTTAAGAGTCATTTTATAAAGTCCCTCGAATTTCCCTATCCTATATACAGACATGGCAACCCAAATACTGTCTCCCAACACCAGAGAACGAATCCAAAAGATTGTGAAAGACACCAAAAAAATATTTATCGAATTTTGTGTTTCAAATTATGTTTTGATCCTTTTTCCGAAAAATCCATGATGTGACATATACGTAATTTCGTGTAATATTATATTTATGCCGTTAACTTTTGATTAAAATTAAAGATTCATAATAAAGAATATTCATTGTAATTATAATATTTGTATCTCCTTATTAATTCCAAAAATCGAGATTTCTCCTTGGCGAGGAATCGGCTAAATGATCCGTCTGTCTCTCTTATTCACCAGTGGCAGCCTCCGGCCGCTCCATCGATGAAAATAAATTTTGATGCCAGATTCGTACATACACAGAGTCAGTCTTGGTCTGGGGTGGTTATCCGAGTCTCAAATGGCAGCTTAATGGGAGCATGCAGAAGGTGGGTGGGACTTAGTATTCTTGGCGGAAGCGATGTCGACAATGCATGCGGTGCAGTTGGCTCTGGACATGGGTTTTCAGGAGGTTATACATAATTCTATGTATTATCTGTGAATCAAATACAACAACAACAACAAAACCCTATTCCCATATATAATGGAGTAAGGGAGAGGTAGGATAGTAGGCTGTCTCCAACACCAGATTGAGAGCAACTTTCGTGAAAGACCTCATGCATTTAGAAAATTAAAAATAAAAATAAAATACAATGCATGTATAAATAAATAAATAAATAAATACATATTTTGGTTGAATATATCCTTTTTCAAATGTTTATAGTATGATTTTAAGCTTAATATCATCGAGTTATTAAAACAAAGGTTCACATGTATACGTTGTTATCGTTGATCAGTCTATGCTTATGTTAACCCGAGTATAGGACATATAATGTATATGATGTATTTTCTGTGTTATCACTTTAATTTTTTCCTTATTTTTTTAATAACAAAAAGATTCAGTCATTTTTAATCAGGATTTTTCAATAGTAATAGAGTGATTATAAGATAATATTTGTTCAAAAGTTTTCTTAATAATTCAGAATGTACACACACCTACGAACACTGCTGCTTGAACTCATGACTTATGGAGAAACAACACTCCTTCCAACTATTGAAATCACTTGACGAGTTCTTTTAATCATTTTTAATTGTCATTGCTAATAAGTAAATCTTAGAGTGGTATTGTTTTTGTACGAGGATATGATGAGTGCTTAATTTAGTTATTATTTCATTGTTAATTACTCCTTTATTTGTCGGTTTATGTGGCTAAGTTGGGCATTTTCTGTATATGACATTAAATTCTAGAAACTATGCTAAAAAGGGTGATTTATGTAAATTTTTATTTTTTTGGAATCATGGTTGGACTAATGGGCATGATTTCATTGACGTGGTGACGAGTTAACATCTTCTAGAAGGTCCAATCAACATTTTCGTGAAGACAGAACTCTCAGCCGTAAATCCAGACGTGAATTTAAGATTTATTTTTATTTTTGGGATTTATTTCAAACGGAATTATCTTTTGTAATTTTTAGGAATTATCTTTGTATTTATTAGGATTTATCTCTTAGAATTTTTAGGTTTTGAGGAGATTATAAATACCCATTGGAGTAAGCCTTAAAATCATCTCGAATTGTCTTGTTTTTCTTTGTTCTTATTTTCTTTCTTTTATAAAGTTTTTACTTTTCTCTTTAGTTTTTACTTTTAAGTTTTTCAAAGCCAAAGGCTAAAACGATGACTCAATTCCGATCATGATAATAGAAAAGAACGAAATACCCTTTGGGAGGAAGGATAAGCTTATATCATATTTGACTTTCTGGGAACACACTTGGGAACTGAGATCAAATTTGATTCTCAGCGAGACACTAACCGAGTCGGGTTTTTCCAAGGCTTTAAAATCGAGCAATGCTAATAACGATTGTAGTGATTAGTCCACATAAGGACTTACAATCAAATATTGTTTTGGATTGTCGGTTCAATTAAGAGAAAACAAGTTATAGGGGTTGTGCCCTATAAACTGTAATCGGCATGAATCCGAAGTGAAAAAATCTATTTCGATAATCGACGAAATTTGAGGCAAAGCGAAAGCTGTAGGCTGATTTTTAAAATTAGAATTTTAATTCAACTGTACTTCCTTTCAATTTTATTTTCTTTAATTTCAATTTGTAGTTCACGCCTAGTCCATAAGCAAGGATCAATTCATGGCAATTTCATATTCCTTATGGATCGACCATTACTCTATCTATACTTAATTTTTATTGAGATTAATGAATAAATTATTTGAAAATTAAAACGATGTGTTGTCGGTATATAAGAAGGAAGAGAGGGGCAGCTCTCAATCTCAGAGCAGTTGGATATGAGTAAATGCTGCCCGTACGAGGATGAGGTATCTTGTGATGTTAGGGTTCCAACCTATTAGTTAAATTGGGTGCATCGCTTTTAAGCATGTGATGTCGATGCCTTTGTTTCCTTCGTTGCAAGTGACGACGATCGATTCTGTTCACACAAAAACAAAAGTGATGACGATTGATGGTTTCTCAATTGATATGTCCACTGTGGATCGATCTATTGGCGTGTTCTATTATAGTAATGGTAACGGACCCATGGCCTTTGCCGGCATGTGCTATTGCATTCATTCTCATAAATTAAGGTTAGATTTCCGATTTAATATCGTATTTAATTTAATTTTATATACTCTTTATTAATAATTTAATTCACTTAAGTAAGATATCGAGTTTGCGCCTTTGTGTATACAGAAAATCTCTATTGGGAGTCTCACCCACCAAAATTAAATGTGCGAGATGAGTCGGTTTGAATTAGTCAAAGTAAAACTTTAAAATCGGAAGAACAAAAAATATTTAATAAGTTGTTGAAGTGTTACGTAAATTTCAAATTCCTTTTGAAACTTAAATATCGATCTGAAAAAAGTCGGATACCTAATTTAAAAAAGATTACTAAACATTTATAGAGAAATCAATCTACGAGATGACCTCAAAGCTAGACCGAGCAAAATTGACCCGAACTTGATTACTTAAACTGGTTTACTTAACCTAATATCTGATATTAACCCGACATGATAATCAAATTTAATTTGATACTTAATCCGAACCATATCCGATCCAAAAATTTAAAGAAACCAAAATCAACCTGAATCGAAATTAACCCGAACTGAAAGTAACCCGAACTGAATTTTAACCCGATTAGAAAACAGTCCGAGCCAAATTTAACCCGACTCGAAAGCAACCCGAACATATTGAAATTGATAAAAGTTGCTAAACGATTGAAATAAATAAAGTTTAATTATCTTAATTGTTATACAATTATTAGATTTATAATAAAAATAATAGAAAACAACTAAAACAAAAGAAATAATATTAGATTTATAATAAAAATAATATAAAATTTACTTAGGTTACTATTAAAACTTAACAAATAAAGTTTTATATTATTTTTTAAAATTTAATAAAAATATTAAATGTATAATTGGAAATAAATTTTTTAATAAAAATGTATTTCTTAATAAAATAGTTCTCATTATAAATTTTTCATATAGATCAATATAAAATTTCGATAACAAATTCTAAAACATATTATAGGATCGGATTTGTGTCAAATTATCGATTTATCATCTCTAAATGATGGTTTAATTCAAAATATTGAACGATTGAGAATTGAAATCAAACTTAAATGATAAAATTAACAAATAAGAAAACAAAATTTTACAAGTACATATCAATTATTCTATATATACTTGATTTTGATTAAACTCATAATCAATTCAACTCGAATTGACCTGATCTAAAGGTTGACATAAACTGAAAATCAACCGATCTAATATTGACCCGACCTAAAATCTATCTGACCCGGTATTAACCCGACCCAAAAATCAACCAATATGGTATTGACCAACCCGATATTGACCCGATCCAAAAAGCAATCGATTTAATATTGATCCGAATAGAAAAACAACGATCCAATAATCACCCAACCCAAAAATTGACTCGACTCGATCTGATTCACCGTACATCCGAACAAGATCCGATCCGATCCGAATAAAACTAAATTGAATTTAATCTAATCTCGAAATTATTAGATCCAAAATGATCCGACCTAAACCCGATTCGAATGACTCGTTTGTCACCTCTACTCAAAGCTAGACGTGGATCCTTTCCCATTACCCATTACTTTCCTACCAACCGGGGCCTCAATAACTTCTTGTATTTATATCTATGAATTGATTTACAAAAGAGAATTTTCACTAACTGAAAATAAATTATAAGAGGATATCTATAGGCGTTATTAAATAAAAAAAACCTCTATTTATTATTTTATTAGAAAAACTACCTCAAACATCATTAATTGAAAAAATATAATCAAATTGCACACATAAGATAATCTTGCCTTAGGTAAAAAGTAAGGTCAGATCATGCATTCTGTAAAACACGAGATTCATCAATTTTTCATATAATTTCGTTTAATTTTTAGATAAAACATACAAAAAATATATGAAACTTATTTTTCGTAAAACGTATAATATTATTTCGTTTTTCACAAAACGTGAGGTCATTTTACATAGGTTGTTTGAAAGATATTTTTTCAATTAATGTTGTTTGTAGATTGTTTTTCTAATAAAATAATAAATGAGGGTTTTTCATATATATATATATATATGAATACAATAATCCTAATCGAACAAAATTTTATAAAGAAAGTTTTCTCATTTACTATAATTTTTTGTTTTTTTAAATATATTTCTTTATTAAATGAGTCGAATAAAATTCGTATCGCAAAGTTTAACAACTCACAACACTATTATTAATGACAAGATGGGACAAGTGGACAAATAGCTGATAACCAAGGGCAAAACTCCAAAAGCATAGGGGGTGGGTAAAATAGCTTACTTTTGTGTTGTTGACCTGTTGAAACTATCACAAACAAACATGGCCTATCGGGAGACCTTTAGCTCTTCTCATGGAAGCTAAAGGCCTACCACTTCATTTACTACTAGTGGTTGTTAAAAAGTTTTTAGACTTGGACGTCGAAATTAGAGGTGACAAATGGGTCATTCACATTAAGTTTGGGTCTGGTTAATTCGGGTCGAGTAATTTTGAGTTTAGATTAAATTTAGTTTAATTTTGTTCGGATCAGATCGGATTTGTTTGGATCTAGTTTAGGTGTACTGTGAATTAAATCGGGTCGGTTGATTATTTGATTGATTGTTTTTCGATTCTTATTAATATCAGACTTGGTTGATTTTTGGATCGGGTCAACATCGGGTCGGATCAATACCAAATCGATTGATTTTTTGGTATGTTTAATACCGAACCGGTTAGATTTCAGGTCTGATCAATATGAGATCGATTGATTTTCGATTTAGGTCAACTTTTAGATCAGGTCAATTCGGATTGAATTAGTTATGAGTCTAATCAAAATCAAGTATATATAGAAAATTGATATATACTTGTAAAAATATTTCTTCTTATTTGTTAATTTCATCATTTAGGTTTAATTTCAATCATCAATCGTTAAATATTTTGAATTAAACCATCATTTAGAGATGATAAATTGATAATTTGACACAAGTACGATCCTATAATACGTGTTAGAATTTGTTATCAAAATTTTATATTATCTCGTATGAAAAGTTTATAATGAGAACTATTTGATAAAAAATAAATTTTTTATTAAAACTTTTATTTCCAATTATAAATTTAATATTTTTATTTTAAAAAATAATACATAACTTTATTTATTAAATTTTAGTCATAACATAACTAAACATTATATTATTTTTATTATAAATCTATTATTATTTCCTTTGTTTTAGTTGTTTTCTATTATTTTTATTATAAATCTAATATTTTTATAACAAACAAGATAAATAAACTTTATTTATTACTCTTTTTAATCTCACTATTAGATTCTTACTTTTATATTCCTCTTAAACTTTCTATTATTTTATTATAAATATAATATTTTTAATAAATTATTAATTTTATTTAAATTAATTTATTATTGAAAATAAATTTTACCTTTTAATAACTTTTATCAATTTCAATCTCTTCGGGTCAGGTTAAATTCGGTTTGAATTGCTTTTGGATCGGATTAAAATTCAGTTCGGATTCCTTTCAGTTTGAGTTAATTTCGTTTCGGTTTGCTTTTAGTTCATGTTAATTTCGGTTTGGGTTGATTTCGGTTTCATTAAATATTGGATCAGGTTTGGTTCGGGTCGGATATCAGATTAAATTTGATTATCGTGTTCGAGTTAATATCAAGTATTATGTCGAGTAAATTAGTTATGGTAATCAGGTTCGGGTAAAGTTTACCAGGAAATTGTCAAGCATATAGTATATATCTTCAATTAGCACAAATTATGGTTTCAGTCCCTCATTTTTAAAGCATTTATTGTCCTCGTGCTTTTTAATATTTATATGATCTTTTTTCCCTGAGGTTTTTTGATGACATTAACAGAAAAATTCATGTCCGTTTCATTATAATTAATCACTATCTATATTCGAATCAGATTTAAATATCGGCTCGAATACTTTATGAAGAATGAAGAGATCGATCAATATTAGTGATGATAGTAGTTAAAGTGACTTGAATAGGGAAAGTTCATGTTCATAGGACTTCCTCTATTTCAAGGGAACCAAGGCCACAACAGGTAAGGAGTGAGTAGGCTATATTTATGGTTCATAGCTCAGTTTTCATAATGTAAAGGCTAAGCTTCAACTTCAATGGGCTCAAAACATTAAATGCTTTACCGTTTCTATACTTTTGGGCTAAATATATGGTAAGTTTGAATCTAGGTCACCACCAGATTGTCCATATTAGCATGGGGAAGAACATGGTGAATAGCCTGCAAGGACCATTTAACAAAAGATTTCTTCTGATATAAGACAATAAATTTACCAGCCTTGCATTGGACCATATATGCTTAGAAATCAACATTAAAGATAATCTTTCAACAATGACAGACTGGCCTTGCAACCTAGAAGTCTGATCCAGCAAAATTTACTGGAAAAACAGTTGAATACCAATCATATTCGATCAGATAGGCTTAACAAAGTCGACATTTCACATTCACCGGCGCCTTACTTTTACTCTAGTCCATTCAAAGCTCAACAATACTACTCTGTCCGCACCATCAGGTTTCTGCAACTCTGAGTGGAAAGGACCTGGTGGTACCATGCTGATGCTTTTCTTTCATACAATAAATTCTTCTCATCTTCATTAAGCTGCTCAAGTTTCGAGTCTGTATTCTCGAAATTTTGCCCGTTTCTTTCCTCAGGGAACCATAAGAATGAGCTTCTTCTTCAGATCACCAACTTCGAGCTGGTGTATTTAGGCATGGACCAAATGTGCCCACCAGTTACAACCTCTACTGCCCTCATAACTTTGTATTGATTCATGTAGTCCAACAAGTTGCACATCACAGGAGCACACTTTACACCATGCATCATCAATGTAGTTAGCAGATCCTATAACCTCAATATCTGCATTTTCATGATTGACGTCAGTAACATCAAGTTGAACTCGGCAGATTCATAGTTATCTTCATCGTAAGCATCTTCGACGCGCTGATATAGTCTTCCCGAAATTTAGCTCGATTTGTATGATTGGTACTCCTCTTTTCCCGTAAGACCCGAGTATCGTTTTTGTTCTAGTTGAGCAGGCATTGACACAATCTTCCCAGTTTTAGGACATCCCTTACAACTGAAGCAGCATTGGAAGTGAGCACCATTCCATTCATGGTATGCATGCTTTCATTCTTAAATTTTAAGAATGTCTACGAGACTATCTTTCTAATTAATAAGAAAAATAATTAACTATTAAAATATCTTATTGGCTACCGAGAAATTAAGTTATATCTTCAATCGTGGCTCTCGATCATGTAATTGAATTGACCTCAACTTATATAGAATAATTCCGATAATAAAGAAACAAATAGCAATAGTACGACCCCATTTTCGAATATTCTGAGTAAAGGACTACCCCCACCTATTTCTTACTTTGTTTGTCTTTCTATACGGTACCACCGCTCACCATAATTTACTCATATACAAGGAAAAAGAAAAGGGTGTGCTTTTGATCTTTGATCAGGTGAGTGGAGGAGCATGAAGTTTTGCAAGAGCTTAAGCATATTGATCGAAGAAGCTTTGCCTGATTGGAGGGATAAGTTTTTTCCGTACAAGGATTTGAAGAAGCAGCTGAAGTTGATTTACCCCCAAGGATGGCAGCGACAAGCAGCCTAATAAACGACCCAGATCGGATTCAACTTTCGAGGAGGAGGAGGGCGAGGTTTACAAGGAGGTGATGGATTTCGTTTTGCTGTTGGAAGCCGAGGTTGAGAAATTTAATGCCTTTTTTGTTGAAAAAGAAGAGGGTAAGCTTCTGAAATTCAACCTTTTATATGTAAAGTTTCCATTTTTCAAAAATTTTATGAGTTTTTATGGGATTAAATTGTTGGCCAACGACAGGGTTTTGTGTTTTTTATTGATATGATGTTTATAGATGATTATGTTGAAACTTTGTGGTGAACTCAGTGATGGTTTGTTGAAATTTTGAGGTTAGTGAAGTTAAAAAATGAATATTTTCCCTTATTCTGAATTCAAAGAGCTTTATTTGTAGAATTCTCTGCTGAACTGCCTGTCTTAGTATGGGGAAAAAAAAGAGATGGAAGACATCTGTTTTGGTACTTTGTGGTGAATTTAGTGATGGGCTTGTTGGAAAATTGAAGTTAACGAAGTGAAAAATGAATCTCTTCCCTCTTGTTTTTGTTATTATTTCCTTAATTCTGAATTCAGAGAGCTTTATTTATAGAATTCTCTCCTGAATTGCATGTTTTAGTGTGAAAAAAGGATGGAAGACGTCTGTTTTAGTACTTGTGGTCATTTTAGTGGTGATTTTGTTGAGAATTTGAAGTTAATGAAGTGAAAAGTTAATCTTTTCCCCCGTGTTTTTGTTATTTTTCCTTCATTCGGAATTCAGAGAGTTTTATTTATAGAATTCAATGCTGAACTGCATGTTTTAGTGTGAAAAAGGGATGACAGGCAAATCCTTTTTGGTACCTTTGGGATTTTCTCTTACAGTGGAGTTCATTGATGTAGCACGTGTTCTTTTGAAAGTTTTTAACTCTCTTCTTCGTGGTTTGAGCATATATATTTTTCATGTCCACTGACACTAACAAAGAAGCCCCGTTACAAAATAGAGATTGCAACAGCCAAGCCCACATCGGAAAATGCCTCGTTACAAAAAGAACGCGTAACGGAATGTTTATTGCTTTTTGTTAAGAAATATGAAGCAAGAGTTCAAGAAATGAATTCATTCATCTGTGTCAAATGAAAAACGATACAAAGTTATATATAAGCTCCTTTTAACAAACTAACTAAATTCTTCTTTAACTACACTAACTAACTGTAACAGTTAAATAACAAACTTCCTCTTCAACACTTTTGTCTTTGTAACTTGCAGGAGCTGCAAGACAAAGCAGAAAAGGCCAATGCATCAGACGGGGACTTAACAGAAGTGGGGAGAGAGATAGTGGATTTTCATGGAGAGATGGTTCTGTTGGAGAATTACAGTGCCCTTAACTATTCAGGTAGTAATCCTTTTTCTTATAAGCTGATATTGCTGATGAATGACTGAAAGCTAGAACTAACAATGCTTTCACAAATTGTGAGAATAATGTTTGTGGAATTGACAAATTCTTCTCAGAAATCAGCGTATTCGTGCTATGCAAATGTTAGCTAGCTTGACATAGTAGCTCTCTATCATGCCCGATTCATGTCCTTTTGCTTGATGTGTTAATTGTAAACTATGAACATTTTACTTGAAAGTTTTGTTTAGACGGACCACATTAAGTTAATACAATTCGATTCAAATGCCTATGTTGGTTATGTGTTCTTTTAAGTTATCTGTAAACTTTTGAACCTAAATGATGTACACAGGACTAGTGAAGATAATAAAGAAATACGACAAGCGAAGTGGTGCTCTTGTTCGCTTGCCCTTCATTCAAAAGGTCTTGCAACAACCTTTCTACAGGACCGATGTTCTTAGCAAGCTTGTGAAGGAGTGTGAGATGGTGCTCGAACGTCTTTTCACAATGAATGAGCCATCGGCCTCACCTGAAGCAACCGATGAGGAGCAAACCAACGAGACAGAATGTCAATCCAATACTTCTAGCAGAAGTAACAAAAGCTTGCTCAAAGTCTCGAAAGAACTTGCAGAAATTAAGGATATGGAGAATATGTATATGAAGCAAACCTTGTCAGCACTACACGTCTTGAAAGAGATCCGAAGTGGAAGCTCAACCGTGAGCATGTTGTAGATGTTTGATTTGTCCGGGGCCTATATCACTTGCAAATGAAAACAGTTTTGGGGGTTAAAAATCAGAAAAGAAAACGTGGAGACCATTTCTTTATTTTGTTCATCGTGGGTAATAAAAACTGAAATGTGCAGTTTTTACGTGGGGGAAATAAACTGTAAATGGAGGGGGAGGGTCAGTTTTTTAAGGAAATAACCACTCATCAACTATGACAGAAAAACCGGGGGGAAGAGTTAGAGAGCAAAAAAGCGAGAGAGGAATCGGGGACCATTTCTAAAAAAAAAACAACAGAAAACATATAGGGAGAAAGAGATCAAGCAGTGTAACAGACTCATTTTTCAGGAAAGCAATATTAAGCAAGGAGCAATTTTCTTGGTATTTCCTATCTTTAATTTAATTGCTAGCAATTTCCATGAATGTTTTTATTTCTAAGTAAGTGAAAATACAGAGAAGATGAACTAGTTACGTTGTATTGCTTAGTTTTGTTTTTTTTACTTGTATTGTGGCTATCATAGTGTGTAGTTGGGACGTTAATGAGAGTTAGGTTTCCTTGAGTAGCCACCATTCGTAAGTTAGAGGCGAATTCTTAAGAGAAATAAGTAGAAAATGGTGAGAGAACAGTGAGTTTACCTGTCTTTGCAATTTTCGCCTGGGGAACTCTCGGCGGCAATGGTGTTTGAAGGAGAAGAGCGACAATCGGCCTCCTTTTCTGGTCAGTAGCTTGCGTAGTAATGAGAGGGGGACGGTTGAAGAAGAAATGAAAAGAGGGAAGCGTTAGGTTGGGTAGGTTCTGTGTATAATTAGGTTAGACCTTTACTTAGTTTAGGTTTTATTTATTAATAGTTTTGGGTTAATTAATTTTTAGCCACCTAAATCTTAGGATAATTTGCTCTCCTTGTACTTTAGCCTCATATTTACACTTTAGTCACTTTTGGGTTGCTTTCGAATTTAACCTTTTGTGTTTGTTCTGATTTCGTTATTTTTCTAGTTTTAATTTTAGTTGTAATTTTGTCAGATTATTTATGTTAAAATCTCTTATATTTATGTGTGTTTTTATTTAAGTCCTTTTTTTAATTTTTAATTTGTATGTTTAATTTTACATTTATTCAAATTTAGTCATTATTTTAAACATATATATATATATGCACTTTTTAAAATTTATAGTTTAACATGTTATGATTTTGTTTTTATATTTAGGTCACATATGTACATTGTATGTTAATATGCATGGTTTACAATCCTTAATTAAAAAAGATGTATGTAATTTTTTTGTATGTCACGTTGTATGATATTTTTAATTCAGTTTAATTAATTTTGGCATGACATCCACTTTTTGCATAATTTGCATGATAGCCTCACTTGCATAACTCGATATATTCATAATTGGATTAAGGGTAATATATTTTTAATTTAAAATTGTTTTAAGTGGGCAATCATAACTGATTTGAGGTCTGCTTTTAATGACTTTAAAAAAAAAAGTGTATCCTGAAAGTGAAACAAAAAAATTTGATTCGTCACCTAAAATTTGGGAACGAGAGAAAAAGAAATGTTCGTTTATTTAAATATATCGAGAAAAGGTTGTTATATCTTTAAGATCTGGTCTCGATATTTGTAAATAATCGAACATTCTTTATCTTTCTAAAACGACTTGGTAATTTTAATTTAATTATTTTGAGTGCTTTTGAATGTTTTAAATTTACATTTTTATTTTATTGGATCAAAAATAAAAATAAATTCGAATTTGTAAAGTTCATTGCAAAGACGTTAATTAATCGACTAGGTACCGATTTAGGGCGTTGTGGGGGTGTTAATCCTTCCCCACACGTAACCGACTCCCGAACTCGAATTTTGGTAACGCTTACCTCAATTTGTTGTTTTAATTAAAATTAATTTTTATTTAAAATGACAAAGCATTTTTGGGTGCCCAATCACACCCTAATCAAATATTGGTAGCGACTCTTCGAACCGTATTTTTCGATCGTAAAGGAAATTCAAAATTTTTCGAAACGAGAGGTCTTTTAAATCGCATATGTTTTTAAAATAAAAAGAGACAATTAAGAATTAATGTGGTTTTCAAAATCTCACTTTTTTCACCTTTTAGAAAAAAATCGTTTCGACAGCTTGGCGACTCCGCTGGGGACTTTTTTTTTAGAAAGTCAAGCCGATAGTCGATTAATTAATTGTCTTTGCAATTGAAAATTACAAATTCGTTTTAATTTGATTTTTGATCCCTTGTTTGGTTTTTAAATAAGTTTCGTTTGTATTTTGATTTCTTTAATTTAATTTGATTGACAATTAAATAGTTGTACTAATCTGTTTGTTAATGATTTCAGAATAATTGTTTGTTTTAGGAATTGATTTTGAGTGTTTTTATTGTTTGTTTTTTTGCTTTTCCTCACACACTGCACAGCTGCATTATCATAACATGAGCTAAAACCCCGCTCCGTCCTATTTAAGTAGGAGTGAGAGACTATGCCCTCGTGTGGTTCTCACCTCCGCATGGGATAGTGGATCGCTCCTGGAGCTCACGCCTTATGGTCCTCGTGATGGTAATCACCTCCGCATGGACATAAGGAGGTGTGTTTTCTCGAAATTGAACTCGATCCCCTAAAGCCTGTGATGGGCCAGGATTGAGGATTCGGCAGCCTAAAGGGGCACCGGCAAGGACAATTCGAGAACCTATTACTTTAGAACCTAACCCTGCACATAGTGAACGTAGAGCCTGAACTTAGGTTGAGCCAAACCCGAACCTTAAGAATCCCGTGAGGAGGGTACACAAAGAAAAGCTTTTTTGAGTCATTTATTTTCATTTTTTTGAATAAATGCATGCGAACTAGATATCATGCGGTTAGGATTTATTTTTGTGAATAACAAAGCATGGGGGTAGATATCATATTGGGTAGGATCTGATAAAGCATGATTGGGTAGCAAGCATGTGTGGGTAAAATTCTTGAATAAATTAAAATCCCGACTTAATTGCTTTATGTTTACTAACCGATCTTTTGTTATCTTTGCCTTGTTTCTTTTCTGTTTTGCATTGCACGATCTATTACATGGTGTTGATTTGGGATCGATGTCCATATAGAAGGCCAGTAATATGGAACGAACGGTTCAGAAAGAGGTTGAAGACAATGCAGATATTTTAAGGTGGTCGGAACAGTCCCAACTGACCAATGGGGATAGCGTGATGCTTGGATACGTGTCGGAGTTATTTGGTTACACTCACATCAACGTACGTCAGAATGATCTGAATGAGCTAAGAGACGTATGGGGAAGATGGGAAGCAGCCGATAAGGAGATTGTTTTATTAGTTGTACGGCGATATTCCTTATCTTCTGGATGTTCCTATTGACCGAAATATGTTTAGAGCATTGGCACAGTTCTGGAATCCGACTTATAGCTGTTTCACATTTGGTAGAGTGGATCTAACACCAACAATAGAGGAGTATCAAGCTTTGGTCCGTTGTTCGAGGTCTCAGATGGATAGAGTATATACCAAGCTGCCAGTCACTCCTTCATTTAAGAAGAAATTACTATTCATGATCGGAATGAGTGAAGATTGGGTAATCAGAAACATTAAGAAGAAGGGAGACAGTGAGTGTATCTCTTGGGCTGCTTTGAAAGAAGTAATTGATCATCACCCTGATAAGAGAAAGAAGCTTGACTTGTTTGATTTAGGGATTTATGGGCTCGTTATTTTTCCAAAGGTGTTAGGATATGTAGACGTATCAGTCGTTGACCTGTTTGAAAGATTAGACAAGCGCGTGGATCATGTTCCATCTATTCTAGCTGAGACGTTCCGGTCTTTGAGTTCTTGTAGGCGCGAGGGAGAAGGACGCTTTATAGGATGTGCGCCTTTGCTGCTAGTGTGGATTCTGAGTCATTTCAAACATGTTGAAAGAGCACCAGGACGAGTGTTTCTAGAGGGGTTTTCGCCTTTGAAAGATTTTCTTTCTAAAGAATGGCCTGGGGGCTTCACCGAAGAAAAATGGATGGTCATCTTCAAGGATATCAGAGATGGAGATATTTTGTGGTGAGCTTCGTGGAATACCTCTTCGGATATACTTTACCGATGTGGAGAGCGAGATTGGGTTCCTTTGTCAGGTATATGGGGTTCTGTTGGGTATGCACCGCTACTAGTTTCCAGACAGTATGGATCGAGGCAGTTCATTCCAGCCACGTGGGACTTGGTAGGATTGGATTTTGCATTCAAAGGAGATCAGTATAAGGGTAAAGTTAAAGGGGTTGTTGAGGCCTGGAAGTAAACTCGTCGCGTGAATTTGTTTACCTATGATCTCGAGTTATCTCAAGAGTACGAGCAGTGGAGAAGCGGTCGAGTAAACGACAACATCCCAATAGTGAATCCTGAAAATATTCAGCCGGTGGAGGAACAGTTGAGAGTGCTGCCATCTCCATTAGAGTTAGCCAAGCGCGATTTCGAAGCAGAACAGAGACAATGGAGAATGACTTTACAGAAGCTAGAAGATGAAGTGTATCAAAAGGGATTGGAGATTAATATTCAGAAGAGTAGAGCAGATCAAATTGAAAAAGTAGAGAAACAACTTCGGCTAGACTTTGACGATCTTCGGTCAACTTATCAGCGAATGGTAAAAGGTCAGGCAGGTTCTAGCTCGAGTAAGTCTGTCGAATTGAGGCAAGAGGTGGCGAGCCTCAAAAGAGTAGCCGGAGAGAGTCAAGAAGAGCTCAAGCAAAGTAGGCACCAAGTGAAGATTTTATCGAAAGAAAAGGATTCTTTAGAGCAGCGGTTACAAAAGAGTCAAGCTCAGAATGAGAAGTTGAAAGAGAAAATTTCAAGTTTATAGACTGCATTACGACGATACCGAAATAGGGAAGGTAGCTCGAGCCAGGGGGAGGTTGAAAGTCTGAAAAAACAAGTGAGTGAGCTTGAAGCCATGGTTCAAGATTTTCAGAGGCAATCAAGTGAGCTATCGATAGTTCCTTATGAGGGGGATATACAATGGCGTTTTCGATGGGAGCGAGCCCAGGCGAGAGTTAAGCAAAGAGAATACCTTATTGCTTGTTACTTAGGACACGCGCGGAGAATAGCTCAATATTTGGTCATTTTATCCGAAGAAGCTACTGATGTGACTGAAGAACTGGATCTCGAGGCTGAAGAAAACCAGAAGATCGTGGAGTTGCTAGCACATGTACAGCAAATCGGAGAGATGGTGCATATTTATTTGTGATATGTTTCAACTTTGTAATTGAACGTCGTTCTAATATAAAGAGTTTTTCTAAGGAGTCGTTCCAAGATTAACACCCTGCATTTTGCATATGCATTTTTAATACATTTAAATTTTTGCGTAACATTTTATTAATTCATATCATAGTTTCATATTTATAATAAATATCAGCGATAACAAATGGCTCTGTGACAGAGTAATACTGGAAAATCCCAAGCATATCTACAGAACCAGGAAGAAAGTTATGGAAGACAACTTGCCCAATTGAGAAGGCTCAGTTGGAGTTACAAGATAATATCAAAAAATGCAAGAAGAGATGAATGCCCAAAAGGAGATGTTTGCCAAGTTTGCGAGTATGTTAGAAGGAAGAATCCAGAACATGAGAAAAGCCCTATGCCAGAAGGTGTAATCGAGGACCCACTTCATCATCCAGTGTTAACCCCAGAACAATCTCAGAACGTTCAAGTGACCCCTGTTCATGTCGGGCAGGTGCATATTAATCCAGTTGGTGCTTTTGTTAACGTACAGCCTGGATCTAGTTCATATCAGGAAGAACATCAATATCATCAAGTTCCGGACCTTGATGAGAAGCCAAGAAGGACCAAACAATCTGTTGGAAGAGAAATGGAAGCAGTTAGAAAGAAAGGTCAGAGCCATGAAGGAAGATACCAGTGTCTATGGATTGACGCAAAGGAGTTAAGTCTAGTTCCTGATCTGGTCTTGCCTCCAAGTTTAAAGTTCCTGACTTTGAGAAGTTTGATGGTACTAGGTGTCCCTCTGCGCATATCACGATGTTTTGTAGGAAGATGATCGGATACATAGGGGACGATCAATTGTTGATACACTGCTTTCAGAAAAGCTTAACTGGCTCGGCAATCCGATGGTATAACCAGCTGAGTAGAGCTAATTAAATCGTGGAAAGACTTGGCTAAGTCCTTTCTTGAGCAATACAAACATGTGAAGATGTTAGGCCAACATGATGATGTTGCAAGGAATGGAAAAGAAGTCTAACGAGAGTTTTAGACAATATGCTCAAAGATGGAGAGATGTAGCAGTGCAAGTCCACCCGCCATTGGAAGAGGAGGAAACAAATATGCTTTTTGTCAACACCTTAAAGGCTCCTTTTTTCTCGCATCTTATCGGTAATCCTTATCGAAGTTTTGCTGATGTGGTTACAGCAGGAGAAATGATTGAAATGGCGATTAAGAGTGGAAAGCTCGAATGAGGAGAGTCTAGTAAGAGGCCACCAACGAGGAAAAAGGAAAGCGAAGTCAGTAATGTGAGGCAGTACGATTCTAATAACATCACTGTTTCCCGTCCTCAAGGAGCAGGGTCGTCAACACAAAATGATAATAGACAAGGGGCAAGGGACCAGAGGAGAGAGAGGCCTCAATTTGACCCCATCCCGATTACTTATAAGGAATTGTTTCAGATTTTGTATGATCGACATGTGGTTTCGCCGTATCACGTGACTCCAATACAAACTCTTTTTCCCAAATGGTATGATGCTAGTGCTCAGTGTGAGTACCATGTAGGGAACCCTGGGCATTCCATTGAGAATTGTACTGCTTTTAAGAAGGTTGTCCAAGCTTTGAGAATGAGGAATGTCATCAACTTGGTGACAGTGAGCAGCCAAATATAGCTCAGAATCCGTTGCCAAACCATGCAGGGGCAGGAGTTAACGCGATTACTGAAGAGAAAGAAAATAGAATTGTAAAGAATGTTAGTGAGGTGGTATCACCCATGAGTTGGGTGTGGTGCCAGATGGTCAAGGTAGGATTGTTGAAGCCCAGTTTGATGGGTGAACAACTTAACAGTGGATAGGTGTGTCAGTATCATAACAGTGAAGGACACAGTATTCAGCAATGTCTTGACTTTCTATCTTTGGTACAAGACATGATGGACATTAAAGAAATTGAGTTCTTTAGAGAGATTGTTGAAGAAGAGGAAGCGGAAGTTTACGCTTCAGAAGGATCGTCTAAAGGGGTATACAATGCCAGTTGTCCCCTAATTATTACTCCCAAAAATCGAGTTGCTGAGAAGGTAGCCCCGAAAGTGGTTATTACACCTCCATCTCCATTCCCATATCGGGATAATAAACAAGTGCCTTGGAGATATGATTGCCAGATGGGAGATGTAACAAAAGAGAATGAGGAAGTAGATGAGATGGGACGCTTTACTAGAAGCGGTAGGTGTTATTCTCTTAATCCACCTAAAGAGTCTGAGAAGAAGGTTGCAGTTGATAAGGGGAAAAAGGTTGATGTGCAGATAGAAGAAGATAAGCCTGTTATCAATGAACCAGTAACCGAGAGTGAAGCGGTAGAATTTTTGAAGTTTTTGAAGCATAGTGAATATAGTGTTGTGGAACAGTTACACAAGTTGCCTGCCCGTATTTCTGTTTTATCATTACTTTTGAGTTCAGAGGCCCATAGGAATGCTCTGTTAAAGGTTTTGAACCAGACTTTTGTTCCGAAAGAGTTGCCCATTGAAAAGTTAGATCGTTTAGTTTCCAATGTACAAGCTGATAATTTTTTATCTTTTTCTGAGGATGAAATCCCTTATGGGATGATGGGTAATCAGAAGGCTTTGCACATCACAGTTAAATGTAAAGGGCATGTGTTGTCCCGGGTTTTGGTTGATAATGGTTCGGCTTTGAATGTGATGCCCTTAGTGACTTTGAAGAAGCTTCCATTAGATAGTACGCTTATGAGAACCTGCCAAAGTGTGGTTCGAGCTTTCGATGGGACTAAAAGAGAAGTGTTGGGCAAGATTGATGTTCCTCTGAATATTGGTCCAGCAACTTATGAAGTGGAATTTCTCGTAATGGACATTATGCCTACGTACAATTGTTTGTTGGGAAGGCCTTGGATTCATCAGGCCGGTGCAGTTCCGTTCACATTGCACCAGAGACTGAAATTTGTGATTGATGGAAGGTTTGGTATGTATTCATGCTGAAGAGGACATTATTGCTTCTGTTTCTACTACTGCTCCGTATATTGAAGTTGATGAGCAAGCCGTCGAGTGTTCTTTCAGATCGTTGGAGTTTGTTAATGCTACGTTCGTGGCCGAAGGTAGGAAGATACCAAAGCCTCGATTGTCAGATTGTACCAAGATAGGGCTCAAATTGACTCTTGGAAGAGGAGCGAAAGTTGGAAAGGGGTTAGGTCGACTGTTGTAAGGATCGGTGAATCCAATATGCCCTGTTACTAAAAGAGATCGATTTGGTTTGGGGTATCAGCCAACTCCGAGGGATAAGCTGAGGGGAATTAAGAAGGGTCAGGAAATGAGAAAGGCCAGATTGGTTGGTGAAGACCTTAGCTGGGAACCCATGACCTTCCCGCGGTTGAGCAGTATTTTCATATCTGGAGGGTATATGTTTCAAGGGAATTCAAGGAACACTGAGGTGATGGTTGAGGATGCCTTGGGAGATTTAGGCATTAACGTTATAACTGATGATGAATTTGAGGAAATGAGAGTTATGGGCATTTATCCTGCACCGCCGGGCTTCGTGTTAAACAATTGGACGGGGAAGAACTGCCTGTAGTTTACAAATCTTTACAGAGTACACTGGAACTTTCTCCCTTTTGTTCATACCCTGGGGCAATAGGTGATTTTATATAAAGGGTTAAGTTGTTTGTTTTTTCTTGCTTTCAATAAAAGATGCATTCTGTTAGCTCCAAATGGCAAACATTCTCCCATGCATTTCATTCATTCATTCTTTGTTGTATATATGTATGTATTTATTTATTTCTATTTATTTATATGGGAAAAGATCCTCCCATATGTATATATGTATATATCTTCTTTTCCATTATTTTTCAGGAGCTCAGATATCAATAATGAATGCTAATGACTCTGACCCGGAGATGATTTCGAGAAGCCTATATGTCAAGAGGAGATCGGATTGTGATGATGAAGGATGTGAACTACCTTCTGAATTGCTGAAAATGGTGGAGAATGAAGATAAGAAGATTCTACCTCATAAAGAGTCTACTGAGAGTTTGAATTTGGGGATGGATGAGGATAAGTGAGAAATAAAGATTGGTACCACTCTGTCAGTTGGAGGTCGACATGATTTGATAGAATTGCTTCAAGAATACAAAGATGTGTTTGCTTGGTCATACGAAGATATGCCGGGTTTAGATACAGAACTGGTGTTCAAACTTCCAATAAAGCCTGATGTAAACCGGTACAACAAAAACTGAGAAGAATGAGACCTAAGATGCTGCTCAAGATTAAAGAGGAAGTGAAGAAACAATTTGATGCCGGGTTTCTTAAAGTGGCTAAATATCCTGAGTGGGTGGCAAATATTGTCCCAATATCGAAGAAGGATGGAAAAGTTCGAATGTGTGTCGACTACAGGGATCTCAACCGAGCTAGTCCAAAAGATAATTTTCCTTTGCCACATATAGACACGCTAGTGGATAATACTGCTGGAAATTCTTTGTTCTCTTTTATGGATGGTTTCTCTGGCTATAATCAAATTAAGATGAACCTGAAGATATGGAAAAAAACGACGTTCGTTACCATGTGGGGAACGTTTTGTTATAAAGTAATGCCGTTTGGATTGAAGAACGCCGGGGCAACATATCAAAGGGCCATGGTGACGTTATTTCACGACATGTTGCATAAAGAGATAGAAGTTTATGTCGATGATATGATTGTCAAAGCTAGGACAGAGGAAGAACATATTGAGAATTTGAGAAAGCTCTTTAAAAGACTAAGAAGATGCCAGCTAAAACTCAACCCAAACAAGTGTACTTTTGGGGTGACATCTGGGAAGTTATTGGGATTCTTAGTAAGCCAAAAAGGAATTGAAATAGACCCAGATAAAGTAAAAGCTATTCAAGACTTGCCACCCCCACGAACACAAAAAGAAGTCAGCGGATTTTTGGGGAGATTGAATTACATAGCTCAGTTTATTTCGCAGTTGACTGAAAAGTGTGATCCCATATTCCACCTTCTTCATAAGAATAACTCAGGGGAATGGAATGAGGATTGTCAAAGAGCTTTTGAAGCAGTGAAAAGATATTTGTCGAGCACTACAATTTTAGCGCCACCCATCTCAAGCAAACCCTTGATTCTTTATTTGTCAGTTTATGAAAATTCAATGGGGTGTGTGCTGGGGCAACGTGACCAAACTGAGAAGAAAGAAAGGACTATTTATTATCTCAGCAAGAAGTTCACTGAATGTGAGACAAGATACTCACCCATTGAAAAGTTGTGTTGCGCTTTAGTATGGGCTACCCGAAGGCTTAGACAATATATGTTGTATCATACTACTTGGCTTATATCCAAGCTTGATCCCTTGAAATATCTAATGGGTGTGCCTGCATTATCTGGAAGATTAGCTCATTGGCAGATCCTATTGTCCGAATTTGACATCCAGTATATAAACTAGACGGCAATTAAAGGAAGTGCTATAGCGGAATTCATTGCAAGCATGGCTTCGGAAGAATATGAGTCGTTGAGCTTTGATTTCCCAGATGAGGATTTAATGGTCATTTCGGTAGAAGAAGCAGTGGCATCCACTAGTAAATATTGGAAGTTGAACTTCGATGGTGCTTCAAATGCCTTGGGACATGGAATCAGGGCGATTTTGGTCTCACCAGAGGGAGAGCATTATCCTTTCACCAGTCGGCTTAATTTTGATTGTACAAACAATATGGCTGAGTATGAAGCTTGTGTTCTGGGTCTTAGAGCTTCTGTTGAACGCAAAGTAAAAATGCTTAAAGTGTATGGGGATTCAACTTTGGTAATTTACCAAGTCAGGGGAGAATGGGAGACAAAAGATCCTAAGCTTGTAGAATACCGTAAGTTAGTTATGGAACTTGTTGAAGAATTTGATGAAGTAACTTTCAATTACCTCCCCAGAGAAGAGAATCAAATGGCAGATGCCTTAGCCACACTGGCAGTAGCATTTAAGATGAGCGAATATTCAAATATGATGCCCATTGAAATGAAGGCTTATGAGTATCCAGCCCATTATTTTAATATTGAAGAGGAAGAAGATGGAAACCTGGTATTATGATATCTTGCAATATAAAGGTATCAGAGTTATCCAGAACAGGCTACTGAGAATGATAAGAGAACCATTAGAAGAATGGCATCAGGGTATGTGCTTGATGGTGAGACCCTATACAAGAAAAGTCTGGATCAGGTCTTGTTAAGATGTGTGGACGCGAAAGAAGCCAAATTGATTCTTGAAGAAGTGCATGAGGGAATATGTGGTACCCATGCTAATGGGCATGCTATGGCTAGGCAGATTATGAGATTTGGGTATTATTGGTCAACTATGGAACAGACTGTATCAATTATGCCCGAAAATGTCACAAGTGTCAGATTATGGAGATAGAATACATACTCTCCTCATCCGTTACATGTAATGACAGCTCCGTGGCCATTCTCAATGTGGGGCATGGATGTTATTGGACAAATTTCGCCCAAAGCTTCAAATGGTCATCGCTTCATTCTGGTAGCCATAGATTATTTCACCAAGTGGGTAGAAGCATCTTCTTACGCAAATGTTACCCAGTCTACAATATGCAAATTTTTGAAGAAGGAGATCATTTGTAGATATGGTTTGCCCGAGAGGATTATCTCTGATAATGCGTTGAATTTAAATAATAAGATGATGGACTCGGTCTGTAAACAGTTCAAAATAAAGCATCATAATTCCACCACTTATCGCCCGAAGATGAATGGGGCAGTAGAGGCGGCCAATAAGAACATCAAAAGGCTCATAGAGAAGATGACTGAGACTTATAAAGATTGGCATGAGAAGTTGCCATTTGCTCTGTTTGCCTATCGAACTTCTGTACGAACGTCAACTGGGGCAACTCTATTTTCTCTGGTATATGGGATGGAAGCTGTTTTACCTATTGAGGTGGAAATTCCCTCACTTCGGATTTTGTCAGAGGTAAAGCTCAATGAGGCAGAATGGGTCCAAACTAGGTATGACCAGTTGAATTTGATTGAAGAAAAGAGATTGAAAGCTATTTGTCATGGTCAGTTGTACCAAAAACGTATGATACGGGCACATGGTAAGAAAGTTCGCCTTCGAGAATTCCATGAGGGAGATTTGGTGCTTAAAAGGATTTTGCCTATTCAGAAGGATTTCAGAGGAAAATGGATGCCCAATTGGGAATGACCTTATGTTGTCAAGAAGGCCTTTTCTGGGGGAGCTCTAGTCCTAACTGAAATGGATGGATCAGAATTACCATATCCAGTGAATTCCGACGCTGTTAAGAGATATTTCGCTTGAATAAGAAATAAAAGAGAAAAAATGAAAAAATGAAAAAAATAATAATAAAAATGAGAAGAAGAAAAAGAAGAAAAAATGAGAAAAAATGGAAAAAATGAAGAAAAAATGAAAAATAAAAAATGAAAAAAGGGAAAAATGAAAAAAAGAGAAATAAAAGGAGGGTTCAAGATGAAAACCCGAAAAGGGCATCTTGGAACCAAAGGAAGTCTCAAGTTGAAAACCCGTAAAGGGCAATTTGAGTTTTGTTTAAATTCAGAATTCGTGCATGGTGGAGGTTCTGAATTGATTTTGGAAGTGGAAAGAGCTCTTGACATGGTTAGTAACAATGACAGTTGACGATCAGGGTTGAGACCAAAGATTAATGAGTCTCGATTGAAATAACCAAGAGAAATTGAATGCACATTAGATTCAATACTGGTTTAGGGCATCCAATGATAGAGATCTGGGAGTTTAGAAGCAGTTTCATACTCTTAAGCATCACAATTTTGGAGATCTTTTTGACAGAAGCTACACTCGAGACATTCTAACGGCGTGCCAATTCAAAAGCATTTGCATTATTAATATTTGAAGACGCCTACTCTTTTGTTCTTTTATTGTTTCCAGTTAAAAGTTTGCCATGTAGTTACCTGAAAATTCTCGACATTTATATAAATAAAGAGATGTCTTTCCTTGTTCGTTTCCCTCTTGTAAACATCTTATTTTGAAAGGTTAAAACATATAGCTTAACTTGAAGTACATGAGATCATTTTGTATTATTGTGCAAAAGGTTTTGGAAAATGCAGGTATTCTAAAGCTGATGATGGTTTTAACATGTAAGCTTTGTGTGGTTACGGGAAAATGAAATCTTGAAATTCATGGAAAATCTCAGCCATGAGAAGAAGACCTAAAGAGATCGTCATTAATTAAGAAGTTGGTTATGGGTACTGGTGGGTTTTCAGGAAAGAAAGAAGTCAAGGCCCTGTTAAGCTGAGAAATATGGAATTGAGATTGTTAGCTGGGGTGAACTGGTCAAACGTTATGTGCCCAAGATGAAGCCGAGTTCCATTGAGATCAAAAGGAGATAGTGTTCCTTCGAAGAAGAAAATGCATTAAATTGCATAATGGCATACATTTTAGGCATGAATAGGATCATGGCATTCATAATTGCATGATGACTTAAATATTTATAGGTTTCACATGGATAGTTGAAGATTGAAGATATTGAAGCATCGAGATGAACATAACTGGTTTTGAGATTTTGAAAAGAATGATGTTTATACGAAAACTGAGCGCCAAAGCAGATTCACGTATCCAATGGTTTCCAGACAAGTTTTCGCGACGGAGATGGATTTTCAGAAATTTTATCAAATTCTAAATTTTTGAGTATAATATTTTCAAACATACATTAATGATTGGTAATGTTTGATTTACAAAGTTGGACCTTCGAAACAGGTCAATCTTAAACCTTCACGAAAGAGCAGTAAAGCAATTCAAACTTAAGCCTTCATGGAAGAGTTGTGAAGCAAATCATCATAAGCCTTCTCGGAAGAGTAGTGAAGCAAACTCATTTTATGAAGATCGAGTTCTATACTCTCTGATAGAATAGGGAGCGGACCCGTTTATTGAAGATCGAGTTCTATACTCTCTGATAGAATAGGGAGCGGACCCATTTGTTGAAGATCGAGTTCTATACTCTTTGATGGAATAGAGAGTGGACCCGTTTGTTGAAGTTTGTTCGAGTCCCATACTCTCTGATAGAATAGAGAGCGAATTCGTTTGTTGAAGATTGTTCGAGTTCTATACTCTCTGAAGGAATAGAGAGCGGACCCGTTTGTCGAAAATTGTTTGAGTCCTATACTCTCTCAAAGAATAGAGAGCGGACTCGTTTGTTGAAGATTGTTCAAGTTCTATACTCTCTGAAGGAATAGAGAGCGAACCCGTTTGCTGAAGATTATTCGAGTCTTATACTCCCTGAACGAATAGGGAGCAGACGCATTTGCTGAAGATTGTTCGAGTCTTATACTCCCTGAAGGAATATGGAGCGGACCCGTCATCCGAAGCTTTTTCAAGTTTCATTTATCCCGAAGTAACAGTGGAGTGCTTTAATCTTTTGAAGTTCTCATGGCCGGACAAATTTGACCATATTTTAATCTTTGCTCTATTCTCGTTACACGACAATAAGCAAAGAGGGGCAGCTGTAGATGTTTGATTTGTCCGGGGCCCATATCACTTGCAAATGAAAATAGTTTTGGGGGTTAAAAACCAGAAAAGAAAACGTGGAGGCCATTTCTTTATTTTGTTCATCGTGGGTAATAAAAACTGAAATGTGCAGTTTTTACGTGGGGGAAATAAACTGTAAATGGAGGGGGATGGTCAGTTTTTTAAGGAAATAACCACTCATCAACTATGACAGAAAAAACGGGGGGGAAGAGTTAGAGAGCAAAAAAGCGAGAGAGGAATCGGGGACCATTTCTAAAAAAAAAACAACAGAAAACATATAGGAGAAAGAGATCAAGCAGTGTAACAGACTCATTTTTCAGGAAAGCAATATTAAGCAAGGAGCAATTTTCTTGGTATTTCCTATCTTTAATTTAATTGCTAGCAATTTCCATGAATGTTTTTATTTCTAAGTAAGTGAAAATACAGAGAAGATGAACTAGTTACGTTGTATTGCTTAGTTTTGTTTTTTTTACTTGTATTGTGGCTATCATAGTGTGTAGTTGGGACGTTAATGAGAGTTAGGTTTCCTTGAGTAGCCACCATTCGTAAGTTAGAGGCGAATTCTTAAGAGAAATAAGTAGAAAATGGTGAGAGAACAATGAGTTTACCTGCCTTTGCAATTTTCGTCTGGGGAACTCTCGGCGGCAATGGTGTTTGAAGGAGAAGAGCGACAATCGGCCTCTTTTTGGTCAGTAGCTTGCGTAGTAATGAGAGGGGGGGGTTGAAGAAGAAATGAAAAGAGGGAAGCGTTAGGTTGGGTAGGTTCTGTGTATAATTAGGTTAAACCTTTACTTAGTTTAGGTTTTATTTATTAATAGTTTTGGGTTAATTAATTTTTAGCCACCTAAATCTTAGGATAATTTGCTCTCCTTGTACTTTAGCCTCATATTTACACTTTAGTCACTTTTGGGATTGCTTTTAAATTTAACCTTTTGTGTTTGTTCTGATTTTGCTATTTTTCTAGTTTTAATTTTAGTTGTAATTTTGTCAGATTATTTATGTTAAAATCCCTTATTTTTATGTGTGTTTTTATTTAAGTCCTTTTTTTAAATTTTAATTTGTATGTTTAATTTTACATATATTCAAATTTAGTCATTATTTTAAACATATATATATATATATATATATATATGCACTTTTAAAATTTATAGTTTAGCATGTTATGATTTTGTTTTATATTTAGGTCACATATGTACATTGTATGTTAATATGCATGGTTACATCCTTAATTAAAAAAGATGTATGTAATTTTTTTTGTATGTCACGTTGTATATTTTAATTTAGTTTAATTAATTTTGGCATGACATCTACTTTTGCATAATTGCATGATAGCCTCACTTGCATAACTCGACATATTCATAATTGGATTAAGGGTAATATATTTTAATTTAAAATTGTTTTAAGTGGGCAGTCATAATGATTGAGGTCCGCTTTTAATGATTTTAAAATAAAAGTGTATCCGAAAGTGAAACAAAAAAATTGATTCGTCACCTAAAATTTGGGAACGAGAGAAAAGAAATGTTCGTTTATTTAAATATATCGAGAAAAGGTTGTTATATCTTTAAGATCTGGTCTCGATATTTGTAAATAATCGAACATTCTTTATCTTTCTAAACGACTTGGTAATTTTAATTTAATTATTTTGAGTGCTTTTGAATGTTTTAAATTTACATTTTATTTATGGGATCAAAAATCAAAATAAATTCGAATTTGTAAAGTTCATTGCAAAGACGTTAATTAATCGACTAGGTACCGATTTAGGGCGTTGTGGGGGTGTTAATTCTTCCCCACACGTAACCGACTCCCGAACTCGGATTTTGGTAACGCATACCTCAATTTGTTGTTTTAATTAAAATAATTTTTATTTAAAATGACAAAGCATTTTTGGGTGCCCAATCACACCCTAATCAAAGATTGGTGGCGACTCTTCGAACCGTATTTTTCGATCGTAAATGAAATTCAAAATTTTTCGAAACGAGAGGTCTTTTAAATCGCATATATTTTTAAATTAAAAAGAGACAATTAAGAATTAATGTGATTTTCAAAATCTCACTTTTTTCACCTTTTAGAAAAAAATCGTTTCGACACATGTTCTCACTGCCGCCTTTGCAAAATCACACGTTAGACAATCGGAAGAAAATCACTGTGTTGAAAGAGGCAGCCAAATAAGTTCCACTTTTTTTTTACCTTTTGTATTTTAAAATATATGCTGCAATATAATGACCAAGCTCTGTATTTAAATCCAATTTCTAGTTGGAACTTGTATGACCCCTTTTCGTATCAACGGTTTTAAATACCAGAACATGTGGTTTTGATCTTATACACAATTTCTCGTTGGTGTTCTTACCCACTACTTGGTAATACTAGGCTGCTAGGCTTTAGCGTTGGTGTTCTTTTGGTGATGCACTGAAATGGTTTCTTCTCGAGTTGGAGAATTCGGTTTTTGGCATTGATGTTTCCGGCAAAGGATGTGTGAGCGAGAGAGTGTCGGAATTTGTAGTTCGAGATGCTCTCCGATGATATATTCCTCTCAGCTACCATTTAGTTTCCCAATTAATCTCAAACCTCTATCCAACGCACTTTACATGAATGATCTAAACATTTAGGAAACCCATTTTTTAACTTTCACATGAAAATCTTCTGTAGTCTGTGATTTTTAACCTTTAAAACCCCTTAAAAAATTCTTAAGGTTCCAATGGTTCAATCTGCAACACACCATTTCCAGTGAAAATGTCTATAGTAGCAGAAGCACTGGTTACCTCAGGTCTTTTCCGATGGTTCAGTGAAACGCTTTGCACCCGAAATAGCTCCCGCCACCGAAGAATCCTGTGGTGGATTCAAGTCTAAGGATGTGATCATCGATCCATTGAAAGCCATAACGGGGAGGATTTTCCTTCCTGATATACCAGGACCCTGTACTCTGCTTCCGGTTCTGATTTACTTCCATGGTGGTGGATTCTGTATCGGTTCAACCACATGGCTCGGCTACCACCATTTCCTTGGAGATTTCTTGTTGTGTCCCAATCCCTTATCCTTTCTATCGACTACCGTTTGGCACCCGAAAAACCGCCTCCCTATAGCTTACAACGATTGTTATAGCTCCCTGGAATGGCTATGCAACCAATTTACAAACGAACCCTGGTTGAAGCAAGCTGATCTTTCTCGCGTGTTTCTCTCTGGAGACAGTGCCGGTGGGAACATTGTTCATCAGGTCGCTATTAAAGCAACGAGGAACAAAACTTACATGTTAAGATTAGGGGATTATTGTTGATACCTTATTTGGTAGTGAAAAAAGGACTGAGAAAGAGAGGGAAGATGGTGCAGCCGGCTATGTGGCAATGAACGACATGTTTTGGAGGCTAAGCATACCTGACTGGTCGAACCGCGATTACTACGGATGTAACTTTGAGAATAAAGATGTTTCCGATGCCGAATGGAGAGAGTTTCCTGCGGTGGTGATTTATGTGGCCGGTTTGGATTTCTGAAGGAAAGGGGAGTGATGTATGCTGAGTTTTTGCAAAGGAAAGAAGTGAAATGGTGAAACTCGTGGAAACCGAAAACGAGTCTCATGTCTTTCATGTGTTCCATCCTAAATCGGAGGCAACTCGGTCGCTCCAGCTACAGATGAGTGAGTCATGAAGAACAATTAACTTGCAGGTTAATGCTGCGCTACTGAATATATTAAACTGAAATCCATTATGTATAGAACGGTAATAGCCATAAATAGTGATAGCCTTGTCTACATCAAAGCATAATAAATGGATATGATATGGGTTGATCAAGCATCAAATGCTGCAAATCATAAGATAATACATACATACATACATGCATCATTGTAAAGGCAATCCTACTGATCATCAGTGCTCATAAAGCCCCCAATGAAGCCAGCACCATTGCAATTCCCACATAACATCTGCTTTTTGCCTCTGCAAAAATGATCAAATAATACCAAGTGATTTCATGGACAAGAAAAGATCAATACACAAAGATGAAACATGAACATAAAGGTTTAAGTTTTGTTACCCGCAAAGCCAACAGGAATCACCAGCTTTAAATTCTCCATTGAAGAAATCAACAGCGTTCACTCCGTTACCTTTGCACTGAGAGCAAACGACTGCACCTGTCAGAGCAATAGGTCTAATTACGGTTTTAGTCCCTGTACTATGCTGAACTTTGGGATTTAATCCATCTAATTTTCCCTAATTTGATATCCTTGCAATATAGTCAGCTTAGCTTAGCTTACCATTTCCATCGCAATCACCACAAATAACACTATTTGGTTTGGTTTTTCGCTTACTTGGGGTAGCCTATTAGCAAACAGAAGAAGCAACAAGTGAAACTACAAATACCGAAACTAACCCAAACCCGAAATCGAAGTCGGTACATTTATGGAGAGGGTGTTTCTGACCTTGGCTTTTACAGTGAAATTTGGCAGTGGAACAATTTTGGAATGAACCATGGTGATGAAAAACCTTGGGATTGGAAGGAATAATAGAACTGAAAATTGTACCTGCAATCATGTTGCAGAAGATGTTAAAAGTAAATACCAGTTATACATACATACATATATATATATGTAGGTATGTATGTACGTATGTATATATGAATGTAGAGAGGGGAAGTACGTGGTTTTTGTATGGATATAAAGGGTGGTAAGTGTGGTGCTGAGGATGAAGCAGAGGCCATTTGTAGCAGAGAGATAATTAGAGCTGTAAACTGATGAGCATTAGTTACTTGGTTTTTGCTGCTATGGTTGGATGGTTGGCAATCAAAGGACAAGCTTATCGGATTATATATTTTTAGCAATCCCTTTCAAATTTGGACAATCTTAGATAGATCTATCTACTAATATTTTCATTTCATAAATGTTCTTAACAAATTTAGAAAGAAATGGTGTAAAATTATGGCAAAGATGAAAGACCAATTATAGGCCCATTCCATCAACAAAAGAACAAAACATCCCAAGCTAAAAAGATAACATCTTTTAGCTACAATCAAAATTCAAAATTCAAATCTTTATTATTCATCGCTCAAACAGAGAAAGAAACAATCTCCCCCGTTTCCGATCTCCGATCTCTTCTTCCCGCTTACCCCCATTACCGATCTGGGTTTCTCTCAAAACCTCAAAACAAGCAATGGGTAAAGGCGGGCCTTTAAGCGACGGCATCATAAAGAAGATCCTTCTTTCATACACCTACGTAGCAATCTGGATCTTCCTCAGCTTCACCGTCATCGTCTACAACAAGTACATCCTCGACAAGAAGATGTACAATTGGCCTTTCCCAATTTCTCTAACGATGATCCACATGTCCTTTTGTGCCTCCCTCGCTTTCATCCTCATCAAAGTCTTCAAAGTCGTCGAGCCAGTTTCGATGTCTCGAGAGCTTTACCTTTCTTCGGTTGTTCCCATCGGCGCTCTTTACTCTCTCAGCCTCTGGCTCTCGAATTCCGCCTACATTTACCTGTCGGTCTCGTTTATCCAGATGCTTAAAGCATTGATGCCCGTCGCCGTGTATTCCATCGGCGTTCTGTTTAAAAAAGAAGGGTTCAAGACTGATACCATGGTCAACATGTTGTCGATCTCATTCGGGGTCGCCATTGCGGCTTACGGCGAAGCTAAGTTCGATACCTGGGGTGTGATTTTGCAGCTGGGAGCTGTTGCTTTCGAGGCTACCAGGTTGGTTATGATCCAAATTCTGCTTACTTCTAAAGGGATCACCTTGAATCCGATTACTTCCCTGTATTATGTTGCCCCTGCTGTTTGGTTTTCTTGATGGTTCCATGGATTTTCGTCGAGTACCCAGTTTGAAAGAGACTTCAAGCTTCCATTCGATTTCGTCATTTTCGGGATCAATTCGCTCTGTGCTTTTGCTCTGAATCTAGCTGTATTCTTACTCGTAGGAAAGACTTCTGCTTTGACAATGAATGTTGCTGGTGTTGTCAAGGACTGGTTGTTGATTGCATTCTCTTGGTCGGTTATCAAGGATACCGTGACACCCATCAACTTATTTGGGTATGGACTGGCGTTTTTGTGTGTTGCTTACTACAATCATTCAAAGTTACAAGCTTTGAAGGCTAAGGAAGCACAAAAGAAGGCTGCTCAAGCTGATGAGGAAGCTGAGAGATTATTGGAGGAAAGGGAAAGTGAAGGAATCGGCAAGAAGAGTGAATCTCAAGATTAGATAAATCCTGGTTGATATTATGATATCAGATAAGGAAACAAAAAGGGGTTGCATTCAAAGGCAAAAGGCAAATATGAGAGGACAGTGCATCTGGGTTTTGGTATGCTGTTTTTAGGTCTTCATTTCTTTAAAGCTAGTTATTTTTCTTAGAGAAAATCGTGACAAAAAATGCCTTATAATTTACGATTTTAACCAACTTTTTTCGGATTTGCCAAAATGACCAACAAAATCGCAATGCGATCGCTAATTCGTAACGTGATCTCCATTATCACAAATTCGCGTTGCATTTCGCGTTGCGATAGTTAGAAATCGCGTTGCGATGGTCTACAAGGTCGTTGCGATTTTCCCAATTCGCAATGCGAATAAGTAAATCGCAACGCGAATTGGGAAAATCGCAATGCGATACTGACTATCGCAATGCGATACTGACTATCGCAATGCGATACTTACTATCGCAATGCGATAATACAAAATCGCAACGAGATACTGACTTTCGCAACGCGATTCTGACTTTCGCAACGCGATTTACATAGCGCCATTCGTATTAACGCGTATTTTTTTTTCAAATTCCAAACACGAATTTTTTCTTAATAAATCGGAAACTAAACCGTCCACAGTAATCGCAACTCATAACCTCAAACCCAAAATCACAACACTCAGTCCCATCTCCATCTCTCACTCTCTACGGCGAAATCTGTCCCCATCTCCGAAGATTTCCGTCCCCATCGCCGGCGAAATCCCTCAACCATTCACAGTCAAAAATCCCTCACAATCATTCAGAAATGGAAAATCAACCTCCGAGGGTTAGTTTTTTTTATTTTTATTTTGAAAATTTTGCATTATTTTAGGTTTTTCATATTGAGATTGATGATAAGTTTACTGGTAATTTCAATAATAGATTAATCATTTCACTTAGATTTCTTATTAAATTCATTCGATTGCTGCCAATACTGCTAAACTGTTTAGCCTGTGAAGTTAGTATTTGTCTTTGTTTTGTCTTTTGGTTGAAGTAATGCAGAAGAAGAATAGTTTCGAGAATGAAAATCGCAACGCGGAAATAACTATCGCAACGAGAGAATCGCAACGCGAAATAAAAAACGCAACGCGAAACCAAAATCGCATTGCGATTCTCTCGTTGCGATTTTCATTTCGCGTTGCGATTCTCTCGTTGCGATAGTCATTTCGCGTTGCGATTCTCATTATCTCGTTGCGATTTTCATTTCAACCAAAAGACAAAACAGTGTTGCAAATTTTAGTTTCAAGAATAAACTACTATTTATGTTTATTGTTTTTGGTATATCTTGACAGTGTAGTTTTTGGTATATCTAACTTGGTATGTTTATTGTTTTTGTAAAAAAAAATTTCGGCTTCATTGACATTAAGGAATAAAGTTAGCCTAGCCACTACAATTGCTTCGAAGCTTTCACCTGTACAAAGAAAATTGTTTGAGGAAACCTGCTTCGGGCCATGGCTGAGAGTACAACATCCGGGTGGAGATGCTAATTTGACCCATTTGTGGCTTCAGACCATGACTAGAGATCTACCCGACAGTATACAACGTGGTGAGGAAGAGATATGGTTTCATTTTCCACCGGCGTATACTTGTTTTGGGCGGAAGGAGTTCTGCTTAATCACTGGTCTACGATTCGGACACGATGATGTAGGCCAGTACACTCGTCATATCACCCGCCATCATGGTTATCCAGGGTTTTTCCTGATGAGTCAATAGAGAAGCCGAACTTACACGTCGACGACATGAAGAAATTGTTTAATAAGAAAGATGGTTTTACTCGGATGAATGACGTCGATGTTGTCCGAGTATGCCTTCTACTACTTTTGTATGCCGACTTTTTAGGTAGAGAGGCCAGACAACCTATTCCTCAGGAGCTAATATTATTGGTAGAGGACCTAAATGCATGGAATCTGTTTCCGTGGGGTTCGTATATATGGAAAGCTACCTGGACTAAGTTGTCGTCTGCTTTTGATGACCGCAAAAGTTTGCGGGGTGATGGGTCGAGATACACTTTGTCAGGCTTTGTTTGGGCCTTTAAGGTAAGAATTTCTATATAATATTTTCAAAATTATAATTAATTATTTAACAATTACTAATGTTTGTTATTATATTGTTTGTAGATTTGGATATTCGAGGCCTTTCCCGCCATGAAGACATATGCAATAAAAACTACAAATGATATTCCCAGGGCTATTTCCTGGAAGAGGAAACGTCTGTTGGATTGGGAAGACTTAATACCATATGCGACAATAAATAATGTAAGTTAATACAAATACTATCATATATAAACAAGTTATTAATAGTAGACGTTTAACTTTGTTTGAGTTTTTATATTTTTAGGAGGCCAACATTCCATTAATGAGACTGACACCCACGAAGTCTGAGCTTGCCACTGATTGGTGGCAAGCTAGTCATCGTTTTCTTGATGGCACGAATGATGAGCAGCCTCCACTTCCTCCACTTCGAGAGCCATCACCTCACCCAGAGCCATCACCTGATCGACCCGACTATACACCTCTACAACGAGAGCCATCACCTATCCCGTCACATCATCGAGCCTCTTCTCCACCATCACCTCATGATAGGCGACCGGCAAAGATGCCACGACTTCTATCTCCCTGTTCTCCACCTCCACGGGATGAGTCAAGGGAGTTACGTGATGAGGTCAATGCCTTACGTGAGGGGATCGGTACTCTACGCGATAACGATGGTGCATGGCGTGTGGAGGTGTCTACTTTACGTGGTGAGGTTGCCGCTCTAAGTGAGATGGTAGTATCGTTGCAGAATGAGGTTCATACTCTACGCAACGAGGTAAGTTTAAGATTTTCCATATTTAACTTGATGATAAATTTACTCGTAATTTCACTTAAATTAACCATTTCACTTAGATTGCTTAGTAAATTTATTCGGTTGCTGCCAATACTGCTAAACTGTTTATTAACACTGTGAAGTTAGTATTTGTCTTTTTGTTTTGTCTTTTGGTTGAAGTAAATTTATTCGGTTGCTGCCAATTCTGCTAAACTGTGTATTCTTTAACACTGTGAAGTTAGTATTTGTCTTTGTTTTGTCTTTTGGTTGAAGTTTTGAAATATATTTGTCTTTGTTTTCACTGTTTAAATATCATGTCCGTTTATTTACTGATATTTGTATTTAATTATTTAGCGGACCGATAAGGTGGATGCTTTACGTCGGGTTTTTCTTGCACGACAGAGTTCACGCATCAGACGGCGTGCACGTGCTATTAAGTCTCCGTATACCCCAATAGTGCGAAGACACCGCAAGAAGAAGCCCGACTCGCCTGTCATCCCTCAAGAGTCAACTCCTATCGTTGAAGAGGCCCCTATCATTCCTCGAGAGTCCCCTCCCACCGTTCAAGAGGCCACTGTCATCCCTCAAGAGTCCACTCCTAACATTGAAGAGGCCCCTATCATTCCTCGAGAGTCCCCTCCCACCGTTCAAGAGGCCACTGTCATCGTTGAAGAGGTCCCTCCCACCATTCAAGAGCCCGATTCACATGGCGTCATATGTAGGATTCTTGAGAAACCCTCTGACGTGCCGGACATGATGGATTCAAGTTGGCTCTCGTATGAGTTACCGGCCAGTACCATACCGGTATCTGAAGTGGAGAGGGAACAACTACCGGACACAATTCTGGATAACACCCTTTGGGCTAAGACCGCAGTTAATTTTTATCTACATGAGCGAAGCCAGGGGTGTTTCATTGACATATGGAAGCTCAATGATGATATCTATTTGTTGCTTGATCGGTCTTGGTGGGGCGTATTATTAGGGGTCGAAGACAATGGCTATTTCGATGGAGGGGTAAGTCTTATATTTTTCTTATATTTTAATTTGATTATTTTTTTGTAAATTTATGTAAGTTACTAATATATGTCTTTTTTTGTAAAACAGCATATCGATGCGTGGGTATCACGTCTTCTAATAATTAGGAAACTTAAGGAAAATAAAAGAAATACACGATATACAATTATGCCGACGTCTTTTAACGCCGTTCACTTGAAGAATCAACGAGATGAATCATTTGCGTTGGTCAATGGACAAGCTAAACTTTATCCTGCATGGTGGGAGGTCGATAAGGTTAGTGTTTATTTTAGATTGAGTTTAAAGGTATTCATAAATAAGTGCGCAAATGAATGAATTATTACTTATGATTGCAGGTGTTTATCCCTGTTTTGGAACGTAACCATTGGCTTCTCGTCGAGCTTCAGATCCCATCCCTTAAGGTAATAGTATATGACAACATGATAAATTACATATCATTGGCTGATTTAAGAGATATTATTAAGGGATGGAGCTCTTATTTGGCTAAATTCTTGGATGCGATAAATTATTAGACTCGTTCTGGAAACAAGAAGCTAAAGAAGCTCAATATTACAGTTAGCAGAGAAAAGACCGCACCACAACAAACGAAAGGACCCAGAGGGGATTGTGGTCCTCTCGTATGCTTGGCGTTGGACCGTTTGATCACATGAAGTATAAAGTATCTACCTCCCACCGATGTAGATAGAGCTGCAGTAGGCTTGTGGTTTCGACATTATATGGCTAGATCGATATATACGAGACGCTGCCTACCTGCATCCGCGTTATAAAAATTTCCATAAACAATTGGTATGTTTATAGGCTTGTGGTTTGAAAATGTTTGGTTAAGTACCTAGAATTCAATAATTTTCTGTTTGTAGGTTTTAGATGTGTAGAAAGTGTTGTTTGAGCAAATGTTTGGTTTATGCAGGTTAATCTCAGAAGTGAGCTGCGTGAAAATGATGTATGGCTGCAAAAGTTGATTCAATAGTAGAAGTGTTATTTTCTCTAATAATTATTGCTTATTTTTTTATTGTTTAATTGATTTGTAAAAGGTGATTTGTAAAAGTTGGATGTTAACATAATTCTTATGTGTGCTTGTTTAATTGATTGAAATGTAATGGTTGATTTTGTTGATTTCAATCTGCATTATGTTGAAGGCAAAAAGTACTATCGCAATGCGAAATGAAAATCGCAACGAGAGAATCGCAACGCGAAATGAAAATCGCAACGAGAGAATCGCAACGGGAAAATGAAAATCGCGTTGCGATTTTCATTTCGCATTGCGATTCCCTCGTTGCTATTTTCATTTCGCTTTGCGAAATTAGCGTTGCGATTTTCATTTCGCATTGCGATTCTCTCGTTGCGATTTTCATTTCGCATTGCGATAGTAATTTCCGCGTTGCGATAGACATTAAGATGATTGCCTATTAAGTGATAACAACTGAACAGATCATAGCAATTTTCAAACTCAAGTTACTAATACATGCCTAACTGAAAATGTTAAAAGTTCACATAAAATCTACATAATACAACGTTTGCATTTAAAAATCACCTAAGTTAACAGTCCCAAAAGGTGAAGCCAGTTGTGATTGGGATTTTAAAGGTGATTGCGATTTTGATTGCCTTTTTCTTGACACCATATGAGCTTTGGATTTTGATGATGATCCATATTTTGGTAGAGGAAAAGATGATTGTGATGGCACTGGTGATCCACATGTCAATCTTGTATGACCACTTTCCTTGCACCGACTACATGTCGATCTCTTCTTCTCTTCACCCTTAGACGGTATACGATCGTGACTTTTTGGTCGGCCAGGTAGCCTTCTGTCCATGGCTGGTGGCAAAACTGTTTGTAAGTCATCTGGTATGTCCCACTCAGAAGGATGTGGAATAGGGTAGACAATCTCGGCATAAGTCTGTCGATATACTTCTGTAGTGTAGAAATCCATAGCGTATGTGCTTGAATCATCTTGGTTTAGATGAAGAGCAACTTTTATAACATGGCCACACGGATAACCAGATGTTTGCCATTTCATACAACTACATGTCCTTGCATTTAGATCGACAAGCCCATTTAAGTTATTATCCAGTACTTCAAACAAAGTGTTTGAACATGGTTCAACTCTCCATGACGTTGACTTCACAACACGTTTCGTTATCTTTTTTTCAATTCATGGTGTAACACGATGTTCCAATGTTCCTGTAAATTTAAATAAATAATACTTAGTAAAATATATGATAAATTACGAATTCAAAGAAATAATACCTGCACGGTTTCTTTTCTTGTAGTACCACTGTTGAATAGAGGCTCGAAAAAACTCCATTAACATAGTAATAGGTAATTTCCGGGAATGACGACTTAGAGCGTTGATTGATTCTGCACTATTAGACGTCATGAAACCATATCTTGCTCCAAGTTGATGTACTATTGACCATCTTTCAAACCCGACATCTTCTAGTGTTTGAGCACACTGAGGCAAAACACGTCTTAAACAGTTTATATGCTTATTGAAATCCACTTCCCGATAAGCCTTTACAGCCTTCCAGTATGTCCATTTGTGCTTTTTTTATACCAGCAGACCTTGATTTTAGATTTCTATACAAATGAACACCACAAAGTCCATGAAAAGCATCTGGGAAACACCTTCTAACAGCGTTGTCAATTAAGTTTGCCCTATCGGATATGATTGTCAGATTGCTAATAGGATCTATGCAATCCCTAAGATGCCCCATAAACCATGTCCATGAATCAGAGGTTTCAGATTTGCCAACCCCGTAAGCTATTGGCAATATCCCATTGTTAGCATCCATGGCTACTGCTAATAAGTTTACTCCAAGGTATCGACCTTTCAATGTGCTCCGTCAACTATAATAACTGGGCGCATGCAAGTAATAAACGAACGAATCTACAAAATAATATACACAAGAAATATAATCATTTAAATGTGAAATGCATGTAACTAACAGAAATGAGTCAACAAAATATATTGATTTACTAACCGCAGCACCAATGGCGATAAACAACAACTCAAAGCGTCCATCTCTATCTGTTTTGATATGAGTTACCGACCCAGGATTTTTCAGCTTTAAATTGTGACAATAAGCCGACAGTTGGGCAAACGATGCTTCTGGCGACCCCCTCAACAATTCCAAGGCATAACATTTGGCTCTCCAAGCTTGAGAATATGATATACTAATCTTGAACCGAGCATTCATGTCAGTCATAATTTCATGTCCCCGATATACCCTGCCATTCAAAAACATTAACTCAGCCAGAAAACCACCCAACACCTTTTTGTTTGCCTGTCTATGGTTAGGAAAAACTTGGGTTCTTGAACATGTATGTTTATCAATAAAAGTCCTAACTTGAAACATTTCACAATCTTTTATCCTCTTTGCAATCATACGCCACGTACAGTTTTTGTCAGTCATACACCTTGTTTCGAAACGATCTTTGCTTGATTTGTTAACTTTTAGTTAATAGCCATCTTCCACACATTTCGTATACAAAGCTATCTTCAAGTCTTCTTTTGTATCAAAACAATCATCTTTCTTGATACGAATAACTTTTGTGTAACAATCAACTGCTTTCTTTGCCAACTCTTCTTCCGGTAGCTGAAGTAATTCTGGCATATTCCAGTTATACTCCCGTGGTATTTTCTTTTCTTCGGGGACTTTTTCTTCTTCTTTTTCTTCTTCAAGATTATATGAATTACAGAATGGATGTTCAACATGTTCATTCACAGTCGTAACTTCCTCCTCATTATCATCAACAACATCTTCCTCAGCAACGGGTGTTTCATCATCAAAATTCGGGTATTGACCAATATCAAAATCATTACACGCAGGGTCTGTTTCTTCTTCTGAAACATCATCAAAATCCGAGCATTGACCAATATCAAAGTCCGGGTATTGACCAAGATCAAATTTCGAATACTGACTAGTACTCACAATTTTTTCTCTTGGCTTATCATCGTCTAATTGGTCAATACGAAAACCAAAATTTGGTGATGAAAGTTGATTTGGATTTGGATTAGAGAAAGGTTGTGGGTTTTGAGACCCACTTAGTTGATTACTACCCGCTACTGACCCAACAATACTACTTCTAGGTTCAACAACATAAAATGTAACATCATCACTTGAAACATTAATGTAAGCAATGAATCGTTCAACATCTTCATTGTCGGTTAACAAATAAACTTTACCATTTCTCTGATAAGATAGCCTAAATCCACTTAGGGGCTCTAAATTCAATTTCTTTGAAACACGTAACATTAGAGTTTCATAAGTTAACTTCTTTAATGACAGTTTTAGTTGAAGATTCATGGGTAAAGGCATATATTATAAAACACCATGAACATTCTCCCATGACCCTCCAAAACACAAATCTATCCAAACATGATCAACATTAGATGATTTCATGGTTGTAAATTAATTTACTAAACAAACGAGATGCGAAACTAAGACCTGTTGCCGGATGGGGAAGGATGTCGTTGGATATAGGAACGGATATCGCCGGAGAGAGTGATAGATGGAGATGAAATGAGTTGCAATTTAGGGATTTAGGTTATGAGTTGTTGCTGCTGCGTAGATATATACACAAAAAATTTGGCTTGCGAAACTAAAACCTGTTGCGAACTTTGAAACTCGCATTGCGATTCTGTATTATCTCGTTGCGAAAGTCAGAATCGCGTTGCGAAAGGCAATCATTTGAACATCGCAATGCAAAATGCAAATCGCAACGACAGAATCGCAATGCGAAATGAAAAAGGAGTATATATGTTAACAAAACTTGCATTATTTGTATTTTATGTGTGCACTTTTAACATTTTCAGTTAGGCATGTATTAGTAACTTGAGTTTGAACATTGCTATGATATGTTCAGTTGTTATCACTTATTAGACATTCATTTGACTATCACAACGCGAAAATGGCTATCGCAACGCGAAAATGGCTATCGCAACGCGAAATGGCTATCGCAACGACAAAATCGCAATGCGAAATGAAAATCGCATTGCGATTTTCTCGTTGCGATTTTCATTTCGCATTGCGATTTTCATTTCGCATTGCGATTCTCTCGTTGCGATAGTCAGTTTTGTGTTGCGATAGTCTGTTTTGCCTTCAACATAATACAGATTGAAAATGAAAAAATCAACTATTACATTTCAACACAAATAAAAATTATGTACACATCAATTAAACAAATCAACATTTACAAATCATCTTTTACAAATCAATTAAACAATCAAAAAATAATAATAATTCTTATTTCTTCATCAATTATTGAATCAATGAATCACAACTTTGTGACCCGTACATCCATTTCACGCAGCTCACTTAAGGATTAACCTGCAAAAACCAAACATTTGCTCAAACAAGACTTCCTACACATCTAAAACCTACAAACAACAAATTATTGAATTCTAGGTACTTAACCAAACATTTTCAAACCAAAAGGAGTATATATGTTAACAAAACTTGCATTTGACTTACCAATTAACAATGTACACTTTCATAATGCGGATGCAGGTAGGCAGCGTATCGAATATATTGCTCTAGCCATATAATGCCGAAACCACAAGCCTACTGCAGTTCTATCTCTATCGGTGGGAGGTAAAAACTCTGTGCTTCCCGTCGTCAAACGCGCCAAGCAAAGGCATACGAGAAAACCACAATCCCCTCTGGCTCCCGGCGATTGCTGTGGCGCGGTCTCGTCTCTGACAACTGTGACATTGAACTTCTTTGGCTTCTTGTGTCCAGAATGAGTCCAATAATTAATCCCATCCAAGAATTTAGCCAAATGAGAGCTCCATCACTTGAAAATATCTCTCAAATCAGACAGTGATATGTAATTGATCATGCTGTCATACACTATTATCTTCAGGGATGGGAGCTGAAGTTGGACGAGAAGCCAGTGACGACATTCCAAAACAGGGATAAACACCTGCAATCATAAGTAATAATTCATTTATTTGCGCACTTATTTATGAACACCTTTAAAAAATTTAAAAAATAAACACTAACCTTATCGACCCCCACCAGGATAAATTTTAGCTTGTCCATTGCCCAACGAAAATGATTCATCTCGTTGATTCTTCAAGTGAACTGCGTGAAAAGCCACCGGCATTATTGTATATAGCGATTTTTTTTTATTTTTCCTAAGCTTCCTTATTATTAGTAGACGTGACACCCACGCATCGATATGTTGTTTTACAAAAAAATACATATATTAGTGAATTACATTAATTTTTAAACAAATTAATCAAAATCATATATAAGACAAATATAAGACTTACCTCCCCATCCAAATAGCCACTGTCTTCAACCCCTAATAGCACACCCCAACAAGACCGATCAAGCAACAAAAACATTTCATCGTTGAGTTTGCTGATGTCAGTGTAACACCCTTGGCTCCGCTCATGTAGATAAAAATCAACTGCGGTCTTAGCCCAAAGGGTATTATCCACAATTGTTTCCGGTAGTTGTCTCCTCTCCACTTCAGATACCGGAAGGGTACTAGCCGGTAACTCATACGAGAGCCAACTCTCATCCATCATGTCCGGAACCGGTGGGGGTTTCTCAATACTTCGATATATTACCCCATGTGAATCGGGCTCTGGAATGGTGGGAGGAACCTCTTCAACGATGACAGTGGCCTCTTGAACGGTTGGGGGGGGGGAATCTTGAGGGAGGATAGGGGCCTCTTGAACGATTGGAGGGGACTCTTGAGGGATGATCGGTGAGTCGGGCTTCTTCTTGCGGAGTCTTCGCACCATTAGGGTGAACGGAGACGTAATAGCACGTCCACGCCGTCTGATGCGTGAACTCCATCGTGCAAGGAAAACCCGACGTAAAGCATCCACCTTATCGGGCCGCTAAAAAAAATTAATACATAAATCAGTAAATAAACAGACATGATATTAAACAAAGACAAATATGTTTCAAACTAGCATTGTATTCACCCAAGTCATTATTCTATCATAGTTCACAAAATGCTCAGATAACATTCCAGAAGTAAGCACTTATATAAACATTTAAAAGGACAACATATATAAACATTCCAGAAGAAGAATAGTTTACTTTCGCAACACGAAACTTAAAATCGCAACACGAAAATGACTATCGCAACGCGGAAATGGCTATCGCAATGCGAAATGAAAATCGCAACGACAAAATCGCAATGCGAAATGAAATCGCAACGACAAAATCGCAACGCGAAACACAAATCGCATTGCGATTTTCATTTCGCGTTGCGATTTTGTCGTTGTGATTTCATTTCGGATTACGATTTTGTCGTTGTGATTTTCATTTCGTATTGCGATAGCCATTTCCGCGTTGCGATAGTCATTTTCGTGTTGCGAAAGTGAACTATTCTTCTTATGCAAATTGAAACTTGAATGGATTGCATTACTTCAACCAAAAGACAAAAACAATACCAAAAACAAATACTAAAAAAAACAGTTTAGCAGTATTAGCAGCAACCGAATGAATTACGAGTATTAAAAATCTTAAACTTACTTCGTTGCGTAGAGTATGAACCTCATTCTGCAACGATGCTACCATCTCACGTAGAGCGGCTACCTCACCGCGTAATGTAGACACCTCAACACGCCATGCACCATCGTCTTTGCGTAAAGTACCGACCTCCTCACGCAAGGCATTGACCTCATCACGTAACTCCCCTAACTCATCCCGTTGAGGTGGAGAACAGGGAGATAAACGTCGTGGCATCTTTGCCGGTCGCCTATCTTGCGGTGATGGTGGAGAAGAGGCTCGATGATGTGACAGAATAGGTGATGGCTGTCGTTATGGAGGTGTATAGCCGGGTCGATCAGATGATGGCTCTGGGTGAGGTGATAGCTCTGGGCGAGGTGATGGCTCCCGAAGTGGAGGCTGCTCATCAACCGTTCCATCAAAAAAACGCTTACTAGCTTGCCACCAATCAGTGGCAAGCTCAGCTTCCGTGGGTGTCAGCCTCTGTAGAGGAGTGTTGGCCTCCTAACAATATAAAAGCTCAAACAAAGTTAAACGTGTACTAGTAATAACTTGTTTATAAACATATGGTAGTATTTATGTTAACTTACATTATTTATTGTCGTATACCGTAGTAAATCTTCCCATTGCAAGGTCCGTTTCCTCTTCCAGGAAATAGCCCTGGGAATATTATTTGAAGTTTTTATTGCATATGTCTTCATGGCGGGAAAGGCCTCAATATCCAAATCTACAAACAATAATAACAAACATTAGTAATTGTTAAATAATTACTTATAATTTTGGAAACATTATATAAAAATTCTTACCTTAAAGGCCCAAATAAGGCCTGTCAAAGTGTATTTGGAACCATCGCCATGCAAACTTTTTCGATCATCCAAGGCAGACGATAACTTATTCCATGTAGCTTTCCATAAATACGAGCCCCACGGAAACAGGTTCCACGCATTTAGGTCTTCTACCAATTTGATTAGATCATTTGGAATAGGTTGTCTGGCCTCTCTGCCTAAAAAGCCGATATGCAAAAGAATTAGAAGGCATACTCGGACAACGTCGACGTCATCCATCCGAGTAAAACCATCTTTCTTATTCAATAATATCGTCAGGTCTTCCACGTGTAGATTCGGCCTCTCCAGCTCAGGAAAAACCTGGGATAACCATGATGGGCGGGTAATATGTCTAGTGTACCGACCTACATCATCGTGTCCGAAGCGTAGACCGGTGATTAAGCAAAACTCCTCCCGCCCAAAACACGTATACGCCGGTGGAAAATCAAACCATATCTCTTCATCACGACGTTGTATAGTATCTGGTAGATCCCTAGTCATGGTTTGAAGAAATAGGTGTGTCAACATCGCATCTCCACGGGATGTTGTACTTTCAGCCATGGCCCGAAGCAAGTATCCTCAAACATTTTTCTTTGTGCAGGTGAAAGCTTCGACGCAATTGTTTTGGCCAGGCTGACTTTATTTCTTAAGGTTAATTGAGCCGAATAAAAGTTCTACAAAAACAATAAACATACTAAGTTAGATATACCAAAAACTACACTGTGAAGATATACCAAAAACAATAATAAACATAAAGAGTAGTAGTTTATTCTTCAAACTTAAATTTGCAACACTGTGAATTTCTTATTTGTCTTAGTTTTTTGGTTGAAGTAATGCAATTCATTCAAGTTTCAATTTGCAGAAGAATAATAGTTTCTGAAAATGAAAATCGCAACACGAAAATGACTATCGCAACGCGAATTTGACTATCGCAACGAGAGAATCGCAACGCGAAACTAAAATCGCGTTGCGATTTTCATTTCGCGTTGCGATTCTCGGTTAATAATAAGCAATCTAAGTGAAATGGTTAATCTATTATTGAAATTACCAGTAAACTTATCATCAATTTCAATATGAAAAACCTAATAATAATGCAAAAATTTCAAAAAGAAAATAATTAAAAAACTAACCCTCGTTGGTTGATTTGGTTGATTTTCCATTTCTGATTGTGAGGGTGGCTCTGAGAGATGGAGATAGACGAATTTCGCCGGAGATGGGGACGGATTTCGTCGGAGATGGGTGAGAGAGTGAAAGATGGAGATGGGATTGAGTTGTGATTTTAGGTTTTAGGTTATGAGTTGCGATTACGGGATATACTATGGACGGTTCAGTGTTCCAATATATTAATATTCGTGTTTGGAATTTAAAAATAAAATACTTGGCCAGGATACTAATGGCGCTTTGAAAATCGCATTGCGATTATGTATTATCGCGTTGCGAAAGTCAGAATCGCGTTGCGACTTTGTATTATCGCATTGCGATAGTAAGTATCGCATTGCGATAGTCAGTATCGCATTGCGATTTTCCCAATTCGCGTTGCGATTTACTTATTCGCATTGCGAATTGGGAAAATCGCAACGACACTGTAGACCATCGCAACGCGATTTCCAACTATCGCAACGCGAAATGCAACGCGAATTTGCGATAATGGAGATCGCGTTGCGAATTAGCGATCGCATTGCGATTTTGTTGGTCATTTTGGCAAATCCGGAAAAATTTGGTTAAAATCGTATATTATAAGGCATTTTTGGTCACTGAGGCGATTTTCTCTTTTTCTTATTACATTGATTAGTGTTATGTGAGTGGAAGAAGAAGCAGAAGAAGAAGAAGAAATCTGAAGTGCCTTTTGTGATGTGGACAAAATGATTATGTAGGAACTACTCATTTCATTCATGGAGTTTTCTATGCCTTATTTATTCATTTAGGTTTCTTTCTTCTCGTGTTGTTTCCTTGTTTTGCTTAGGCTGTGTGATTTTGGCTTCTTCATATTACAGCTAGATTGATGTTGATGCTTTGGATCTGATTGTGTGGTTTTTGGCATCTTCCACATACTGCTAGAATTGCAGTCTTGATGAGTAATGAGTGGTAGAAGTGAATCTGAAACTGAAGCACAAATGAGTATGAGAAAGCTTTGTCAATGGCATTGGGTTACTTCCTTTTTCTTAGCTTACCATTACTATAATCGAGAAGATAACAATGAGAGGAGTAGAAATTCAGGATTTGTGACTACAACATCTCCCAACGATTATAATTTCTATTATTTAATTTATAAGGTTAATAATTTGATGAAAAAGAAATATAATATTGCAGAGAACTACTAGAAAAATTATTGCTCGATTGTTTCCGTGTCCACCACACCTTTCTCTCAGTATAATTTTTTCACCAAGCGCACACAGAACATGGTAAGCTTTCCACCAAGTACTTAACTATATAGCTCATAAAGAAGACTTCCAAAGCGTTTTATGTGAGGAGTAAAGAAGAGTTCCAAAGCGTTTCACGTGATCAGTCTCTAAACGAGTAACCAACGTCAAACTCCCATCACCAGTTGAGCTTGGCAATATGTATACCTTCCCTTCATGGACTATATTTGCAGGCCTCATGAAAACAGGACCACCCCATCCGAAATCCGCTTCTTGGATCGGCAACCACACCCAACTGTTAATACTAAGGTTTGGGCACCGCATAGTCTCTGCTCCTCGTCTCACGGTCTTTACGTCCGCAGTCGTTTCGATCAAGTCGATACCTGACCTCAGATACTCATCGTCCATTCTATTCACTATTTCATGAATCTTCTTTACGGTATCAATAAACGGTTCGGATTGAAATTCACCCGCTAGGCCATCCAGTGGTGCGTAGAAGATCGCATTGCCGAAGTAACCAGGAGGAAGTGGCGGTCTCAATCGGTTTCGACTGTCGATAGGTATCGTTAACCTGATTTGTTGGTCAAGGGCGAGGTCTCGGGCTTTTACAGCACAACGCCATATGTGTGCGGCCAAGATGCTGTTGGTGCTGTATTTGGTATTACCTGAAGTTTCATCCACTTGGTCTTTTAGGGCCTTAACTTGCGCAGCCGTGATCTTAAAAACGGATACAACTGAGGGTCTGTGAATTGACGGATCTGAAACTGTTTTCAAAGTAGGAGATGGTTCGAATTCGACATGACGAAATTTCGGAGTCGGGGGGTCTCGAGCTCGAAGAAAGGATCGATCCAGGACGGGTGCAATGGTAGGGCACATGCCTCGAGCCATGTCAGCCCAACTGTTGATGAAATGACCATCGGCAGGGCCATCTGCTACAGTATGCTGAGAAGTAACTCCAACAGAAACTCCTCCGCATTTGAAAGTAGTCACCTACAAATATCCATTTATTATAATGCAACAAGTCATTTGAGTTTAAATCATTCTGATAAACCTTTTTATATTTAATCAAGTTTAGATTTTGGTTATTCAAAAACAACATATTTAAAGTGGAATATGATTTTTTGGTACCTGTACGCCTAGAAGCGGATAAGAAGAAATACCACCGGAGCAATCGAACTTTGGAGCAAGCTGAGGAACTTTGGAACCATCACTGAAATCCTGAATAAAATCATCCATGACGGAACTAGTTTCAGCCTCGCTGAACACCACTCCCTCGGCGTTGCACACTATTTCGAGCCTACCGTTTTCGTCGTACCCCAACCTGCCGGCGAAGGGGTAAAACGACACCAGAACCTTACTTAAAGCCTCCCTCAGCACTTTAATATCGAAAAAATCTGAGCTACCATTCGGCTTGTAGAAATATACAACAGAAATATGATATACGGTCATCACCAGATCGATATTTGACACCCATAAGCTTGTTCTAGGAGTGTCTTCGCATGGTGTTACCATTGTCGTCTTCTTTACAGTAACCTCCATTGCTATTATGTATGTGCTACCTGCAAATAACCAAACAGCAAATTCATGAATTACGCCATGCATGGAAAGGAAGTTGAAATAAATAGAGGTTTACTTTGACCAAAATGATGGTGGATCTCATGTACACATTTTTCGAAAAAAAATTGATAATGGATCTAATTGAATAAAATTATATTCTACTAATTAATTAAAATCATAGTGGATCTAATTAAATAAAATTATCTTCTCCTTTGCCCTTGGACTATCTCTGGGCATTATCGTGCTAGGGAGGGTTGTACGCTAAGCTGGAATCTGTCGGTGTAATGTTGGTTTCCTGTTTGGCTTTGGTATCGATAATTAGTTTGAGTCTGGTATGTGTTACTGACGATATTGCATTGACTTTAACAAATAAGTTTACGAAGATTTTTTAATAAAACATTTATCATCATTATATAATCTCGTGTGCATAAATAAATATCTCATACGCATTCCGTTTAAAAAATTTAATTAAAATCATAGCGGATCTCTTTTACTAATTAATTAAAATAACAGCGGATCTAATTGAATAAAATTCTTCTAATAATTAATTAAAATCACAGTAGATCTAACTGAATAAAATTATTTTATACTAATTAATTAAAATCACAATAGATCTAATTAAATGAAATTATATTTTACTAATTAATGTTTAGGCAATTTTACCCAAAAATCACCCTAACAGTTAAATATTAGCTGCCAGGCATACTTTCTCCAAATACTACTGATCTAGCACCCTTTCTGACAAATAGTGAATCATGAGGCGCGCATTCGCAGAGTTTTATTCGAGCTGGTGCCACAGTGGAAAAGCGTGGATCATAATTCGTGCCTTCGCAGGGTTTTATCTGAGCTGGTGTCACGGTAGTAAAGCGCGGATCATGAAGCGCGCCTTTTCTAAGAATCAGACACTTGGTGGAAGGCATGGATCAAAATCCGCGCCTTGCATTTAAATCCCAACTCTCTCACCTTAAATACTGTCCAACCCCGTCCCCTCCCCTTATAAATACCTCCTCATCCAACTCTCATACCACAAAAAAACACTCTATTTCTTCATTCTATATATCGTTCTATCTAGTTTTAAGCAAGTATAGTTGTCGTTTATAAAAACTATTTTTTTTATTATATTATAATCATTTAATATTTTATTTTACCAATTTTTTATTACTTTTTGTAGTAATAAAATGAAAGACAAATTACTATATTTCGATGATAATAAAATTTCGAGTCATTTTATCGATACGGTAATAATTTTAAATTATGTTATTTTATTTATTGTGAATGTTTTATTCATTTATTTTTTTAGTATTAGTTTATATTTGAAAATTAAAACGATGTGTTGTCGGTATATAAGAAGGAAGAGAGGGGCAGCTCTCAATCTCAGAGCAGTTGGATATTAGTAAATGCTGCCCGTACGAGGATGAGGTATCTTGTGATGTTAGGGTTCCAACCTATTAGTTAAATTGGGTGCATCGCTTTTAAGCATGTGATGTTGCCTTTGTTTCCTTCGTTGCAAGTGACGACGATCGATTCTGTTCACACAAAAACAAAAGTGATGACGATTGATGGTTTCTCAATTGATATGTCCACTGTGGATCGATCTATTGGCGTGTTCTATTATAGTAATGGGAACGGACCCATGGCCTTTGCCGGCATGTGCTATTGCATTCATTCTCATAAATTAAGGTTAGATTTCCGATTTAATATCGTATTTAATTTAATTTAATTTATATACTCTTTATTAATAATTTAATTCACTTAAGTAAGATATCGAGTTTGCGCCTTTGTGTATACAGAAAATCTCTGTTGGGAGTCTCACCCACCAAAATTAAATGTGCGAGATGAGTCGGTTTGAATTAGTCAAAGTAAAACCTTAAAATCGGAAGAACAAAAAAATATTTAATAAGTTGTTGAAGTGTTACGTAAATTTCAAATTCCTTTTGAAACTTAAATATCGATCTGAAAAAAGTCGGATTTTCTATATAATTAAAAATAAAAATAAAATACAATGCATGTATAAATAAATAAATACATATTTTGGTTGAATATATCCTTTTTCAAATGTTTATAGTATGATTTTAAGCTTAATATCATCGAGTTATTAAAACAAAGGTTCACATGTATACGTTGTTATCGTTGATCAGTCTATGCTTATGTTAACCCGAGTATAGGACATATAATGTATATGATGTATTTTTTGTGTTATCACTTTAATTTTTTCCTTATTTTTTTAATAAAAAAAAGATTCAGTCATTTTTAATCAGGATTTTTCAATAGAAATAGAGTGATTATAAGATTATATTTGTTCAAAAGTTTTCTTAATAATTCAGAATGTACACACACCTACGAACACTGCTGCTTGAACTCATGACTTATGGAGAAACAACACTCCTTCCAACTATTGAAATCACTTGACGAGTTCTTTTAATCATTTTTAATTGTCATTGCTAATAAGTAAATCTTAGAGTGGTATTGTTTTTGTACGAGGATATGATGAGTGCTTAATTTAGTTATTATTTCATTGTTAATTACTCCTTTATTTGTCGGTTTATGTCTGTTTATGTGGATAAGTTGGGCATTTTTTGTATATGACATTAAATTCCAGAAACTATACTAAAAAGGGTGATTTATGTAAATTTTTATTTTTCTGGAATCATGGTTGGACTAATGGGCATGATTTCATTGACGTGGCGACGAGTTAACATCTTCTAGAAGGTCCAATCAACATTTTCGTGAAGACAGAACTCTCAGCCGTAAATCCAGACGTGAATTTAAGATTTATTTTATTTTTGGGATTTATTTCAAACGGAATTATCTTTTGTAATTTTTAAGAATTATCTTTGTATTTATTAGGATTTATCTCTTAGAATTTTTAGGTTTTGAGGAGATTATAAATACCCCTTGGAGTAAGCCTTAAAATCATCTCGAATTGTCTTGTTTTTCTTTGTTCTTATTTTCTTTCTTTTATAAAGTTTTTACTTTTCCCTTTAGTTTTTACTTTTAAGTTTTTCAAAGCCAAAGGCTAAAGCGATGACTCAATTCCGATCATGATAATAGAAAAGAACGAAATACCCTTTGGGAGGAAGGATAAGCTTATAGCATATTTGACTTTCTGGGAACACACTTGGGAACTGAGATCGGATTTGATTCTCAGCGAGACACTAACCGAGTCGGGTTTTTCCAAGGCTTTAAAATCGAGCAATGCTAATAACGATTGTAGTGATTAGTCCACATAAGGACTTACAATCAAATATTGTTTTGGATTGTCGGTTCAATTAAGAGAAAACAAGTTATAGGGGTTGTGCCCTATAAACTGTAATCGGCATGAATCCGATGTGAAAAAATCTATTTCGATAATCGACGAAATTTGAGGCAAAGCGAAAGCTGTAGGCTGATTTTTAAAATTAGAATTTTAATTCAACTCTACTTCCTTTCAATTTTATTTTCTTTAATTTCAATTTGTAGTTCACGCCTAGTTCATAAGCAAGGATCAATTCATGGCAATTTCATATTCCTTATGGATCGACCATTACTCTATCTATACTTAATTTTTATTGAGATTAATGAATAAATTATTTGAAAATTAAAACGATGTGTTGTCAGTATATAAGAAGGAAGAGAGGGGCAGCTCTCAATCTCAGAGCAGTTGGATATGAGTAAATGCTGCCCGTACGAGGATGAGGTATCTGTTGAAATGTCAAAGCTTGGAAAATTGGTTCAAGTTAGGCACCTAATATTGCAATGTCAAAATTAGGTGCAACAATGTCAAAATTAGGTGCAATAATGTTTGAAAATTAAATGGGTAAATTATAAACTTTAGTCACTAAACTTTAGGGTATTTATAAGATTAGTCCTTAAGTTTCAACTATAAATACCCTAGCTCATTTAGCTTCAAAATCATCCCAAAGCATTCTAGCTTTCTTCCAATACTAGAGAGAATTTAGAGAGTTTCTTGAGAGTTGTTTTCTCCTTTTTATCTAGAGAGAATTATCATTGTTTTCTCCTTGGTAGATCGAGAGAGGTTGTAATTCCTATTTTCTCATAGTAAAAATTCTTCTACCGTTGCCCGTGGTTTTTACCCTAAATTTTTAGGGGTTTTCCACGTAAATTTTGTGTCTCTTTTATCTTCATTTTTATTTTCTCAAATTATCAGTTGCGATTTTGCTCTATCTGATAGCCGTCTTCCGCAACAATTGGTATCCGAGCTAGATTAGAGTGTGTAATATATATGCTTATTGTCTTTGTGGTTACCACCAAAAGGTGGATCCTCCAACATAAGAAAGTAAGAAGTTATTACTCATTCTTTGAAGGTTCCAGAGAACTATTCACGATAGTGAAATAGTGGGAGCTATCCGTAAACGAAGCAATGACAACGTAATTTGATATTGAAAAGTTCAATGGGAGAAATTTCTCATTGTGGAAATTAAAGATGAAGGCCATCCTGAGGAAAGACGGTTGTCTAGAAGCTATCAGCGAAAGGCCAGTAGATTTCACAGACGATAACAAATGGATCGAAATGGACGGAAATACTATGGCAAACTTTCATCTAGCATTAGCAGATGAAGTATTGTCAAGTATCGAGGAGAAGAAGACAGCTAAGGAGATATGGGATCATCTCACCAAATTGTACGAGGCCATATCGTTGCACAATAAAATTTTCCTTAAGAGAAAATTGTACACTCTCCGTATGCCAGAATCTACTTCAGTGACGGAGCTCTTAAATACACTGAACACTTTATTTTCTCAGCTTACATCCTTAAGCTGTAAAATAGGAGAACAAGAACGTGCTGAACGTCTACTTCAAAGTCTACCGGATTCATATGATCAATTCATCATCAACTTGACAAACAGTAATGTCACCAGTCTAGTCTTCGATGACGTTGCAGCTGCTGTTCTACAAGAAGAAAATCGGCGCAAGAACAAGGAAGACAGACAAGTAAATCTGCAACAAGCAGAAGCGTTGACAACGATGACAATGATGAGAGGGAGATCAACAGAACGTGGCCAAAGCAGCAGTCACAAACATGGTAGATCGAAGTCGAGAAGCAAGAAGAATTTAAAGTGTTACAACTGTGGAAAGAAGGGTCACTTGAAGAAGGATTGTTGGAGTCTAAATAAAAACTCCAATCCACAAGGAAATACCGCAAACACTTCAGATGATGGAGATGCTCTATGCTGTGAAGCATCAACCACCGTGGAAGGAAGAAAACGATTTGCAGATATATGGCTCATTGATTCGGGAGCAACATATCACATGACCTCAAGAAGAGAATGGTTTCATCATTATAAACCTGTCTCAGGAGGATCTGTTTATAGTTGCAATGATCATGCCTTAGAGATCGTTGGCGTGGGAACCATCAAATTGAAGATGTATGACGAAACAATTAAAGTTGTTCGAGATGTGCGGCACGTGAAAGGCCTGAAGAAAAATTTATTATCCTACGGATTGTTGGATAATAATGCAAGCAAGATTGAAACACGGAAAGGAATCATGAAGGTGTTCCATGGAGCGCTTGTGATGCTGAAAGGCGAAAAAATAGCTGCAAACTTGTACATGCTGAAGGGAGAGACTTTGGTAGAAGCAGAAGCCTCTGTTGCCTCATGTAGTTCAGATTCGGCAACTATGGCATCAGAAACTTGGACACATGTCAGAACAAGGAATGAAAGTCCTTGTGGAGCAAAAGCTACTTCTAGGCTTAACAAAGGTATCACTTCTTTTGTGTGAGCATTGCATAACAAGTAAGCAGCACCGGTTGAAATTCAACACATCAAATTCTAGAGGCAAAAATGTTCTAGAATTAGTTCACTCTGACATATGGCAAGCACCAGTAACGTCCTTAGGTGGAGCAAAATACTTTGTCTCATTTATTGATTACTACTCTATGAGATGTTGGGTGCACCCTATTAAGAAGAAGTCAGACGTGTTTTTAACTTTCAAAATCTTCAAAGCGCGGGTGGAACTTGATTCTGGAAATAAGATCAAGTGTTTCATAACAGATAATGGAGGAGAATACACAAGCGAAGAATTTAATGACTTTTGCAGGAAAGAAGGCATCAAAAGACAGTTCACAGTGGCGAACACTCCTCAACAAAATGGAGTGGCAGAGCGGATGAACAGAACCTTGTTAGAAAGAACAAGAGCAATGTTGAGGGATGCAGGCCAAGAAAAATCATTCTGGGCAGAAGCAGTCAATACCGCCTGTTATTTGGTGAATCGAGCTCCATCAACTGCAATAGAGCTGAAGACACCAATGGAGATGTGGACTGGTAAACCAGTTGATTATTCAAACCTCCATGTATTTGGAAATATTGTGTACGTGATGTACAACGCCCAAGAAATTTCAAAGTTGGATCCAAAATCCAGAAAATGCAAATTCTTGGGGTATGCTGATGGAGTAAAGGGGTATCGCTTGTGGGATCCCACTGCCTGTAAAGTGATCATTAGCAGGGATGTTATCTTTGTAGAAGATAAACTACAAAGAAAAGAAGACGATGATAGCGCTGAAAAGTCAGAGACTACTCAGATACATGTGGAAAAAGAGTTTGAAGAAGGAGATTCTTCTGAAGCAGAACCAACACATGATGAACAAGAACCAGAGAGTTCTGAAGCTTCAACAACTCGTCAATCAGATCGTGTGAGAAGACGTCCCAATTGGCACTCAGATTATGTTATAGAAGGAAATGTTGCATACTGTCTTTTAACAGAGGACAGTGAGCCATCAACATATCAGGAGGCAATAAACAACTCAGATGCTTCACTGTGGATGATGGCGATGCAAGAAGAAATCGAAGCCCTTCATAAAAATAATACATGGGACCTTGTGCCACTACCACAAGGAAGGAAGCCAATTGGTAACAAATGGGTTTTCAAAATCAAGCGAAATGGTGACGATCAAGTTGAGAGGTATCGTGCAAGACTGGTGGTCAAAGGATATGCTCAAAAGGAATGTATTGATTTCAATGAAATATTTTCTCCTGTGGTTCGACTAACAACAGTTCAAGTAGTTTTGGCAATGTGTGCTACATTGAACTTACATCTAGAGGAACTAGATGTTAAAACAGCTTTTCTTCATGGAAATCTTGAAGAAGAAATTTATATGCTCCAGCCTGAAGGTTTTGAAGAAAAAGAAAAGAAGAACTTGGTTTGCAGGTTGAACAAATCTCTATACGGTCTAAAGCAGGCGCCGAGGTGTTGGTATAAGAGATTTGATTCTTTCATTATGTGCCTTGGATACAACAGACTTAATGCAGACCCTTGTGCTTATTTCAAGAGGTCTGGTGATAACGATTTTGTTATTTTGCTGTTGTATGTGGATGACATGTTGGTTGCAGGACCCAATAAAGATCATATTGAAGAATTGAAGGCACAACTGGCTAGGGAATTTGAAATGAAGGACTTGGGATCAGCAAACAAGATTCTAGGGATGCAAATTCACCGAGACAGAAGTAATAGGAAGATTTGGCTTTCACAAAAGAATTACTTGAAGAAGATCTTGTCACGATTCAACATGCAAGATTGTAAGCCAATTTCTACCCCTCTTCCTATTAACTTCAAATTATCCTCCAGTATGAGTCCTAGCAGTGAAGAAGAGATGATGGAGATGTCTCGAGTACCGTATGCATCAGCAGTGGGAAGTTTGATGTTCGCTATGATATGCACAAGACCAGACATTGCACAAGCAGTGGGAGTGGTTAGTCGGTACATGGCGAATCCAGGCAAAGAGCATTGGAATATTGTAAAGAGGATCCTAAGATACATCAAAGGGACCTCAAATATTGCATTATGTTACGGAGGATCAAACTTACTAATTAATGTGTATGTAGATTCTGACTATGCAGGGGATTTGGATAAAAGCAAATCTACTACAGGATATGTGTTCAAAGTTGCTGGTGGAGCTGTAAGCTGAGTTTCAAAATTGCAGTCAGTTGTGGCTACGTCCACAACAGAGGCAGAATATGTAGCAGCTACACAAGCCAGTAAATAAGCAATTTGGTTGAATATGCTATTGGAGGAGCTTGGGCACAATCAAGAGTATGTCTCTCTGTTTTGTGACAGTCAAAGCGTCTTGCATCTAGCAAGGAATCCAGCATTTCATTCAAGGACTAAGCACATACGAGTTCAATACCATTTAATTCGTGAAAAGGTGGAAGAAAGAACGGTAGATATACAGAAGATCCATACCAAAGACAACATAGCATATTTCATGACGAAGGCGATCAACGCTGATAAATTTACCTGGTGTCGATCCTCTTGTGGCCTGTCAGAGACGTAAGCAACATGATGGTACAAGGTAGAAAGAATGGTGTGAAGATATGATTATTCCAATCAAATCTTCAAGTGGGAGATTGTTGAAATGTCAAAGCTTGGAAAATTGGTTCAAGTTAGGCTAATATTGCAATGTCAAAATAGGTGCAATGTCAAAATTAGGTGCAATAATGTTTGAAAATTAAATGGGTAAATTATAAACTTTAGTCACTAAACTTTAGGGTATTTATAAGATTAATCCTTAAGTTTCAACTATAAATACCTTAGTTCATTTAGCTTCAAAATCATCTCAAAGCATTCTAGCTTTCTTCCAATACTATAGAGAATTTAGAGAGTTTCTTGAGAGTTGTTTTCTCCTTTTTATCTAGAGAGAATTATCATTGTTTTCTCCTTGGTAGATCGAGAGAGGTTGTAATTCCTATTTTTTCATAGTGAAATTCTTCTACCGTTGCCCGTGGTTTTTACCCTAAATTTTTAGGGGGTTTTCACGTAAATTTTGTGTCTCTTTTATCTTCATTTTTATTTTCTCAAATTATCAGTTGCGATTTTGCTCTATCCGATAGCCGTCTTCCGAAACAGTATCTTGTGATGTTAGGGTTCCAACCTATTAGTTAAATTGGGTGCATCGCTTTTAAGCATGTGATGTCGATACCTTTGTTTCCTTCGTTGCAAGTGACGACGATCGATTCTGTCAAAAAAAAAGTGATGACGATTGATGGTTTGTCAATTGATTTGTACACTGTGGATCGATCTATTAACGTGTGCTATTATAGTAATGGGAAATCGTTACCTTTGTGCATACACAATGTCTGGAATTTACCACTGCCAATGCGCAATTGCATCTTTCGCCAGTATCTCCCTTAGTGCGATGAAAGCCCTTAGTTTTCCCAACAGGCAAGGTGAACTTCGACGCCCATTACATGCAATCACAAAGCTTGTAGAAGAAAGTCAATTAGAATTAACTCAGCTTTCGAAGCGGAGGCGAGAGTGGCGGTGCATGCAGTGGAGCTGGCTTCTGACATGGGTTTCTGTGAAAATATGTTATGTGCTTTCGGGTTCATTAAGGTTGTTCATGGACGGTTAAAAGATTTTTTTAACCGTAACATAACCATTAAAAAATAGTTAACCGTTAATGGTTAAATGTTATTAACGATTCGGTTACAGGTTAACTTACGATTAACCTACGATTAACCTATTACAATTATTTGTCAATTTTTTTTTTCATAATTCAATATACAAAAAAAAATGTAGCATTTAACACATACTACACCGGTGTAAGTGAATAAAATAAAAAAGTATAGCACTTAACATATACTTACAACGGTGTAAGTAAATACAATAAAAAAAAGTGTAGTGCTTAACACATACTTACACCAATGTAAGTATGTACATATCCCAATATCTTAGTACCTAACAATAAACATATAATTATATTGGTGTAAGTATATTTCTATATTTTCAAAGAAATGAAAAAAAAAAAAATATATTAATTTATTTGTATACAAATTTATTTTTTATATATATATATATATATAATAGAAAATTATATTAAGTTATTATGTAAAAATATAATAAATGAAAAATATAATTTTAAATTTAATTTATTAACGGTTAACCAACAGTTAATCGTTTATCAAAATTCGTAACCGTAACCTTAACCGTTAAACATAATTTTTAGCGGTTCGGTTAATCAAAACTGTTTAATATTAACGGTTCGGTTAATTAATATGTTAAATATAATAGTTATACCGATTAACGGTTACGATTAACGGTTTCGAGTTTTTTTAACACCCTAGGGTTCATTGCCGTTGGTAATGGAAATATAATGTTTTTTTTAATAATTAATAAAATGCATACCATGTGAATCATATATTTATCAAATACAATCAAATATTTTTTAATTTATCATTTGCTTTCGGGTTCATTGCCGTTGGTAATGGAAATATAATATTTTTTAATAACTACATACCATGTGAATCATATAATATTTAACAAGTAAAATCAAATATTTTTTTAATATACCATGTGCTTTCGGGTTCATTGCCGTTGGACTGGTAATGGAAATATAATGTTTTTAATAACTAATAAAATATATACCATGTGAATCATATAATATTTATCAAGTAAAATCAAATATATTTTTAATATACCATGTTCTTTTGGTTTCATTGCCGTTGGTAATGGAAATATAATGTTTTTAATAACTAATAAAATATATACCATGTGAATCATATAATATTTTTAAGAACTAATAAAATATATACCATATGAATCATATAATATTTTTTATTTGTTTCATTAGATCTGTTGTGATTTTAATCGATTTTAGAAATGTTTTATATTGTAATTCCTTTTTGAAAAATCCTAAAACTTTAATTTTCTCTCGTTGGTGTACCTCTCATCATTTTTTTATCTTTGTTAATCGACGGTGACATCAACTTTAATGTTGATTGTCGACTGTCGGTATTCTTTATTTTCTTTTGCCTTTTGATTTTCAATAAGTTTGCTTGTGTTGCACGTTTTCATTTGCTTTTATGACACATTTTCTTATGATTTTTGGCATGTTATTCAGTTATTTGGTCGTTTTTCTCAGGGTTGATTTGACATTGTCACGATTGATCAAGATGACAATTATATGATATCTTGTGATCTTCTCTACTTTAGATCCTCGGATTGGATTTGGATACCGATTTGCGTTCGTGGATAGTTTTTCACGTCGCTCGAGTCTGATTTTTTGTTTGTCTGTGGTCTATCAATAGCTTGATCACCTTTTGTGGTACTTTTTCCGGTACAATTAGATATTTGTATTTATCTTTTTCGAGCTTCTTGGTTAGATTTAATTTTTCTTTGTATGACCCTTACGTAATGTTAATTTACTAGTTTTGTTTCAATGATTATAGAAAATTTTCCTAGTTATGTGCTTAATTTACGATTATTATTGTAAATCTTTATTGTAATTTGTTATATTTCATATTTTGAATAAAATTAGTTGTTTCTATAAAAAAAAAAAGAAATGTTTTAAATTGTTTTATATTTTATATTATAACTAATATGTTTTTTAAAAAGTAAATAAAATTAATTTTAACCATAAATTAAATGAAATAGTATTTATTTTTATAATATATTAAAATCAAACATTAATATATTCTATTAAAATTATAAGCATATTCTTATACATTTTATAATTTAAATTATTATTAATATATATATTTTACATTTTTATTTATTAATTATTTAATTTTATAACATAAACTATAGATAATATTAATCTAATATTAATAGAATTTAACTTACGTTTAAAACATATCTTTATATTATTTTACAGTTTCTGTTGTGATTAACATATTTTTATAAAAGATAAAATTGATTATAATTATAATTTCCTTTAAATATTACTTTAATATCAATAATTCAACTTAATTTAATGATTAAGTAATGAATTTTTCTTGTTAGGGGGTGTAGGTTCTCAAAGTAGAGCTATATTATTTCATCTGTTTTAAGCTACACATCCATGAATGACATAACACATTATATATTTTGCTGTTTGGCTATTTGCAGGAAGTAGTTACATACATAATAGCAATGGAGGTTACTGTAAAGGAGATGACAATGGTAACTCCATGCGAAGAGACTCCTAGAACAAGCTTATGGTTGTCAAATAACGACCTGGCGGTGACCGCATATCATGTATCTATCGTATATTTCTACAAATCGAATGGTAGTAGGGATTTTTTCGATACCAAAGTGCTGAGGGAGGCTTTGAGTAAGGTTCTGGTGTCCTTTTACCCCTACGCCGGCAGGTTGGGGTACGACAAAAACGGTAGGATCGAAATAGTGTGCAACGCCGAGGGAGTGTTGTTCGGCGAGGCTGAAACTAGTTCCGTCATGGATGATTTTGTTCAGGATTTCAGTGATGGTTCCAAAGTTCCTCAGCTTGTTCCAAAGTTCGATAAACTCTGCTGCTATTTCTTCTTATCCGCTTCTAGGTTTACAGGTACCACGAAATTCATCTTTCACTTTTAAATATGTCGATTTTGAGTAATTTAACTCCGAATTTGATTTAATTACAAGAAATAATTTAAACCCGAAATGGATATTTGCAGGTGACTACTTTCAAATGCGGAGGAGTTTCTATCGGAGTTACTTCGCACCATAAAGTAGCAGATGGCCCTGCCGAATTACATTTCATCAATAGTTGGGCGGACATGGCTCGAGGTAAGTGCCCTACCATTGCACCCGTCCTGGATCGATCCATTCTTCGAGCTCGAGACCCCCCGACTCCGAAATTTCGTCATGTCGAATTCGAACCATCTCCTACTTTGAAAACAATTTCAGATCCGTCAATTCCGAGACCTTCAATTGTATCCGTTTTTAAGATCACGGCTGAGCAAGTTAAGGCCCTAAAAGACAAAGTGAATGAAACTCCAGGTGATACCAAATACAGCAACTACAGCATCGTGACCGCACACATATGGCGCTGCGCTATAAAAGCTCGAGAACTCGCCCAAGACCAAGAAATCAGGTTAATCATAACAATCGACGGTCGAAACCGATTGAGGCCGCCACTTCCACCCGGTTACTTCGGGAATGTGATGTTCTCCGTGCCAGTGGACGGCCTAGCGGGTGAAATTCAATCCGAACCATTTATAAATACGGTAAAGAGGATTCATGATGAAATAGCGGCAAGAGTGGATGATGAGTATCTGAGGTCAGCTATCGACTTGATCGAAACGATTGGGGACGTTAGGAGGGTGAGGCGAGGACCGGCAACTATGCAGAGCCCGAACCTTAGTATTAACAGTTGGGTGTGGTTTCCGATCCGAGAAGCGAATTTCGGTTGGGGTGGTCCTGTTTTCATGAGGCCTGCAAATATAGTCCATGAAGGGAAGGTATACATATTGTCAAGCTTAACTGGTGATGGGAGTTTGACGTTGGCTACTCGTTTAGAGACAGCTCACATGAAACGCTTCGGCAGTCTTCTTTACTCAGATAAAACACTAATGAAGTCTTGTTTATGAGTTCTACTTGTTACTTTCTGTTGAATGCATGGTTTTGCTTTTATTTTGTTACTGTGTTTGGCTTGTTTCAGATTTGGATTTGTTTTATTTTTGTTGCTTGGACCGTTCATTTTTAGATGTTGAACCTTAGTATACCTACAACGTTTAATTTTATCAATTTTAAAACTAACGTTTATTTTTAAGTGAAATTATATCATTATGCCGTTAATGATTTAACGACACGATGACATGACAGTTTCACGTCGTGATGTTGCTGACGTTAATGCCTCACCAAAATAACATCGTTTTGGCGTTACTGTTTTGATGCCTACAAAAACCAAAACAGTATCATTTTGCTTGAAGAGATTTAGTTAAAATTCAAGTTTGGTAGGATTTGAAATTTAAACCTTTGGAAACAAAGGCCGAAGCTTAGCCACTCAACAAACTTATGATTTTGGTTATGTTCTTACAAATATAATAAAAATAATATACAAATACATTCTTAAAAACAATAATTTTTCAAAAAACACCTAAAATTTTCAAAATTCTCAAATTCTCTCAAAACTCAAAGCCCTAAATACTAAATCTCTAATTTCACCCATTGTTGTCGTCGAATCAACGACCAACTCCCATCACTTTCGTCAACAGACTCTTACCAACAATTACCCCACTCTCCCGTCGTCGGAAATCAAAGAACAACGTGTTAATTGATTATCAAAACACCGAATGTAAAATGTTTTAATGGAACCATGATGACAACCAATCAACAGGCAAATGGTGAATGACGTGCACGACGAGAGGGGGACTTCATTTAACACCCCTTTCCCATATCTTATCCCAAACATGAGTCAAAGATGTCATAAAACTTTTACAAACATTCTATCATTTAAAACTAGTAAAATTTGTTTCTTAAATATTGAATACTAGTTAACATCAATTGTCAAAACTATTTAATCACGTAAGCCAAAAAGTAATATTTAAAAATATTTTTCTACCATAACGTGTATCAAAATCCATATTAAAATATTACAAACTCTTTTTACACGTACACATGTCAACTAGAAATCAAAACAACAGTAGGATGTAATTATTGATATCGGTAAGTAATCTTTGATGATTGATGTCAAACTCAGCCCCTTACTCCATTCGTATTCTTTTACCTACACGTGAAAATCATCACACGCTAAGTATACACTTAGTGAAACATTTTCATAACTATATAAAATAAAATAAGACATATCAAAATATGAAATATTATAATAACCAAAGTACTGTAAATATCATATAAAAATATATATGGACATCTAGAACAGGCTTATTAAAGTCATTTCGATCACATATAACTCGTAACATTGATTTTTTTTTTCATATATAAGGCATATTATGTCAAACCAAGTACTTAGTAGGACATGTGCTTTCATTGAAAACATATAATTTGTACCTGACATATTTATTCAGCTCATAGTCTGTACTCGTCATAATTAAGTCATACAACATGTACTTTTCTCACATTTAAATCATAACCTAATGTATATCAAATGTGAATGCATGATACATGAGTCAAACGAGTGTACACAATATGATGCCAAACTGTCACATAAATCATATGCACTTTAAGTGCTAAACAAGAGTTTCTGTACTGTAGAACACATCATCGCTATACTAATAATCGGGATGGTAATTAACATGTCAAAACATCATGAACACCATAATTGCACATATAGAGCCAGGAGTACATTAATGTACTAATACATGATTACCCAAATGTACTAAACAAGAAAATTTGATTTTATGTCAGAATCATATATCATTCATTTATCAGGAGTATCTGTAAATACTAATATACCAAGAAAATTTGACATGTACCGAGATCTGAAATAGACCCGAATATGATAACTTAAAATTGATCTGAAACTTAAATAAACCGAATCGAACCGAAATCGACTATCAATTATAGTTTAAACGAAATTAACTCGAACCGAAAGTAACCCAAACTGAAAAATAACCGAACCGAAAGCAACCCGAACTAAAATCAACCCGAACAAAAAAAATTCAAGCCGAAAATAACCCGAACCGAAAGCAACTCAAATTTAATTTACTCATACTCAATCCGAACCAAACTTCACTCCGATTTTAATCCGATAATTGAGTATAAGTGAACAAATAATTTATTATTATTATTATCATTATTATTATTATTATTATTATTATCTATTTTTAGTAATTAGATAAATAGTAGACTGATATATTTTTATTCTCATTTTATATTGTACAATTAGTTCATCACCACATTTAGTAATAGTTTAATAGTTCAATATAATCTTTACTCTGTTAAAAGACCATCTCTATATCCAATAACTTCTAAATCAATCCTAAAACTTATTATGGTTTATAAATTTATTTTTATACTTTGAAATATTCTAATTTGATTTAATTCATTTAAACTAAAAATTTTAGCCTTGAATTTAGGATGTGATAATATATAGTCACATAAATTTTCTAAATTACAAGTTATAAAAAGTAGCATCGATGATTAAGACTACAAAGTGTGAAGACGGTTTACCTAAACAAAAACAACCCGAATTAGCTCGAAAATCTAAAGGTTGATTTGAATCAAAACCAACCCGAATTGATCCGAAAATCTAAAGGTTGATTCGAACCGAAACCAACCAGAATTGACCCGAACCGAAACCAATTGATTCGATATTGACCTGACTCAAAACCAACTGATCTGAGTTAACCCGACCCAAACAACAACCGATTTGATTTTGACCCGACTCGAAAACCAATCGACCCGATTTGAGCCGACCCAATACTCGACTCGAACTGAATTTTGCATTGACCTGAACCAAACTCGAATCCGATCTGACCCGAACCAAACCAGTATATTAAACTTAGAATATTGTTCAGGCAATTTATCATGTGCAGAGGGGAATACTTATACCAGTGGGCATTCTCCTTGGATAAAGTGGACAACTTATCGGGGTCTCGCTCAGCTTTAAGCTTGGAAAGAACAGTTTCTCGTAATGGTATTGGCCTTTGGAGATTGCTTTGAAACTGAAATAACATGCTCTGATATCCTCTCATCCATAAGACACCAATCTTTGAAACTGAATAATCCCAACAGTCCAAAGAGACATGAAACTAACAGATTAATACACATATACCAGAAAAAAATCGTTTCTTCAAGTCACCATAATCAACAAATCCTCAAAAGCATAATAACCCAGATTTCAAAATAGAATCAAATGTAATATCTTGAATGAAATAAACAACCACAAGTTAATAGTCACAGACTAACATATCAAAATATCATATAAAAGTGTATTGAACAGTTCATACCCTAAATATTCTATTTTCACATAACATGAATATATTAAGGAAACATCACTTATCACTTTCCTTACATATGAACATCATATTTCATCATATGATCATTATCACAATTATCATGCCAAAATAATAGAATTGGCTCGTTTCAAACATTTAAGGTAACATATAACATAAGAGTAGCATAAAAACATAATTTATGACAAACTTTATTTGCCGGAAGTTTATGCTACCCTCGAAGAAGTACTATTATATATTATTCTACACACTTAAAAATTATTCGTTTATACCGTGGGAAACTAGACTCGAATTCGAATGTAACCATACAAGGCACTCATTCTAGTTCTGTAGATACTCATTTTCGTTCGGTGTTTTTGATCGAGTTTATACATGTATATATATTATTACTTTCTTAATTTTGATTTTATTGATGACGGTACTAATATATTATTTGTATGCCACGTATTAGGTTAGCATATTATTTAAATATATATCATGTGTGTGAATTTATATATTATATGTGTGTGAATATGTGATATATATGCGTGTATGGTTATTATGTGTATGCTTACTTGTATATATATTAGGCATAAGCATATATGTATATTAATGATTATTAATAAATAAATATAATGACTAAATATGCTTAACTAGTTTTTATTGATTCTGTTTGCAGATTTAGTACAAAAGAGGACCAGGTTACAAGAACGTAAACCCAAATTATACACAACTGAAGCCCAAATGACCCAAATGTAAAGATAAAGGAGACAATGGCCCATATGTTACCCAAGACTGTTAGGGTTTTGATGAAACCTTTCTCAGCTCCGGATATGAAGAGAATCTGACGGTTCATATTCAACCAAGCATTTTAGGGTTTTTATCATACTGCCTTGCCAGGTGCAAGCTACCATCCATCAAATTTGGACTCATCCAACGTTCCACATCAGCAATGAAATTTAGGGTTACACAAACCCTAGTGAAGAGCCCAACGCCACCGTTCCAGAAGATTCTAGAGGCCCTTCACCGTCCGATGAAGCTACCATGCACTAATATCGTTATTCGACGGTCATCGGAATCCCACAACGGCGTTTTTACCCAAAAAGCACCCAAAGAATCAATAATTATCTGTCAGACATCCATTGACCAGATTTTTCTGATCTAACACCTATTTGCTGACATGGACGGAAGGCGCGAATCACCAAACTCGCCTTCCCTGAGTTTTCGTCCGAGCTGACGCCACGCTGATCACCATCCGTACCTTTGTGTAAAATTGACGCACGGCGGAAGGCGTGGATCACCATCTGTGCCTTCCATAAATACTTCAACCGTCCGTCGCTCGCCTTTAATTACCACCTACTCCTCCCAAAAAACACTCTCCTTCTTACTTTTATCATTCATTCTAAGAAGCTTCAAGTGGGTTCTGTTATTGTTTTTAGAAGGTAAAATTATTTTTACTATATTATAATTATTAAATAGTTTATTATTTTATTATATTTTACTGTGTTAATTTTTTTATGTTTTGCAGTTATAAAATGGAAGGCGGGTTGCTGCGTTTCGATAAGAATCATATCTCGAGTCATTTTACCGATACGGTAACAATTTTAAATTGTGTTATGTTAATTATTGTGAATGTTTTATTTATTTATATTTTTAGTATTAGTTTATATTTTAATTTGTATACTATTTATTTAATTAGGGGAATGACCGTATATTAGATGCAATTATTCGTAACGCTAAGTTAGAGATGATGAATCATGTCTGACCGTATTTAGCTGAGGTTGGATTCCTGAGCTTAAGGACCGTTCCAACAAGTTCAATTTGTACAATTTATAGTGAATTTTCAAATCTAACTTACAGAAGTTGTTTCGAGCAGGTCTGCTGCCATATTTTTTGACCTATAATCGATTAAAAATTCATATCTTTTTGCATACTCATTGAAATCAGTATTTGTTTATTTTACACAAAACTAGACATGTATACAAATCCAACAGTATTACAATCATATTCTAATCATTTCTATATAATTTATGGTGATTTTCTAAACTTATTGTTCACATTATAAATCTAGGTAAATTTCACTAATTTGCATTTTTAGCTTATTCACTAATTAATATTAGATCACCAAATAAACACATATGCATGAATCACAAAATCACAAAACATTAGGAGTCACTTCTCACCATAGTAACTCCATCACTGACTCATCGCAAGCCAATGTCTACACAATAGTATAAGTACGAATTAAATATCACTCATATGGTGTTAATTATGTTAATTGAAGCTTGAATGGAAGTTAAAGGATAAAGGACCAATTTGAATAAAATAGAAAAGTTGAGATGAATTCCAAAAAGAATTGGACCCCATGTTTCTCGGATGATGACTCCCACTTTCACACACGCACATGTGAATCTACTTAACAGGTAACTACGTTACAAATTCTATGAAGTGTCAATGAGTTTGATGTACCTTAAAAAAAGTATCTAGTTCAAGTCTTGTGGATGAAAAAACAGTTTTATGAGAGTTTGTCTCGTGAAATAGAATCCGACCCAACACAACTCCGGACTTAGTTGGAGCCCTTATGGCTTACCTAAGGCCAGGGGTCTAAAAAAAATGTTTCAAATTCTATAAGGTTTGGTATTCATCTATGTTGTCTTAGTACTAGTTTTCTTTTTTGAAACATGGAAATCCTACTAGCTTTTCAAAGACTTTTTTAGTAAGCTTTTCGTTTTCTATTTGATTTGTTGGCTGAAAACTCCTGTTTTTGTTCAGCCAAATCGGTTTAAGCAGAGCCAGAGAAAGCTGTCAATGAAGGGCTCAATTAAGGAAAGGAGTTCCCTGCCCGTGCCTGGGCCAGTGGGTGCCTTGAGATAGGTACACAATTAATAACAATTGTTTTTCATTGCAAATGTATTTGCAAACAGGACCAAAAAGAACTGGGTTTTTTAGACTAAGGACCATGGTCATGGATGGTTCCTTAAGTCAATTTGTATAATTCAATATTAAGCTAATTAAACAGGATCAAAGCATTAAGAGAAAACTTCAAAAACATGACCCCATTGAAGGTGTTATTCGGTGCACCGAACCCCATTTTTAAGCTATAAATATACAATTAAACAGTTACTGTTTTAAGAGGGGAAAATTGACTCAGCCTGTTCCTTAAGTCCTCTCTAACCTTCACAAAATCCAAACCTTGCTATTTGCTAATATCACATTGATGTTGTAGCATGTAAAAGATCTTGTTGTTTGTTATATTCATATAAATTAGGAACTATTTCATCACCTGAATAAAAGCTTTAGTGCTTCCCTTAAAAAGTGTTGAATTCTGAAAAATATATTTATTGATACTCATTATGCATAAACGGATCGTGCTACGTACCAGTAAAGAAGGATCTAACTCGAGATTGGGTGCTTAAATTCACTTAAAAAACATTAAGTTTGATGGTTGAGCTGTAACCTCAATCCCTACCGGCTGTGATGTCAACGTAAGAAATGAAGCTTATAAAAGCCAAAAAAATTTCAAGAAAAAAATGTAAGATGAAGGTCCCAAAAAAGTAACCGGAAATAGCAGGTAACAAACAGGTCACTGAAAAGAAAATAGTGTAAACAAAAGGCCAATCTTTGCTCTTCTCTCTCTTCCACGCTTTGGCTATCTCTGAATTATAGATAATAGTAATGTAGGGAGATGCATCCAATTCTCATAGATCGAACAACCTTTTTTTTTTGGTTTCTCTTCAATCTTCATGTCTCTGATCGAATTTTCTGGGCCACTTTCCAGCATTTTCTCATGAAAAAAAGAAAGAGCAAGGAAGTATGGAATTGGCAGCATATGTGTCGGCTTTTTTCATAAACGAGTGACTGAAAAAACACATTCGGAAACAAAATACTACAAATTCTTTTAAGGTAATCAAAATTAGAAGCTCTTTCTCTCTCATTTTTCACAATGCAGAATGGAATCTTTGTTTTTTCGAGGTTAAATTTGAATTCTTTTTTGTTTTTTCTTAGTTTTTAAAGTTTGAACCTTTAGCTTCTGCTTCTTAAAAGTGATATATTTTTTGTATAACTTTGGTTTCTGTATTGGTTTTTAGGGTCTTTTAGCTGATCTTTGAAGACTTGGAGGACAAATGAAATGTGGATTTTTGAGGATTTGAGTGTAGCTTAGAGTGGTTGGTAGAATTGTAAATTTGAGGAAGTTTTCTGGGGTGAAGATGGTGAAAAGCTGAGATCTGTTTTGGGTGCTTTTTCAAGGGAGAGGTTGATGATTGTGTGTACTGGTAGTTCAAAAAATCTATGCAATTGTGTTTGAAGTGGTTTAAACTTTGTATTTAGGAGTAATATGATGATTTTACTGGATTTCATTGGTGGGTTTTTGTCACTTTGAGTGTTGTTTAGTTAGTGTTGAGAATTGTAGTGAACTAAAGAGCTGATAAAGTGGGAAATTAGGTTTGCTTTGAGGCTTACAAAAAGCTGATATCTTGAAATTTAGTGTTCTTTTGGTAGAGTACTTGATATATATCCGCTGCCCCGAGGTTGAGGTCCATGAATGCGGCCGATTTCAAGGCAAGGCCCGTATTGGGACCTGCAGGGAACAAGGCAAGTTCATTGATTGCAAGAAAACCAGCTTCAAAGCCTTTAAAAAAGATTGAAAAAAGTCCAGCTGAGGCCTCTTTATCAGAGGAGAAAAATGGCCTTCCGTCACCTAAAGTTGATTCTTTTCCCAAAATCCCATTCCTTTTCCGCCACGAACAGTTATTACATTCTAATTTATCATTAAATGCTTCGTGTTCCTCCGATGCTTCCACGGATTCGTTTAACAGTCGAGCATCTACTGGTGGTAGCCGTAGGTTTATTCTGTCAAATAGTGTCGGACCTAGGAGGAAGCCGTACTTGTCAAGTCCTAGAAGTGATGTTTCCAAGGGTGGTTTGGATTCGTCATCCAATGGTTCACATCAGAGGAAGAGATGTGCTTGGGTGACACCAAACACAGGTTTGTTGTTCGTGTCCTTTAATTTCTCACTGTTTTATGATTGATTAAAAATTTGTGTTTAAAATTTTGTTCCTTAGATTGCTTTTAATTTTAATAACAAATGCAGAAGCTCTCTCTAAGCATTTGGATAGAGAAAAATTCCTGCACTAAGAACACCTTCTGTATTGTTTATACCGTTCAAGTTTTTCAATCCCATAGCTGTAGCATTTGTTTATGTTTGATTAATAAAGTCATAGGTGTAAGGAAGGTTCGGCATCTTGTCAAATGAACCAACTAGGGTGGCAATTTTTCTCTTGTCATGATCGCCAAACTTTACTGTTCTTTATCAAAAACCTTATTTTCATGATTTAAATCGAACTATAGGTTAAATTGCCTTGGACTTATCTTTCTGACATATCTGTAAGTTTCAAACAGTGACCAAGTACATGATACGACATAAATGCAAATTGGTTATACATTCATATGTTCAAGCATCATATTCATAATGAAAGACTGTCAATTGATTGCAGTTTTGTGTCATCACTAATTGATGCTTTAATAGCTTCTATTTCATGTTTTATGTTGACTTAGTTTTGTTTATTGGGATCAGATCCGAGTTACGTTGCTTTCCATGATGAAGAGTGGGGAGTTCCGGTACATGATGACAAGTATGTGATCTTGATATTGCCTGCTTCTGTTTATCACTGATTAAATGATTACCTCTCTGATAGAAAAGCATTTCATTGAATGAGTGGTTTGCTTGAAATTGTTCCCCGTATGTAGGAAATTGTTTGAGCTGCTTGTACTTGCGGGTGCGTTGTCTGAACTTACATGGCCGGCTATCCTACGCAAAAGACACATCTTTATGTACTTTTCCAGCAGAAGTTCAACCTTACTTCCATTGAAAAACCAAACTCATTTCTTAAAGTGCCTTTTATGAAGGGAAATTTTCATGGATTTCAATCCTGTTGCTGTATCGAAACTGAATGAGAAGAAGTTAATAGCACCTGGTTGTATGGCAAGTTCCTTGTTATCAGAACTAAAGCTGCGTGCTATTGTCGAGAATGCACACCAAATATCTAAGGTAGATAGATTGTTGATTTGTTCTTATTCATGCCATCTTTTAACATTGGTTAGCATGAAAATAGTGACCCAAAATCACTTTTAAGCAGCACTTGCTGATAAGAGTATGTGTATCAGATGTACCGTAACAAGAGTTTGCTCTACCAAAGTTGTTTACAGTGCAAGATATTACTATTCTAAGACAGCTTTTTGTATTTAATTATTCCTATCTATCACGATGCCAACTTGATTAGCTGGCGAAATCTCAAGTCATCACTGTTCATCATGAACCAGCTAGCCCTCTTTTGCTGAAGTGGAAGTACCATAACTGCACCATCCATAGTGGCTATGATTATAAATGCAACCAACTTTTTTCAGGTTTTGATGATGCCAGGTTATAGATGAGTTTGGGTCATTGGACGCGTGCATTTGGAGTTTTGTGAACCACAAGCCTATTGTTAGCAGATTCAGATATCCTCGACAGGTTCCGGTTAAAACCCCGAAAGCAGATGTCATAAGCAAAGATTTGGTAAGAAGGGGTTTTCGAAGTGTGGGGCCTACGGTCATCTACTATTTCATGGAAGTGGCACGAATGACGAATGACCATCTCACGAGTCGTTTCAGATTCCAGGACTGTATAAACGCAGCAGAAGGAAAAGAAGTAAATGGGACTAGAGATATGCCCGAAGGGGAAAAAACGATGACATGATTGAATCAGAATTATCCATAGCTATCCATGAATTGAGTTTCTCCTAAGTATGATATTGGCTGCAGGCAGATGGCACTCCAGATTCGATCATCAGTTTTACCACTTTGACTGATTCACTGCTCTTACTTTTGGATGGTAACTAAGATGGTTTGTGTATAAAATTTCATTAATAATCATGCATCCTGAATTTTCCAGATTGTAGATCTAAAGTCAATTAAGTTTAACTTATGGACGTGTTGTTGATGTGGCCTGTCATGTAAGTCTTAAAATATGATGTACAATTTCCTTGCCCCTCCTATAGTTAGAAAGGTAGTAATTAGAGATGATGTTTCACATGCCAAACCCCGGCATCCAGAGCTGCTGACAGCAGGAAACCTGATTCGCCACCGGATCCGTCGCTAGCAGATTCTTGACCATACGGTTAATAAGCAGGATCGTTTGAGTGTGGACCGTTTGTAAGTGCCAACCCTTTAAGTCGTTGAGACAGCTAGACCAACACAGACAACTCTATTTGCTTTAAATGAATTGCAATAATGGTTAGTGGCAAAATGTTAGTGTGTCCTCTAGGACCTTGGGGGAGGACACCATCCACAAGGACATGCTTCTGTTGTACTCTATATTACTAATGATGTAGGTTCCCTGTGCTTGCTTCTGTTATTGATATAACAGTGTATTGATGGATGCTTTGTCTGAAAATGCTTAGAATGCTTCCAAACTGTACCTGATTAGATCTGATGGAAACCACTAGATTTTTTTTTCTTGCAAACATGAAGCCCTATAAATGTCCTTGTAGAGGGATTAGTAATGGCTAATTTCAATTCTCGTCTCATCAAACCAGACGAATCTGAAGTTTAAGTCAAAGCCAGCACCTTAATGAATGTATTACAAAAAGATCCAGCTAACGCCTCATAAAAAGAAAAGGAGAAATGGGGACATGGTTCCAACCAAGATGACAAGAAAAGGGTTGCCAATCAATATCCATTGTTTCCACTTTCCACAACTATGATAACGTTGTTCCTACTAGATTGAGAGTGGATACAACAGAAACGCATACATCAAAAATCAAAGAAAAACTACAAATAAGAAAATCAAACCTGACCATTCGATATTTATAGGGACATGCCTGATATTAACAAAAAGCTCGGTTAAGTTGAGCACGGCTTGATTTCAAAGACAATGCTCAGAAGCATTCAAGTAGATTCAATGACCTTCTCACCTTCTGTAACTACTGACCACCGGGTTGATGTAACTCGGCTTTTCCCTCGATCGGTTTCTTACTTTTAGGTTTTAAGTTGTTCATAGAGGCAGTGGCAACAAGAGCACTTGGATGGCCATGTCACTTCTTGGGTACAGACATGTCATGGTCATGAACACTTTTATATGTCATGGTTCATGACTGTGCATGCTGTCCTTTGTGTTAGAAGTGAATGCAAATCCTAAAGAAAATATATAAGGGTCATATATATAGTAGATGTGTAGAATTATCAATAAAATAATATAGATATTTGTAATATTTAATATTATATCTAGAATTATCTATGAGAAAAATCTAGACATTTGTAATGTTAAATGGCTAAGATGTTAACATTAGAGGTAGAGAAGAACAAAATAGTGGATGGATACGTTGGGCTCATCGAAATTTTCAATAATGTGCATTTGTAACAAATTATCTATGAAATATAGTAATAAAAATCAATTTCATTATAATAATTATTATTATATAAGATACGCCAGACAATTGGAAAGTAATATTCTTTTAATACATTTTTTTTCAATCTTAATTGCATATTAATTGATAAGAAAGAATTATGATAAAAAATTATATGATGCAATTATGACGTATCAATATATGTTACTTTATTTAAAATCATATTAATCACATAACTTTCTAAAATATCATTTATTAGTGTATAATTAAGAAAAGTAAAAATTTAACCATCAATTAAATGATTGGATTAATGAATATCTAATTTAACCATACATATAATGATATAGTATATATACATTTGACGTGGCGTAACGGGGTAAAACAAAATCAAAATCTTATATTATCATGCACAATCGTTTTGTATAAAATATTACAAACGTTAATTGTAGATTAAATTTTTCGAAATTATCGGTTGTAGATTAATTGATAAGAAAGAATCATGATAAAAATTATATGATGCAATTATGACATATAAATATATGTTATTTTATTTAAAACCATATTAATGACATAACTTTTTAAATTATCATTTATTAGTGTATAACTAGAAAAGGAAAAATTCAATCAACATTAAATGATTGGATTAATGAATATCTAATTTATCCATAAATATAATGATATTATATATACACATGACGTCGCGTAATTATTACGTACAATCGTTTCTGACTAGACAAAATAAAATCAAAATCTTATTCGTTTCCTATAAAATATCTAAACTTCATTCATTCCGTGTCTGATTAATTAAGCAATATTAGTTCAGTCATGAACCGAACCAACAATGATTTGCCTTCATCAAAGGCTTGGTCGTGGTACCATAACAAGTTGTTCGAGCAAGCTTTGGCTGTGGTTCCCGAAGACGATTCCGACCGGTGGGGAAAGATTGCTGCCGAAGTTCCAGGGATGTCGGCGACTGATGCTAAAAAGTGTTACGAGGATTTGGAGCGTGATGTGATGCACATTGAGTTTGGAAGGGTCGAGTTGCCGAGTTACAAGGACGAGTTCGATTTACTCGGCCCGTGGGAGGGACTCGTTACGCAACCTCCAGAGATATGGACTACGACTGATGTCGGAACCGAGCCAGAAAAAGTCGAGTTATCGAGTTACCAGAATGAGTTAGAATCAACTAGCAAAGTGGGAAGTGAGTTCGTTAGTGAATCCAGAGCAAAGGAGAAAGTAGTCGAGAGAAGAAAAGTTGAACCTTGGACCGAAGAAGAACACAGGTTGCTCAATTAAATTTAGTTTCAGTCCCTCTACTTTTATAATGTTGTCTAATTGGATACGTATTATACGAACAGGAGATTTCTGGTCGGACTTCAAAGGTACGGGAAAGGTGATTGGAAAACAATATCAAGAAAAGTCGTGTTTTCAAGAACACCAGCGCAAGTAGCAAGTCATGCACAAAAGTATTATATTCGATTGAACTCGGTTCACAAGAAGACTAGGAAAAGGTCAAGCATTCATGACATTACACTGGAGAATAATGATATTTCCAATCAACAAGGCACTTCATTTATACACTTGGATTAGCTACTCGATTTCTGTTCATATTGACTTATTTCTCTAATAATTTGTTATTTAATTTATTTTATAAATTAATTCGTTCAAATCAACTTATTGTATAGAAAAATTCCCTTTATTTATCTTAAATTGTACAATACATGGATATATAACAGCTATTAGTCTTATTGAACTCTACATCCCCACCTGAATCTTCCCCATGATGAACATCACCATAAGCCGAAAGTTCGATCGAATCCACGTCGGGACCTAAAGTTCAACGAAACAACCGAAAGTTGCGAATTAACTAATCGATTACGAATCAGTAAGCGACATCAACAGATGATCAAACTTACATAAATTGCAGACAAATGTTCAGTTTTCATACCTTTTTGACAGATACTGAGAGAAGTGAGCACCGCACTTGATGAATCTCCTTCCTTTTGCTCGGTCAGGGAGGCATGTACGCGCCCCGACTCGATCCATGAACTCCTATCAAGGCCATTCGATGACGATGAAACTGGAGTTGAAGAAGAAGGGTATATGTTTCTCCCACCCTCTTATGACTTCACTTATGCATAAAGACAGTAAACGCACCGTCATGCCACGCATGCAGACTTAGAAATATAAACTATACGACAGTGGGAGGGTTTGATGGAACCATTAAAATATTACTCGGAGCATATTGACTTTGAAATACAATAAAAGAAGTTGGTATAGGAATCTTGTTTGAACAATAAAGTGTTGTCGCTCAAGACAAAAGGCCTAACAAGAAGAAAGAGAGACTAATTTATCAATAAACATAGATTAATGGAAGATTAAAGTTCAAGTAAATCGATTGACCAATCTGTGAATATCTTTGGGAATCATTGCATGATCTTGAAACGAAACTATTATGATCATCATAGTCCCCATAACATTAGCATTTACCTTTTCTTTACATGTTAATGGGGGGCACACTCCAAAGTGATAAGATCACTAATGCAACCTAATTAATAATATTATCACTAACATTAGAATTCCCAAATAGATAGGATACCAATAGTGTAGACTCTTTCGAACTAAATCTGACACAACCAAACTAAAGAGAAAAACTCAATCCAACCTTATATGAAATTCGAATTTTATAAGAAAATACGTATCATATTGGTTCGTAGACCGTCAGGTACAATTTTCATTTTACCATCCCTATATATATTGCTCTTGTGGATAGGAGTGTTGTCTTAACCAATTAGGATAGCGACTATTAATTAGTTTGATGGTGGAGCCTTAAAGGAGAAGGACTCAACTGACAAATAATCCATTGAAAAATATATCAATGTACAAATTTTGGGCTTCATACAAAGCTTTAAACTTTCAAAAGAGCGCCTTTAAAGCATGGCGTCGAAGAAGCTGGAATGCCACCTAGTTGACTTTCTAGTAATTGCAGCAAAGCCAATCTGACATTAAGTGCCTTCCATGACTTGCTACCAGGTCTAATTTTGATTTTAGTTCTTCTACTATGTTGACATTAGATATTTAGCCATTATACTGTAATTTGATGCGATTTGATCATTTACTTAATTACTTTTATAGTATTATTAGTAAATCTAAATTGATGTCATTAAAAATCATGATATATATTTATTTTTTTACTATTATTAAATCATACTATTAGGATTACACCACATGAAAATCTAGTTAATTATATTCAATTAATAAAAATTTAAATGTCAATTAATTGTTTAAGTCTTTTTCTTAATTTACATCATCGCTTTATCAGTGGCATTATCAATGGGGCATTTTTCCCGAAAAAATCACCGGTGACCGGTATATTTATTGATCTAACACCGGTCAGATTATATTTCCCGATCTAACACCTGTAGCAGTAAAGCACGCTCTTTGTCCCGCGCTATATGCTGATTTAGCGTCACGTGGGGTATAGCGCGCCCTCTGTACCGCGCTATACGCTGACATGGCTTACATGTGGATATAGTGCGACCCCTGATCCGCGCTATACGCCACGTAGGGGTATAACGCTGCCCCTGTTCAGCGCTATATCTGGGTATGAATTATATTTAGCGCGGACAGGGTCCGCGCTATACCTTTATCTGAATAATTACATATAGCGCGGTGCAAATATCGCACCTTATATGGTTATAAATACCCTTCGCTCCCCGTTAAGTTTCTCACATCTCCTCACATCTCTCTCCTCTAACTTAAATTAATACACCAATTCCGTTAACGAGTAATAATTCTGGTAATTTTCTTATATTTGATTTAGAAGTTCGTGCGATTTTTCGTTATAAATTTTGTTATAATTTTTTTATTATACTTATTGTTTATTATGATTATTTGAAAAAAAATATTATACTAATTATTTTCAATTAATTTTACTGTTTATAAAATTGAAAAGCAAGAGCATACGTCAAAATAGTTTTATGGTACAGGTAATAATATAAAATTATATTATTTAAATTATTTACGTTGATGTGTAAAAAATTTATTGTGTTATATTTTTGTTCATATATAATTTATTTAATCAGGTTTGTTTCAGTTTTTTTTTTTTGCAGATATAATATTGACGTACTTTTAAACTCAAAGAATGACACGACTTTCAGATATTGTTTATTATGATGGTGAAATTCAAGAAGATGAAACCGACGTTGTTTTCGTATCAAATGAGCGTGTTAAAATATCATTCAAGAGAAACATAACTCTTGAGGAGCTGATAACGAAGATTTCGATGAAGATTCATGTTGGAAGTAGTAGAATAATGTCGTCGTTGCAGTACATATTTCCAACATCATTGTTGCCATTAACTTATACACCCGACTACAGTAATGTATGCACATTTTGTTTAAGTGCGTGCTGTTCGGGGTCAATCTTTAAGCTCCCGCTATGGGTTGGCTGAACAAGTTGATCAAGTTGACAGCCCGACTACAGTAATGTGTAATAATTTTAATACCATAATGAGGAGACATTCATCCGTAACTCCTTACGATATGTACCGAGCTGGATCCACTAACAATCTGTATGGCAACACCGCGTCCAGTTCAAGGGAAAGGCATTCATCTGCAAATTTCTTTGACCATATGGAGATGCCATCGACGCAACCATCTGTGCAGTTTCCATTTGACACGATGGCTTCAAGCTCCAGGGGGAGGCATTCGACTGCTAGCTTTTTCAATCTCAATGTCGATATGCCTTCCAGTTCAAGGGGAAGGCGTGCAAGTAGTAGGTTCTTCGACCTAAATGTGGAGAGCATGGAGGAACCATCATCTCCACCAGAAGAACCGCTTCGTGAGCCTAGTGCGGATGGTGCTGATGTAACATACCAAACTATGGGTTAGTGACTAAATGGTAAAGTTTCAGAAATTTGGTGATTAAAGTAGAAGAATGGATTAGTTCAATGATTTATCTGGAAATAAATCCTAAAAGTTGTTAGTAATTATCAAATGAAGTAGAGGGCAAAATGGTCATTTGACTAATAAATGAATTAAAAATATATTTGATAAGGATATATATGTTAGAGGGGAAGATGATGAAGAGATATTCTCTTCATCATCTTCTTCTTCTTCTTCTTCATGTACGAGAGAGAGAAGAGCCAAGCTTGCAAAGGTAATATTCCTTGTTAGCTGATTATTTGTTAATTTTAAGAGTGAGTTTTGATCATTAGGTAATACTTAAGCTTATGGAAAGCTTAAGTTGTTCTAAAATCAAAAGATAAAGAAGTTATGAAAGATTAAAGAAAATGAGTTTTTAAAGAAATTCTGGAAAAGAGTTAGTAAGTGAATTTTGAGAAGGAATTTGACTTGTCATCAATCTAATTAAGGAATATGGAGTGTTAGAATTATATTTAAAACATGTTAAAAATCTGGTATGATTCTTGAAGTTAATAAAGATGAGAGAAATATTAAGGTTTAAGATGAAATAAATGAGTATATATATTGGTTTAAGTATGTGTACTAGAGTTAAGAAGGAAAAAGGGGATGAAACATGAATGATTTAATCCAAAATGAATGAATTTTCGGGTTCAAAAAGAGGTTCTGGGCAGAGTGCATCGATGCACATTCATAGTGCATCGATGCATCAAGGTTAAAACCCATAAATCGTTTGAAGGTGTATCGATGCACAAGAAGTGCATCGATGCACTCTTTTAAAATAAATACATCGAATGCAATTCGTGCTTCGATGCATAAGTAGTGCATCGATGCATCCCAGTAATAATTTAACATCGATTGCATTTTATGCACCAATGCATCAGTAGTGCATCGATGCATACCTTCATTAAAAGATGAAATTGCCTTTTCTCTTAGTCTAAAGAGTGAACCATTAGAGTATATTAGTTATAATACTAATATAGACCTAAGTATGATGATGTAGATATAGAACGTGATCCCGTTCCGGATCAATTGAAGGATTATAATCGAATCAAAGCTGTTGAAAACATTTTTGATATTTCTATATAACAAATTAAGTTAAATGAATTTTAAGATTTTACAAATGATTTTACAAATTTATATTCGATTCAATTAACCGAATATCAAATTATTACTCCAAGTTTTTCAAGATCAATTTTAATCCTTACTAAATGTGTAAAATTGTGATTTGTACTTAAACTATTTTTGAAACAATTTTCACAAAGTATTTTGAACTAAAAACAAGCCTTAAATCAATTATTCAAAGGCATGCACCGATGCATCAGTCCATGCATCGATGCATCGATGAATTAATTGAACATCGAATGCATTCCATGCACCGATGCACTCTCCATGCATCGATGCACTCTGAATATTTTCAAAACATCGAATGCATTTGATGCATCGATGCACAAGCCATGCATCGATGCACCAGGCTATTTTTCAAACATCGAATGCATTTCATGCATCGATGCACACTTGGTGCACCGATGCATCAAGTGTTCCAACGGTCAAAATATTTGAATTTTACACGAATGCACCGATGCATCCTTGATCATGCATCGATGCATGAGACGCTCCACCTAGAAAAATTAATTGTTTTCACACTTAAACGCCTCTATTGACTCCACTAATTATCACCAACGTTCAGAATTGATTCAAGGAGTATTTAAACAAGTTTTGAAGCCATTGATCAACAAGAAGAAACAATAAGAAACATCAAGCAACAAGAAATCATAGAGAAACAAGAGAGAAAGCATCAAACACCAAGTTTGTGCAAATCAAGCCAATTTTCCTTTCAATATTCATTTTGCTTTCAAGAACACCATTTGTGCTCATTTGTAATTATCTTTGAGTGTTCTTTTCTTGTTCTAGAATTGTGCAAACATCTTACCTTGTGAGGTTTTCCTTGTAAGTTTGCAAATTTGTAATCTTCTCTTTGGGAAAAGAGTGTTCTCAAGAATTGGGGTATATTCTTGAGGGTATTGTAAGGTTATCTCTTTGGCCTCAAAAGAAAGAACAAATTAGTGAATTTGTTGGAAAATCCTTAGTGTGGATAGCTAAGGTAGTGGACGTAGACTTTGATTGAGAAAGTCGAACCACTCTAAATCGCTGTGCAAATCTTTTCAATTTTCTGCAAAAGCTTCCACCGAATTTTTAATTGCCAATTCACCCCCTCTTGGCTAATTCCGTCGATCGATTAACTCAATAATTGGTATCAGAGCCTCACTCATTTGAAGGTTTAATCACCTCTTGAGTAGATCCGGGAAGAGTTAAATCGATAAAGATGGCGTCCACTTTAGGTTCATTCTCCATGGAAGAATCCAGACCAATTGGCGTGCCTCCACACTTCAATGGAACAAATTATCGTCGTTGGAAGAGGTTCATGATGATGTTTATTCAAGCACATGATATGGAAGCTTGGATGATAATCGAGAACGGATATTCTTTTCCTACGAAGAAGGTAAAGAAGTGGAGTAATCAAGAACGGAAGGAAGCTCAACAAAACACAAAGGTTATGCATATGTTGTGTTGTGCAATTGATCCTAATGTATATAAAGGAGTTTCTTTTTGTTCAAGTGCCAAGGAAATGTGGGATAAGCTTGAGGAGATCTATAGAGACAAGGAAAAAGAAGAACCAATAAAAGTGATGTCTCTATTAACTCTCACAGAGCCAAAGGTATCTTCTAACTCAAATAGATTAAATTCAAAATCTTTTAGTGAGTTACAAGATGCTTATGATGAATTATTTTCGGAGTTTGAGACCATGAACTCCAAATACAATAAATTGATTTCTAAATTTATTACTAAAAATGATCTTATTTTGAAAGCTAAAAAGGACTTGGAAAATAAAAATGAATGTTGAAAAAGGAGTTAGAGCTTCAAAAATAAAATCGGAAAACTTTGAAAAAGAAATTTTCAAATTAAGCAAACTTCTTCTAGAAACTAAAATGGATTTTGAAAAACAAAATGAAATTTCGAAGAAGAATTTAGAGCTTTCAAAGATAAAATTTGAAAGTATGGAAAAGGAAATTTTCGATTTAGAAGTTAAGCTTGAATGTTTAACAAAAGAAAAAGAGATCATTTTAAATAATTCATCTAGTTCAATAATGACAATATGCTCACATTGTCATTATCATGGTCATAAGGAACATACTTGTCCTTTAAAGAAAGGAAAACGATTTAAAATTAGACAAGTATGGGTTCCAAAAGGAACAAGAGGCATTGAAACTAATGTTCAAGGATCCAAAGCAATTTGGATACCAAAATACACTTAAATGTCTCTTGTAGATGTGTGGGAGCAATGGTGATGAAGATGATGATATTCAAGATGCTCTAGCCACACATGAAAAAGGAATGGGTAACCTCTAAACTTAATGTTATTATTTATTTGGTTGCTCATTTAGTTTGTGCATACATGAGGTTTTAAATGTTGAATAATTTTTGATTTTGCATAATTGTTTTATTCTCATGTATGTTGAAAATATGGTTATGATGAACATTTTAAAGTTATATTTATTTTTTTAGAATTTTAGTTCATCATAATAAAACTTGGTCAAGATTTTAACGTAATTGATATTCATTTTAAACCATTGATATCAATTTTCAAACAATTTGATTTTGACCTTAAATTTTGTTCTAATGTTTATGCAAGTAATTTCAAAGTTTTAATGATATCTCTCTAAATCGATATCAATCTTTAATGCATAACATCTTTGTAAAACTTTATGCATATGCTCTTAATTTTGATAATCAACATTGCATAATGTTTTATATGTGAAAGGATTAAAGCATAATCTATTGAGTATTAGTCAATTATGCGATAAGGGATTCAATGTCTTGTTTGAAATTAATGGTTGTAAAGTCATTGACATTGCATCTAATCGGATTATGCTTGTTGGTCATAAAATAGGAAACATTTACATGGTGCATTTAGACTCTATTGATATGACTAATTTATGCCTAGTTGCTAAGAATGAGCATGATAGTTGGTTATGGCATAGGAGACTAGGACATGCTAGTATGAGTGTTTTGCAACGGTTAATTCAATGAGACCTAGTAAGAGGGTTGCCTAAGTTTAAATTTGATAATGATAAAATCTGTGATGCTTGTGCTAAAGGAAAACAAAAGCGAGTTTCTTTTAAATCTATTAATGATGTATCAACTAGTAGAGTATTACAATTGATCCATTTAGATCTTTTTGGGCCAACTATAACTACTAGCTTGGGTGGAAAACAATATGCATTTGTCTTGGTAGATGACTATTCTAGATATACTTGGGTTCTATTTTTAAGTACTAAAGATGAAGCATTAGAACACTTCATCACATTTTCAAAAATAATCCAAAACGAAAATGATTACTCTATCACTAGTGTTAGAAGTGATCATGGTACTAAATTTGAAAATCTTGGATTTATTGAGTTTTGTAATTCTAATGGTATTAGCCATAATTTTTCAGCACCTAGAACCCCTCAACAAAATAGAGTTGTTGAGAGGAAAAATCGAACTTTAGAAGAAATGGCTAGAACCATGCTTTGTGAAAATAATTTGCCAAAATATTTTTGGGCGAAAGCCACAAATACCGCTTGTTATGTTGTAAATCGAGTAATGATTAGGCCAATTATAAAGAAAACTCCATATGAAATTTTCAAAAATAAAAAGCCTAACATTAGCTTTTCATCCTTTTGGATGTAAATGTTTTGTTTTAAACAACGGTAAAGAAAACCTTGGCAAATTTGATGCTAAAAGTGATGAAGGAATTTTTCTGGGTTATTCCTTAAATTCTAAAGCCTATCGTGTATTTAATAAAAGAACTTTAGTTGTAGAAGAGTCTATACATGTTGTTTTCGATGATAATCCCCTTCCGAGGAAGGATTCTTGTGTGAATGATGATGTAGGTGTTATAAATACAAATGACGTTAGACATGACGTCGGAGAACCATCATCAAAGGAAGAAACGAAAAAAATAAGGAAACTCATGATCCTCTTGAGAATCTAACCATTGAAGAAAGGGAAGTATCTTATCCAAGAGAGTACAACTATGTCAAGGATGGTGAAATTATAGGTGATCCATCAAAAGGGGTAACAACTCGATCTTCTCTTAGAAATATTTGTAATTATGTTGCATTTATCTCATGCATAGAGCCTAAGAATATTAAAGAAGCATTAAATGATGAACATTGGATTATGGCTATGCAAGAAGAGTTAAATCAATTTGAGAGAAGTAAAGTATGGACATTAGTTGAAAGGCCTAGTAATAAATCTACTGTAGGTACTAGATGGGTATTTAGGAATAATCTTGATGAGAGTGGTAATATAGTGAGAAACAAGGCTAGACTTGTTGCTCAAGGGTATACTCAAGAAGAGGGCATAGGCTATGATGAAACATACGCTCCCGTAGCTAGGATGGAAGCAATTAGAATGTTATTAGCATTTGCATGTTTCAATGAATTTAAATTATATCAAATGGATGTTAAAAGTGCATTTTTAAATGGTTTTATAAAAGAAGAAGTGTATGTGGAACAACCTCCAGGTTTTGAAGATTCAAAATTTCCAGATCATGTTCTTAAATTGACAAAAGCTCTTTATGGTTTAAAACAAGCTCCTAGAGCTTGGTATGAAAGATTGTCAAATTTTTTAATTGAAAAAGGTTTTTCAAAAGGAAAGGTTGACACTACATTGTTTTTAAAAGCATAAAGGTAAAGATTTATTAGTAGTTCAAATTTATGTTGATGATATAATATTTGGTTCTACCAATGATGTTCTTTGCCAAGAATTTTCTAAGCTAATGCAAAGTGAGTTTGAGATGAGCATGATGGGGGAGCTCTCATTTTTCTTGGGACTCCAAATCAAGCAAAGAAAAGATGGCATCTTCATTAATCAAGCTAAGTACGTCAAAGATATGCTCAAGAAGTTTGGACTGAAAAATGGGAAACCTCATGACACTCCAATGAGCTCTTCAACAAAGCTTGACTTAGATGAAGGAGGTAAATGTGTAGATGTTAAATTATATAGGTCAATGATTGGCTCTTTGCTTTATCTAACTGCAAGTAGATCGGACATTATGTTTAGTGTTTGCTTATGTGCTAGATTTCAATCATGTCCTAAGGAATCACATTTACTAGCTGTTAAGAGAATCTTTAGATACCTTAAGGACACTCCTAGTTTAGGACTTTGGTATCCTAGAGACTCTAGCTTTAGCTTGCATGCCTTTTCTGATGCGGATTATGGAGGATGCAAATTAGATAGGAAAAGCACCTCCAGTACTTGCCAATTCATTGGAAATATGCTGATTTCTTGGTTTTCAAAGAAACAAAATTGTGTTGTATTATCTACCACTGAAGCAGAATACATTTCAGCCGGTAGTTGTTGTGCACAAGTTTTATGGATGAAACAACAACTTTTTGATTATGGAATTGAAGTATGTACCATTCCTATCAAGTGTGACAATACTAGTGCTATTTGTCTCACTAAAAAATCTCATCCAACACTCTAGAACTAAGCACATTGAAATAAGACATCACTTCATTAGAGACCATGTCACTAAGGAAGATGTAGTTCTAAAATATGTTGATACTTTGCATCAATTAGCGGATATCTTTACAAAACCCTTAGACAAGGAAAGGTTTTGGACACTTAGAAGAGAATTAGGTTTAACTGACCTATCTTCACTTAGTGTTTAAAATAATTTAGCACTTTTAATAAATACTGAAAAATGCTTATAATAATAATTTTTGATTGCATTCTTGCTATTAGTTAGGGGGGAGTTTATGATTCTTAATGAAAATTAATTTTATGTTCAAATAAAGTTTGAAGATTGAACATAATTAATTTTTGATATATGAGTTACCATTACCATTAGAGCCAAATTATTTAGCATTTTAAGTGTTTAAAACGAATTTTTGACATTTTTGTGCTTTATGCACCGATGCATTTAACAATGCATCGATGCATCCCTTTGAATGTGTATCGATGCATGAGGCCATGCACCGATGCATCCGTCGGGTTTTAGGTTAAAATGCTTCATCTTCTTCATTTTTCTCAAAACCTAAAACACTAAACACACAGCCGTTCGTCACCCTCTCATCCTAAATCTCCATTTTGCTCAAAATCTTTGGGAAAACATCAGATTCTTCAAGTTTTATATCCTACAAACCTGCTACAATCATTAAATCGCACAAAACATCTTCACATTCTCCTCAATCCGAATTTTTCAAGGTATTTTTTACAAAAACTCTATTTTATTAATTTTTGAACTTAGGACTAGTTTAGATTAGTTCTAGTTTAAAATAATTATCGGGCATTGGTTATATGATGATTCTAAACTAGTTTCTACAATGAATTTCATCAAAAATGCATAATTTTTCAAAATTGTTTTTGAAATTTCGAATTTAAAAAAAAATCAAAAATTACTGATTCAATTGTGTTGTTTTCATGAAAACTATGCGTATTATGATATTAATTTTAAATAGTTTTCAAAACTTTTCCTATTAGGACTTTGTTAGAGAACCTTGAATTATTTAGGACTCATTTGAGTTTTGGGATTAATTGTTGTGCATACATGTGTTTTAAAATTGCAGGTGATATTCCTTTTCCGATTTTCCTTACCATGACTAATCCTAAACGCCCTAGGACATCCTCTAGTCGGTCTCACCAAAACCGTCCTCCCATTCCTCAACATCCTCCTCCCGATCCTCCGATGGAGTAGACTTACTTGCCATGCTTTCTTGTTCTTAAAACTTGGATTTGATTTTTGTGGTTTGATTGATACTTTGAACTTGATTAGTTGTTGGATGTTTGTTTGAGGATGCTTGAACTTATTATATATATTTGGTTTGACATTTTAACGCTTTCTGTTTATTAATTTTGCATCATTAGAAATTTATGACCAAATTATGCCATTTCACATTTTATTATGAATATTGTTTATGAAAACTAATGGCTAATCTCTCTTTTGATTGTGATCTTAGCAGCCTATTATTAATAAATCAATTGGCTAATGTTTTTCAAAATTCTTGTTTAAAACGTTTTTATAGAGTCTTTTTGATTTAACAAAAAGGGGGAGAAAATTTAAGATGTGCTATAATAAGGGGGAGTAAGTTTTTCAAAATCGATTTCAAAAATAATTTCTTAAACAAATCTTAAAATTACTCAAATGTTTTGTTATATCAAAAAGGGGGAGATTGTTGAAAACATTTTTGATATTTCGATATAACAAATTAAGTTAAATGAATTTTAAGATTTTACAAATGATTTTACAAATTTATATTCGATTCAATTAATCGAATATCAAATTATTACTCCAAGTTTTTCAAGATCAATTTTAATCCTTACTAAATGTGTAAAATTGTGATTTGTACTTAAACTATTTTTGAAACAATTTTCACAAAGTATTTTGAATCAAAAACAAGCCTTAAATCAATTATTCAAAGGCATGCACCGATGCATCAGTCCATGCATCGATGCATCGATGAATTAATTGAACATCGAATGCATTCCATGCATCGATGCACTCTCCATGCATCGATGCACTCTGAATATTTTCAAAACATCGAATGCATTTGATGCATCGATGCACAAGCCATGCATCGATGCACCAGGCTATTTTTCAAACATCGAATGCATTTCATGCATTGATGCACACTTGGTGCACCGATGCATCAAGTGTTCCAACGGTCAAAATATTTGAATTTTACACGAATGCACCGATGCATCCTTGATCATGCATCGATGCATGAGACGCTCCACCTAGAAAAATTAATTGTTTTCACACTTAAACGGCTCTATTGACTCCACTAATTATAACCAACGTTCAGAATTGATTCAAGGAGTATTTAAACAAGTTTTGAAGCCATTGATCAATAAGAAGAAACAAGAAGAAACATCAAGCAACAAGAAATCATAGAGAAACAAGAGAGAAAGCATCAAACACCAAGTTTGTGCAAATCAAGCCAATTTTCCTTTCAATATTCATTTTGCTTTCAAGAACACCATTTGTGCTCATTTGTAATTATCTTTGAGTGTTCTTTTCTTGTTCTAGAATTGTGCAAACATCTTACCTTGTGAGGTTTTCCTTGTAAGTTTGTAAATTTGTAATCTTCTCTTTGGGAAAAGAGTGTTCTTAAGAATTGGGGTATATTCTTGAGGGTATTGTAAGGTTATCTCTTTGGCCTCAAAATAAAGAACAAATTAGTGAATTTGTTGGAAAATCCTTAGTGTGGATAGCTAAGGTAGTGGACGTAGACTTTGATTGAGAAAGTCGAACCACTCTAAATCGATGTGCAAATCTTTTCAATTTTCTGCAAAAGCTTCCACCGAATTTTTAATTGCCAATTCACCCCCCTCTTGGCTAATTCCGTCGATCGATTAACTCAACAAAAGCAAAGCTAAGGTGAGTGCAATTTAATTTGTACTTATATTATTGAATAAACATTTGGCTTGCGATGAGCCAGTGATGGAGTTACTATGGTAAGAAGTAACTCCTAAAATGTTATTTGATTGGTGATCAATGTTATGATTTGTGTGATTATGAGATATATATAAGTTATATGGAAAGTATATGTGAAATAAGATATGAGCTTATATGAATATGTGATATGAATAAAGCTATAAGAAATGATTTATGTGAATACATGCATTTGTGATGCGTGTTATATGATATTAGATATATGTTTACACATACATATGGTATGTGACCGAAGAGAATGAACATGTGATTATAAGATCAATGATTACACGTACATTTGGTACGTGACTGAAAAGAAAATATATATGTTCATAAGAGAAATGATATGAATAAGTAAATTGAACTGTTATGAATGTTAATGCACATGTTATGTGATAAGAGAGCTAGTGGTATAGTTGGCATGCCAAGGGTCGAGGGTTTACCTATGTTCTTCGGGACATATGGACTGTTTACCTATGTTCTTCGGGACATATGGACTGTTTACCTATGTTCTTCGGGACATATGGACTGTTTACCTAGGTTCTTCGGGATCTATGGACTGGTCCTTCGGGACGAATACTGAACTAAGGTTCGGTGCCCCATGAGGGAATTGATATGAGCTGTGGTGACAGCATTAGTGCACAACCTCAATGTACTCACATATCTTAAGTTCTCAAATCTATACATGGGCTATTGCAAGAGCTTTAAAGATAATAAATAACTTGTTATGATACTATATATATGCTTTGTTGTGAAATGACATGGATACTCGATGGTGAGTATAGAAAGGTTCAATATATGCATACATGATAGAAATAAATTAGTAATAATGATATGAGTACTGATAAGTATATTAATGATATATGTATAAGTATGCATTATGTTATATGAAATGGTTTGTGGTTTTATTATATGTTTTATATGCCTCACTAAGTCAACGACTTAGCGTGTAAGTGATTTACACGTATGTATGAAGAGGAGTAAAGAGCGATGTGGAGTAAGACAGGTCAGTTCTCCTTACTCAATGTCAGATCAGAAAAGAGGTGATTAATATGTATTTTAATATATAAAGTTCTAGTTGGCATGTATTCAAAAGAATATATTGTATAAACTCTGAATAGTTTTGTAAACGTTTTGAATAAGTTGAATGTTATAAAAGTTTTTAAATTACTCAATATTTTATACGAATAAATGTTTGAAAAGTCAATGTGACACTTCGGACTCGTATCCGAGTCAGATACGGGTTAGGGGTGTTACAGCTGAGACTGGACTATTCATTCACCCATAATCACCGCAATTCAACTCCGATGATGATGAAATTCCAGTAAATGTGGCACAAACTGACCCTCCTACACACATATATGAAGCTGATTATGGTGCAATGTACGGGCCAGAATTTGCGGATATGCCTCATCTCGGTGACTATGGATATTACTCATCAATAAATAATGGTGAGATATATTTAGGCATGGAGTTTTCAAGCAAAGAAGAAGCGGTGATGGCTATAAAAAATTACAATATCTGTAATTCTGTTCAGTCCAGAGTCAATCGATCGACGACCGAAAAATATGTATGTTATTGTCCCGACGCGAAAACGAATGCAATTGGATGGTTCACATATCGAAAATGAAGAGGAAAAACAACATATGGGAACTAACAATATACAACGGTCCTCACACATATTGTGTTGGAGGCATCATATATGGCTGCACATCATAAATGGCTGCGGTGGCTGCTGTGAAGGTCCTGCTGGTGCAGCTGAGGATGAACTGGAAGCACCTGCTCTCCGTCCATGAGTCGGGGGACGATGGTGTTGTTTCAATGAACGTCTCTATCAACGTCGCGGAAATGTCTGCCCTCGTGTATCATCGGGAAGCAGAAACGGTTTTCCGTTACTGTTGAACCACTCATAATAACCGTCAACAAACATCAAGAGGTCATCAAAAATGGGCTCTCTACGGGGAAGGCGCCGATATCGATCCTCCCACAACACGACCCACTCATGATGCCTCACTAGCCAATCTGTATATGTCTTGCCGCGTCTATCTAAGCTATGCAACTCGTCCATATTGCGAGGTGCTTTCGAAATTGGTTGAAAACAACCAAACTGCCAGAGCACGCGATTAGTAGAGTGTCACTCGATGGTCGCATTACAGATCAGAGGGACCATCACCATCCAAACATCTGATGGGCCCCTCAACTCAGGTGGGATCACCGCCATCACATCATCAGTACAATATGGCACTCATTCAAACTAAAACAAATATTATATAATTTTTATCAAAATAATAATCTAATTATATAACTATAATCTAAAATCGATTTTTAAACATTAAAATTCATACATGTGTGTCAGCCTTTTGATCGATTAGCACCCTAATTTTTTCTAAATCATCAGGTAGCTCCTGATGATTTTTCCTATCAGTAGACCATCTATTCAAGGAAAAAATTTATTATACGCTGTATAAAGTTATTAATATACAAAATCAGTTTTATAATTACCTCAGAAGTAGTGAAAATACGAATGAGTTCTTCACAACGGGACATAAAAAGGGCAATCGATACCATGCCCAAGACTGCAGCAGCAGGAGATATCCACCGATAGCATTATGCCTGTAGTCAGTGGCTCCACACATCTCCCTGTACAACAAAGCCAAAACTGCCGAGCCCCAACTGAATGATCCAGCTAGACGAAAGTCGCTAAGATGTCGCAACCACATACAGTGAACTAGGTTGCGCGATTTGTCTGGCATCAACAACCCTCCTATCAATTGCAGTATGCATGCTCGTGCATACATCTTAACTTCATCCTCAAAGGCGTCTGCGCTCAACTCCCGAAAATTGGCATCTAACCAATTTAATGGTATCCTACCTCCGATAAAACTTTCCGGGACATGTCATAGATTATCCCGGCACAAAGTAGTCCAGGAACCCTACGAGATCCCTGATATCACATCTCCATCCACCGGAAGCCCTAGGTGCATAGCAACATCCTCAAGTGTAATCATGCACTTTCCGCACGAAAGATGGAATGTGTGGGTCTCCGGTCTCCACCGCTCTACTAAGGCATAAATAAGGTCTGGTTCTATCTTACAATGACCCTGATATCTATATATGTAACCAAATCCAGCCTCTACTAAATATGACAAGACACAACTAGGTATCACTAACTTAAGATTCCTAATAAAAAGGATCTAATACATAATCTTTCTCTTAAAATTAAATAATTACACCAATTAATTCTTAATCTAATAATCATGCATTAAATAAATCAAAAAATTATTACAAATAATTTAAATTAAATTAAAACGTTAAAATGTTACCGTATCAGCAAAGTGTCGAGATATATGATTTCCATCCAAGCGAAGTAGACCGTCTTCCATTATATATCTGCAAAAAAATTATATTAGTAAAATATTAAATAAAGTAAAATGCTTAAATAAATTAAATATATAATATTAAAAATATTATAAAATATACCTTAAATAGAGAGAGTATTTGAGAGAATTTGAGAGAATATGGTGTGATGAAAGTAATAGAGGATGATGGTATTTATAAGGAGGATTTGGGGGGTAATTAAAGGTATAACGCGCCCTCTGTACCGCGCTATATGCCACGTGTCAAATAAACATATAGAGCGCGGATCATGGGTCGCGCTATACCCACGTGTAAGTCATGTCAGCGTAGAGCGCGGTACAGATGACGCGCTATACCCCACGTGACGCCAAATCAACATATAGCGCGGTACAAAAGGATTAAATATCCAATTCGAATATAATAGAAGGACTAAAATAAATAATTAAGCCCCTTCTAACAATCAACCATACAGAAATATTTAAGCCCCCTTCCCATTTGGGTGAGAGTGATAGGGCTCTCCATGTCTCATGAACCAAACGTCGAGAGTGAAGATCAGTAACATCATTGGTAGGTCTGTCGCGGTGGATTTGAGGAATGGTGACGGTCGACTTAGAGAGTTTTTAAGGATCAAAGTGGAAATAGATATTAAAAAGCCCCTCAGAAGGTGCCTAAATGTAGGAATGAGGACGGATGGAAGCATCCGACAGTGCCTCCTAAAATACGAGAGACTTCCTGCTTTTTGCCATGGATGTGGATTGCTGGGGCATGTTATTGTGGAATGCCCAACGTTTATAGTTAACAACTCTAACCTCCTCCAATACGGTAATTGGCTAAGAGTTAGACCGAGTTGGTACCAAGCAAGTGCTGCGAGGGTTCGAAGAGGTGGCATTTACTATGTGGAGCAAGAGGACCTCTCCTCCACTGAACAGGATCCTTCTATGGGAAGTTCTTTCAGATCCTCTAGGATGTGGTCCATTCTACCAGATGGAGGCACAGGTGAATCACACCCTCAACCTGACCCTAGGGGCTCCAAAACTATTGTGCTTGAGGAAGCATCAGAACCGGTTGAAGAACAGGGTGCGGACAATGAGTTCCCCATCCAAGCTACCTCGAATGGAAGAAAGCAGATTATTGAGCTGGTGTTTTCAAATAATGGTAAGAGGAAAAGTGGTGACAACCATGGCGGTAAGAAGCGAAACAAAAAGACTTATAGACAAAACGAGCAGTCAGTGGCGGCTAACTCCACAACTCTTCAAGCGAGAATTTAGATGGAATGCCCGATCCATCTCCCAAAGGTGGCGCCTTTATTGATTCAACGGCGGAAGCTGGTGAGCAGCCCTGCCGATCGTCATGAGTTTCGTTTGTTGGAATTGTCGCGGGCTTGGAAACCCAACGACAATTCAAGAGCTTAAAAGAATCATTGTTAAAAAGTTTACCTTGCTTGTCTTTATCTCGGAAAATAGACTGAGGAAAAACAAAGCCGAGCGTGTTCGGATTAGGGTCGAGATGAGAAATTGTTTTGTTGTTGAGAGGTCCGAGGGATGAAATCAAAATAATCACGACCGTTTGATGATCGTTGGAAATTCAATCTGACTTTGACATTTGATTTGAGTTTAATCAAAATAAATTAAAGTGGACCCCGGTAGATATTAGTTGGTCTGCATTAAGATCAACCGTTGTCCGGAAACCGGACCGAACATGGAAGCAGAAAGAACATGGAGAAAGTAATGTAAGAGAGAACGCAAAAAAAAAAAAAAATCAATAGATTTCAAATTCAAACGCTCAAATTCTTTAATTTTGCTCCACCAAATCCGATGAAATTCAAAACCCAGCTTTAAAATTCCTATCTTTTCAATACCCAGACCCCAATTTTGATTAAATTCCCCTCATTGAAGTTGCTCTTTTTGCTTCATTATTAGTCGCTCTTTATCTTCCAGTTCCCAAAATTTGGAGCGAACCAAAATCCAAGATTTTTTCCTCAATTTCTCAATCTGGTATTCTTCAAAATCATGGGAATCCAAAATGACATAGTGATGTTCAACGTAGGTGGAAGAATCTTTGAAACGACAGCCACAACACTTGCAAACGCAGGCCGTGATACGTTCTTCGGTGCATTATTCGACGACGATTGGGACTTACGACAGCAGCAGAACCAAGAATTCTTCATCGATCGGAACCCGGACTGTTTCGCCGTACTACTCGATCTTCTCCGCAACGGAGATCTCTGCATCCCTCCCAATGTCCCCGAAAGGCTTCTTTACAGAGAAGCCATGTTTTATGGGTTAATTAACCATGTTCGTATGGCAAAGCTTGGTCCTTTTGATGGTAACAGGCTAAATCTATCGAAATCAGTAACGGGTGGAGCCCCGGGGGATGGAACCGCCATACGAGCCGGTCCGGACGGCGGCTGCTGCGTGGCTCACGGTAGCATGGTCCATGTTTTTGATTGGATGTTAGAAGAACACCCGCCACTCAACCTTGATTACCAGAGGGTCAACGACATAGGTTGGGTCAACGCTGAGAATGTCTTGATAAGTGCTTGTGAAAGGCTGGGGAAAGGAGATGGTGGTATGGGATTGTTTAGTTCGTACACTGGTGATTTAAGGTACAAGTTTAATGTTGTCCATGATGATCAAATCAAGAGTTACACCGCTTGTGCTTTGAGTTTCAGCCCTGATTTTAATATATTTGCAAGTTGTAAAGGGAGGAGCAATGAATATGGTATCGGAGTTTGGGACCAAGTTACCGGCAAACAGATTGATTTCTTCTACGAAAGTCCGGGTTGGTCACTCGGCGAAGCCGATAAACTCCAATGGCTAAATGGGACAAACTGTTTGCTAGTCGCCACTTTGTTTCCCAGGAAAGATAACTGTTACATCAGTTTACTTGATTTCAGACGGAAGACAATGGTTTGGTCTTGGTCCGACATCAGTGCTCCTTTAACCGTTGATGAAAAACGTGTGAGGGATGCCATTGCAATGGAGGAATGCAACTCGGTGTGTGTCGTTAATGAGTACGAGGATTTGGGGTTTATTGATTTGAGGTTCAACGGGGGAAGTGTAAGGTGGAGTTCAAGGAGTAGGCTGATGAAAGGGAAGATGCCGGATGAGCCTTGTTATCCGAAACTGGCTTTGCATAATGGGCAGTTGTTTTCGTCAATGAACGATTGCATCTCGGTGTTTTGTGGACCTGATTGGGTCTTGACATCTAGGCTTCGAAGGAGTTATGGCGGTTCGATATGTGATTTCTCGATAGGCGGTGATCGGCTCTTTGCACTTCATAGCGAGGATAATGTGTTTGACATATGGGAAACTCCGCCAGTGCCGGTTATATGATTCAGGTCATAGTTTCATTGCTGGAGCAGTGCTTTAATGGTCATTTAAGTTATGAGGTAGTTGGACATGGAGGATCAACTCATAGTTGCAGCAAATATTATAGGTTTAGGCAAAAAGATTTGAGGGTGATATTTAAAGTTATGTTTTGTATGTATAGTTTGCTTGCTATTTCAAAGAAATGAAATTGATTGCTAGGGTTCTTAGTTTGTGAAGTGTCTGCTCATTGTGAAGTTGGTTTAATTGATCCGTGTAACTATTCTTAAAGACTTGGATATCGGACACCGAAGTCTAGCTGTTGCCAATGTTCCTTGGACACCAAGGCCAGACGGAGTACCAGCACTATTGACTCTAGCAAGATCTTGGAGTTTGAGCACCGGTCAAATTTGTGCCGATGGTGCTGATGGTGTTCGAGCTTATGCTTGATTATCTTACAGGTATCAAACATTTGATAGCTTCATGAGCTTATGCTTTGCCTGAAGTTAGGTTAGTGGCTAACTACTTTTAGTTCTAGATGAGTTCCGATTCGATGCAATCCTAATCTCTGGTACACAAAATCAACTGACGATAATTGATAAGCACCCACCATAACAAACCCCACCTTCTGCATTTACTAGTCTTTGGTCATTCATGAACCAGCTGGTCCATCCACAGAGTTCATTTCCTCTATATTTGCTTTCTTCTGTTGGAATAGGGAATATGTTGAAACATAATGATTTCAGCACAGGAATGAACACTTGGTGAAACCGAAAGTGATGGCTAACAGATAAGGAAGAACCAAAAAAAGAAGGGCAATGGACCCCAAGGTCTTAAAAATATCAAGCCATTATTACTCTCTTGAGAAATGGAATTGGGCAACATTCTTCTGGGGTAGCTTCTCATCCCCTCCTCGTCTACATGGCACAGTGCCATTATTGTCTTCATCTGACCCCAATTCCATGGAACGTTGTTTAGGTACTGTCGTCGACATTGTCTGATGGAGTTTAATGGAGAAAACTAAAAAGAGAGAGAATGAGAAGCACCTCTTTTGACTCTCGATTGGCCATTGGCTCGGACCCTGAAAATCAAACCAATAAAGTGAAAGAGATCACATGAAAAGACCCAGCCTCTCCCAATGGAAATGAATTTGACATTTGCTGCAAAGTTCACTCTTTCTGCTCTTTGACTGGTTGTCTCTTGCTCTCCACTAGCAGCCTATTTTGTGGACAACAATCCATACTGATGACTACCAATTGCTTATCATCCATGGCTTCTTGGAACCCTTTTTATCACACAATCATGATGGGACATCAATGGCTACATAGGCATTTGTTCTTCTTCCTGAATATTATCCTACAAGTTCTAGCCCAACCACCCAAAATCCATTACTACTGGAATCTTCTTTTTTAGTACACTACTTAACTACCATTTCATAGTGTTCATTGCCTAACGTAGCAGTTAACCAACAACTACAAAAAGTAACCAATCTTTAAACTGGAATTAAGTCATCCCAATCCCACCATAATGTTGTGAACTCTACAGAAGAGGCAAGTTATATATTTTCTAATACTTTTAAAGTCGAGTTCGAGTGAGTATTGTTGAGCTCGATTCGACTCGAAGACTCATGAGCCTAAAATTTTCAAGCTCAACTTGAAATCATGATCTGGAGCTCGTAAAAACTCAAAAAAAAAAGCTCGAAATGAAAACAAAATCTTAAATTTAACTTGATTGAAATGTCAAACTCGAACCTGAACCTTAAATACATGAAAATCTTATATTATATTTTTAAAAAAAACTCAACACATAAATGTTAATATTATTAATAATTTATTTTTTTTTAAAATAAAATCTTAATATATTATATTTAATTGTTGTTAGCTGCAGTTAACTCGGGATGACCACATCTTAATTAAATAAAAACGAAAGTGATCATATCTTAATTAAATAAAAACGGAAGTAGTCATATGTTATGTTTTTTGAAATTAATGACCAAAAGAGGAAAAAAACAAACATAAGTGATCATATGTGTAGTTAATCCAAAAAAATAATGTAATAAAATTATGCCAAAAATGGTGAAGTGTGTGATCAATTGAATGGTTTGTTTAATTGTTTCGTCTCTTCAATTCATTGAATCATCACTGCGTGGTTCTCATTTTCTTGCTCCTTTCAACATTTATTTATTTTATTTTTTAAAGGGAAATATTTTCGTCATTGATAATTTTTTTCTCTATAATACAGAACTAAACAAATTCAAGCTATTAACTCACAATCCCTCAACAGTAGATCAGTCACCTCAGTCAGAGGCGGTATGAACTACCAACCCAATACTTCTTCCTCGCGCCATGGTAGTAAACTTATCCGCAACCATATCAGCTATCCTATTAACATGGGCAATCTTCGTTTCCCAAGTGCGACGAAATAATCCTCTTACCAGTGTAACGATGGCACTATCCTCACTATCGTTCATCGGTGTTGTGATAATCTCAAAGGCCGTCTTGTAATCCGTCTCGACCTCCACCTTCCTAAATCCCATATTCCATGCAAGCAAAAGTGAGTCATGGAGAGACCATAATTCAGCATTCAACACTGTGCAACTTCCTAAGCTTCGTGAAAATCCCTGAAACCAAGTACCCTGAGCATCTCGTATGACCAGCCAGTTGCTGCCAATCTGCGGCTGTCCTTCCATAGCGCCGTCAGCATTGATTTTCACCCAGCTATAATCCGATTTCCTCCAACGATCAGGAACCTATTGTAGCCGACTGCTTCCAGAAATTCATCACGTAACTGAAAACAATGCGGCAGAAAATCTTCATGCTCAACAGGTTCACTCTGGAAAATAACACAGTAGCGACACTTTCAAATTTTCCAGCAGATAACAAGAAATAACAGACCACAATTCCGACTACTAATAAAAAACCTTGCTCTCCTGAATGTTCGTAACAATCCACTCCTTCCACGACATCTGTATGAAATCTTGCAGCTTTTCAGAGAGGATAAGCCGACGCAAATATCGAAGGCAAAAGGACAGCGGCATAACGCATGACTTATGTCCTCCTCTTCAGTCCGACATATATCAGACGTTGCCGAACCAGCAATGTGTCGTCTATGTCTTTCCACGTTAGTCAACAACCGCCCATGAAGTGCCACTCAAAGAAAGACTTTGAGCCTTTGCGGAACATTAACACTCCAAACAAGTCGCCAAACATCGTTAGTATCATTCGACTCTAAAGGAGACAGAGCCTCATACGCCAAGTGAACCGAAAACGCGTGAGTCATCTCCCACTTCCATATCGGAGCGTCATTACATTCGCAACTTTGGTTCGGTAACACCTTCCGAATATAAAACCAATTCCATTCCCTAGAAGGAGCCGTCATTGCATTAACAGCTATCGATTGAGGGATGATGCCATTCACGCATGAATAGCAAGCGGTTCCGATCCATCAATCCATGAATCGTACCAGAAATCCGTTGTAGCACTGTTGTGAATATTCCATAATATACTTTACCGTAACTCCCCCTATGCAGCTCAACCCCTTTCATAATCTAGAGCATATCGGCTTCGATATATCGACTGGACTTTGATCACTCCAACGGTACTTACTCTTGATTACCTTCACCCACAACTTATCCGCTCCCTCAATCAATTGCATCCCGATCTTCATTAGGAAAGCCTGGTTCTGCCTTTCTAAATCCTTTATACCTAGACCACCGTTTTGAACCGGGAGTTTCACTGTGTCCCACTTCACAAGCGCCAAACTATTTCCCCTTCTTTCGCATTCCACACGAATCGCCGAATCAACTTCTCAATAGTATCGCACACTCCTTTTGGGAGCCAAGTCGGTTGCATAGCATAGGATGGAATTGCTTGCAAAACGGCTTTCGCAAGAGTTATACGCCCAGCTAGCGGTAAAGTCCTAGCAGCCCAACCGGTTAAGCGCTGCTCCACCCTTTCAATCATATATCTAAAAGTCGCCTTCGTCACTCTTTTGTGTAGCAATGGCACTCCCAAATATTTCCCCAGGTCTTGAACAGCTTCAAATCCAAGGTTCTGAGTAATCACATTACTCATCTCCACACCATAATTCTTAGAGAAAAAAACTTTCGTTTTCCCTTCACTTACACGATGACCAGAGCTAGCATAAAAGTTCTCCATAACATCTTTAATAGCCATAACTTGATCAAGAGAGGCTTCCGAAAAAAGGATCTCGTCATCGCGAAGAACAAATGCGATATGCGAATTTGTCTCCACGTTCCGTTCTCAACCCGCATATTGATTGCATGGGATAACCGTTCCATACAAAGAACAAATATATAGGGAGATATGGGATCTCCTTGACGAATACCCCTAGAAGGGGTAAAGCTCTCCGAAGTGCTGCCGTTCCACAAAATCTGTGTAGGAACTGATGTAACGCATCTCATAATCCACCTAACAAAACGATCCGGGAGGCCCACTTCTACAAGAGTTTCCTCGATAAATCCCCATATACAGCTCAACCCCTTCTATAATCTAGAGCATCTCGGCTTCAATAATACCATATAATTTAAGGTTAAAAAAATTGCTTTATAAAAAGAAAAAAGATCTTGATGTACTGAAATGAGCATGAAGGTGCTCGAGAAAATTAATAAAAAAACTTGTATATATTTATGGATGATTCTGCCACGTTTGACAAACACTAATGATGAGCATCATTAATTTAATTTATAAAAAAATTAAATTTCTAAAGTATTCAACATATAATTATAAATTATTTAAAAATTTAAAGGTGAATTATTTAAAATAAAGATAAATTATACCAATGACACCTAACTATTGCTCCTTTTGACCACTATTTTTGAAATTTTGTCAATCAAGTCACTCAATTATTTGAATGCATTCAATTAAGTCACTTATCATTAATATTTAACAAAGAAGTTGATGTGGTAATTAAATTATGTGGTATAATTACACATTTGGTCACTGTTACTTACATATTCTATCAAATTGATCCTAATTTTAAAAAATTAAAATAAACTTAACCCTCAAATCAAATGATGTCATGTGTCACTGGTCTACCAAATTGGTGAAAATTAAATTGAACAAATTTTAAATTTTAAATTCTAAAATGATAGAATATATAGATTAAAACATATAGTTAGGCCTTTAAAAGAGCTTTTTATATAAATTTTAAATTTAATCTTAATCTTACTTAGAGAGAAGAAAAAATAGAGACATTAGGGTAAAAAAAGGAAATGTTCTTAGTAAATCTAGAATTTCATCGTATGGTATGTATGGTTAAATAAATTGATTCATTAACTATCCTTTTGTTTCGTCGTAGGATAAAATAAACATTTTCCCTAAAATATCTTAAACTATCATTTCTCTGAATTCTATATTAGTTGTGCTTTCTAATATGGTATTTTTCATCGTAGGTCTTGGGTTTCCTTTCTAAGCTTTCGTTGCTGCTCATTCTTATTCGTTGGTTATGGAGTAGTCCAAGGGCTTCTCGCATAAGAAAGTTAATGTCGTTCTCGACGAAATGAATTTCTTGCTATGGAAATAGCATATTCTGCTTACTGTCCGTAGTAATCGCCTGGAACAGTTATTGACTGCAGCTTTGAAGCCACCACCGGAGACGGTTCTTGATGATCAGGACGAGGTAAATGTTAATTATGCTTTTGAAGATTTTTTTGGTGCGGGACAGTGCGCTTGCATCGTGGCTTTTTTCCACTATCAGTATTCGTCTTCTTCCTTAGTTTGTGGGTGTTGACTCGGTTGCGCAGTGTGGAATACGATGCAAAAACTATTTGCTAACAGATCTACAACTGCTGATATGAGTTTGCATTGTAAGCTGCAATCGCTTAAGAAAGGGAATGACATAATGCGTGTTTATTTTACTCGAGTGAAAGAAGTGTGCGATGCGCTTGCTTCGTGTGGTAGTGCAGTCTCGCACGCTTGTAATGTTGTAAGCATTTTGAAAGGGCTGCCCAGAGAATATCAACCGTTTATGATGGTTATCACAACGACGAAGGAAACTCTCTCCTTGGAAAGTCTTTATATGGTTCTTTTAGATGATGAGGCTCAGTTAGCCAATTTTGATGAATCATTAGACTCTATTCCTATAAGTGCCAATGTTGCTCAGCATGAGGTGGTTATTGATTCCTCTAATAGTGGTCGGTGTGATTCCAAATCCTCACGCTCGCCTTTAGTACTCCGGTCTGGAAGTCGAGGTCAAGAAAGAGCTCGGATACAATGTCAGGTTTGTGGCAAACTTGGTCACCTGGTTGATCGTTGTTGGCACCGTTATGATGAAGATTTCATGCGTGTTACCTCTGATACTCGATCTCACAAAGGTCAGTCTACTAATACTCATTATTTCGTTCCTGAAACTTCTAACATTGGTTGTGAGTGTTGTAAAGGATGTTCTCAAGCAGCAGATCAACCATAAGTTAATGTGGTTTCTAAATCAGCCAATCACTAGGTAGTAGATTTGGGATCAACGCACCACATTACTCCTTATGTTGTCAATGTCTCAAACCCTGTTGAGTTTAGAGGCTTAGGTAAACTTAATGTGGGAAATGGAGTTTCCCTTGATATTCATACTATTGGTAATTCAGTTGTGGCTTCTTCTTCAAGAACCTTGCTATTGAATGATTTATTACATGTGCCTCGTATAACAAAGAATTTGCTTTCTAAGCTTGCTAGAGATAATTCCGTTTATTTTGAGTTCCATGCTGAGAAGTGTTATGTTCGAGATGAATCTTCTAAAGAGGTCCTACTGCGAGGTGAAGAGAAGGGTAGCATGTATACTTTTACATTTGGTTGTAAATGTGAAGAATGGCTTGGTGCTACTGCTCATCTTGTGTGAGCTGATATGTCTCAATTTGAGCTTTGGCATCGTCGTTTAGGGTATCCAGCTCACTATGCTTTAGATAAAATAACTAAGGAAATATATGTAAAGTTTGATTTTGATATTAATAAAACTTGTGTGGCTTGCTTTATGGGAAAGAGTCACATATTGTCTTTTTCTCCATCCAATACTCAGTATTCTGCTCCTTTTGAACATATTTTCTTAGATTTATGGGGACATCCTCACATTGCATCTAATGGTTTCTGTTACTATATTTTGTTTGTGGACGCGTTTACTCGTTTTACATGGATTTATCTTCTCAAAAATAAGGCACAAGGTCTATCAGTGTTTCAGTTGTTTCATAAGTTTGTAGTAAATCAATTTGGAGTATCGACCAAAGTTGTTGTCAAGGCTGAGATAGTACATTGTTTGTCCTGTCCTCACACATCGGAGCAGAACGGCGTTGTTGAACGAAAATACCGCCATATAATTGAGTTTGGTCTGTTTTGTTGGCTCAGGCGTCCTTGCCCATTCGATATTGGTCATATGCAATGGTGGCTTATGTTCATCTCATCAATCGTCTACCTACAAAGGTGCTTGAAGGGGTGTCACCGTTTGAGAATCTGTTCAACAAGAAGCCTGAACTCCTAAACAGCTTTACTCTGTTCGATCACCGACTGGTTATCATCGTGAGGAGAGTCAAAAGCAATAGAGTTCCGGTGTAACCAAATATTCCAAACAAGAGCACCAAAGAAAATATCCCAACCATTCCTATCACCGACAAAATCAGTCGTACCTCCCAAAGTCAAAAGAATCCACTCATGTAGATTCATATCCAAATACTCGGCAAGTTTATTACCCCGACCAAATGCAGACCAAATAAAAGTAACCGAAGAACAGCGGTGCAGCAGATGATCAACGGTCTCCGCATTTGTTAAAACGCTCTCAGTACAACAAAGCCATAAAAAGAGTTTTATTTTTTGTAGACCTTGAAATTCACTAATCATCACCCAAACATTATTCAAAGCACTATATGGTTCAGCAGTATGGAACTCATACGCCGACTTAATAGAGAAGCGATAATCAGCATTAAGGCTCCAGCCAATCGAGTCGTCTGCAAGGTGACCCAGAGGGCCCTTTTTTGCAGCGATACGCAACAAAATATCCGATGAATGAAAATGTTCAAATTAAAACCATCACCAATTCCCATTACCATCCGTCGTATCAAGTATCAACTATGGTAATCCGATGCATATCAATGGCTCCAGCCGCCATCACATAATCTATCAAAGGGCCACAATCATCATGTCATGCATCAAACCAAAAATCAACTAACTTACCGTTGTTGATACACCAAGAAACATGATTTCTAACATCCGCCCACATAGTTGCAAGACCCTAAATAAGGGGTGCGACACGAGGACTTTCTAGTAGATCACCCATCCAAGTACTACTCTCGCCTAAACACGGTTAATTGCGGAGTTGTGGTGAGATTTGGTGCATTATCACTAGTGTCATCGCACCCACTATTTGGTTCAGTTTGATCTTTTTTCTAGATTTTTAAAACTATCTGTTTAAATTTTGTGTAAATTACGCGTTTAGTACCTAAATTATCAATTTTAATTTATTTTATCACCTAAACTTTCAGTTGTTTCAAAATCATACCTAAAATTTAGTTTTTGATTAATTTTAGTACCCATGTTCAAATTTTAACGTTAAATTTTAAAAAAATTGAAAGTTTAGGAACTATAACAGATCAAAATTGATAGTTTAGGTACTAAACACGTTTAGTTTTTAACGGTGGGTACTAAAAACAATAAAAACTAAACGTTAGGTATGATTTTGAAAACATTAAAAGTTTAGGTACTAAAACATATCAAAACTGATAATTTAGGTATTAAATATTTAGTTTACCCTTAGTTTTTTATATTTCCATACTAATTCTAATATTTTGAGATTTCTAATGTAAACTGAATAAAAGAAAACAATAATTTTAAAATTTATTAACAACAAATTACTCAAATATTACTATTAGCTCAAATTTTATTTTCTCTATTTCTTTACGCAATTTGATCCGTTGTTTCACTCCTGCGAATCAAGGGCAAAGGATTAGCCATTCCTCTTATTCACTATTCTATTATTATTCTGTTATATATTTTTACTACTAAATATTTATTAGTATAGCATATTTTTAAATATATATATATATATAAAGAATTCAAATCGACATTGTAAAGAGATTAAAATTAAATAAAAATATATCTTATAACATATTATTACAATATGTAATTTAAATTAATTAATCAATAAATTAAATATTAATGATCATATAAAATTATTATTTTTATCACATTTATTTTAAGTTTTGAAGCATAAACTTCATATACATATATATATATAACACCACCATATACATAAAAAGAGGGGAAGGACAAGCTTTTTAAACATTATAAAAACCATATACAGTGAACTCTCTAAGATTTGCTTTCTTATATTGATTCTTACATTTAATGTACAATTTAATATTAACAATAATTGACCCCTTTCTAAAAAAATATTAGCATAAATCTAATTCTTTTAATTTAAATATTGATATTTAATCTATTGATCAAGTAAATTAGATCACGTTCTATTAAGATTTATTACGATAACGATTCTCTCAATTCAATTTACTTCGCTCCCATCATAAAAAATTCGACCAAATTTGATCCGAATTTCAAACCCAAACTCTAAACAAGCAAAACTCAAACTGTCATCAAGTACTTGGAGGGAGATAAATTCAGAAGCATACTTAAGAAACAACAAGCAGACGGACATTGAGACAACCTCGAAAATAGAAAATTCTCCGACATATTAGTCCATCGTCTACTATCGAAAATCATAGATAATCCAGAAATATTAACTCTAATGTTACTGAAGAAACCGTCCTCTAATCGCTGCTGCTTAGTCCTTCTGCTGCTGGACAACTTCCACAGCTTCATGTTGTTCACCGTAATCCTGCAGTGAGAAAGAGAACAATGATTCACGAAACTAACTACGGAAGAACTTTCATTCTGTGTTCTCTAGATATTGCTTGGCAGTAGGGTCGATCGAAAACGAAAATATGCTTAAACGAAACAAAACAGGTTGACGAATCGAATGTATTTTGAAGTAAACTATACTGTGGTTCCATGTACATTATGCATACCTTCACAACTACGCAGGAGCAACCGACAACCTTCCGTGCTTTCCCCTCGGAGTCTATCTTACACAACTTCACATAGAGATTAAACAAAGTTAGCTCGTCTTGAATGCAAGGAGATAATTCAAACGAATACAAGCAATGAAATGCCACTTACACCGGCCCACTCGCCAAGAGTTTTTGAACTCGGCGCATGTAGCAATTTGACGTTGTGATCAGCACAGAGGGCCTTGACCAGCTTAACATAATCCGGTTGGTCACAGTCATCAGCTATAATGCAAAGATGAGCATTGTGCTTTTCGATTGCCTTTGCAGCTTCGTGTAGGCCGCGTGCAAGACCGCCGTGAGCCTGTGACTTCCTCACCACAAGGGGCAAGGCTGTGTTGATGTCCATTGGCTCACCCAGAGCGGGCGCTGCCTCGGGTTGAGCAACGGCAACTTCTTCCCTGCAAGAAGCAACCGGCACGAATTCCGCATAAAAACATACAAACATGACAAAAAAAGGTATCAAAATAAAGATGAAAACTTTCAAAGAAAGAACACATCTGGAATAACAGAGAACAATTCAAGCAATCCATATTAACATGCAACAGTGAAGCAAACTAAACACAGAGCCTACATAATGAAAATGCAAGCAGCTTGAATTTATATAGAGAAATCAAAACAAACGCAACAAGAAGATCAAATTCTTCTGACATGGCCACGGTAAAGGAATGAATTTTCACTTACCCTGACATTTTTTTGAGCTGAAGTTGGAACCGGATGTACTGTTTCTTGTTAGCAAAAAGAGAAAAACGAAAACAGTGTTAAGAAAATGGATCTTTTAGCTAAGCTAATACTGAAAGTAAAGCAAAAGGAACATGAAGAGCGGCGAACCCTGGAGAGATAATATGCAGCAGCTGTTGGCGCAGGAATGGAAAAGGGTTAAGCGAAAGACTTTATAAACGCAGCCCTATTTTCCAATACTCTAGTGGGTCTCTTGGGCTTATATTATTCTTCTTTTGTTTGGGTTTATAAAGCCCAGTTAAGTTGAAGTTGTTAAAGCTGAATTTAACGCCGACCATCTACATTCTCAAAAACTAGATCGCCGTCGGGTGGCGGGAAAATCTTTCGAAGAGGAGAATCAACTGTCAATTTTCTTCCATTTCTCTCAGCGGTAACTTTCTATCAAGATTGCTAATTTTGGTTGGATTGGTTTCTGTGGAGTTTAGTTCTGTGCATTGAACATAGAAGTTCATTATCTTTAATCAAGCTCAGCAGCCCGGTGCACTCCTCCATGGCAAACATGTCTGTTTGTCACTTTGCTATGAAAGATTGGATTATTCATGCTTATTTTAGTATGGGCAGTTGTTTGGCTTGCCTGGTTAGTGTTTATTTCAGTTTTCAATGCATTTTCAGTAGCTCAATAATGGACAAAGGGATTGCCTTTTAAGTGTTTGATGCTTTTCGTTACTGAATTCAAAACACTGTGTACCTTTGTTTTTCGTCTTGTAGGCAGTTTCAACATAGAGATGAGAAGCGTTGGCTGCTTTCATTTTCTCTTTTGTACTGTTCTTAAATCGGTTTTGTTTTATATGAAAATCATGGCATTTGGGTTGTGTTGCTAAAGTTCATACACTTTGCAGGTCGATTGCAACATCCCTGAACCCGGGGATAATATTCTTCTTCAACTTCAATGGCTCTGCGGAAGCCACCACTCCCTAGAATTCTTCTTGACAACGTCTCTTGCATGAGAAATGCACAACAAATATTGCGACACGTCAATGTCTCGGTTCATGATGGTGGAGCACTCGTGTTGACAGGCAGCAATGGCTCCGGCAAGACTACTTTCCTGCGAATGTTAGCGGGGTTCTCTAAACCTTCAGCTGGTCAGATTCTTTGGAACGGCCACGACATTACTCAGTCAGGCATATTCCACCAATACAAGCTTCAACTGAATTGGCTTTCCCTCAAGGATGCAGTGAAAGAAAAGTTCACAGTCCTTGACAATGTTCAATGGTTCGAGGTTCTTGAAGGTAAGCATGGCAAGTCCATGTCTTCCCTGGAACTCATGGGTCTAGGAAGACTGGCAAAAGATAAGGCAAGAATGCTTTCGATGGGGCAACGAAAGAGGCTGCAGCTTGCTAGGTTGCTTGACTTCGATAGGCTGATTTGGCTACTAGATGAGCCTTCAGTCGCACTAGATGAGGAAGGGGTAAGGTTGCTAGAATACATTATCGCAGAGCATCGAAAGAAAGGTGGTATTGTTATTGTTGCAACGCATCTCCCTATTCAGATTGAAGATGCCTTGAATTTGAGGTTGCCACCTAGGTTTCCCAGAAGGATGACTTTGGTAGACATGCTTGATCGTGCGGATATTGCATGAATCAGGCGAAGTAAAGCTACACTGGTCGATATGTTCGACCATCACTCATCTCATGGTCACCCAAATTCGGCTGGTTATCTTATCTTTGAGAAAGCTTTAGCCGTGCATCCTTCATGTCCATTCATGGCACTGCCAACAAATGTTGATGCTCGCAGATATATACGGTGTGTTGGAATAACATTCTATACTTTCGAGTTGTGACAAATTGGCCCAAATAAGGTTTCTACTAGATACTCTCTTAAATGTAGTAAACTAGTACAAAACATTAACTTATATTGTGGAGGGTGAAACATAAGTATCAAATTTGAATGATTCCATTTTTTTTTCTCTGGTTCATGTAGATTAGAGTTTTATTTAGCATTTAGTTGGCACAACTTCTATAGTTATAAGCTTTTCAAGGCATTTCGGTTTTTGCCGTTAAAATTCATAATTCCTCAATCCCTACAAATAGAAGGTTGATGCACTTAAATTAGGCTTCAACTCGCAGCCTTTAACAACAATACTAATCGAATTAAGATTCAGTTAATAATCGGATTTTTTTTCTTCCAATACATGTTTTCAAACCAAATAAGATGACGAATCCTTAAAAGGAAACTTCTGAAGATGAAAATCGGATGAACATAAAGTCTAACGGTGTATGGGCTTTTAAATGACTAAAGTTTCACTCTTTAATCCTTTTGGGTAAATTACACGTTTAGCATCTAAGCTATCATTTTTTGATCCGTTTTAGTACTTAAAATTTTAATTTTTCAAAACCATACCTAAAGTTTAGCTTTGCTTCATTTTAGTACCCACCATTAAAAACTTTAGTTTTGTTTCATTTTAGTACCCCATTCAAAATTTAATGTTAAGTTTCAAAAAATCGAAAGTTTAGGTATTAAAACATATCAAAATTGATAGTTTAGGTACTAAACGCGTTAAGTTGTTAACGACTGGTGCTATAATGAAATAAAAACTAAATGTTAGGTATGATTTTAAAAAAATTGAAAGTTTAGGTACGAAAACGGATTAAAATTGATAATTTAGTTACTAAATGCATAGTTTACCTAATCCTTTTTGGTCATTCAACCATTATAAAAGGCAAAGATAAGCAGAGACATGAAGGTATGCAAAAGCTCTCTCATTAGTTTAAGATGAGGCTTTGCTCTCAAGAAGGTGGCTGGTTTTTCTAAAGGGTGGTTGCTCCCCTCCTCTGATTGATAAGCGAAGCCTATGATTTCACTTTCACTTACAGATGTTTATCTACAACAACCCTTTGTCTCTCTCTGTCTATGTACTCTAGTACATCCGATTCGCAATCTCCATCGTCGTCATCGTCGCTTCAGCATCTCGTTGTGCTAATATTGTTTCTTCTTCTTCTTGTTCATCATCATCATTCAAAACCCTCGACGCAATGAGGCAATGATGATTTTTTTGTTATTAAAGTTCAGACTTTTGAAGGGAAAAGGTCGTAGCTTGGCGGGGCAACTCTTTTTGTTGCAGCCACCGGCTTTGTTTCTTTACTTGTCTGACAAAAGGCGAATCTGAGCCTCCCCCATCTCTCATTTTCTAGTTTTTTCCTCCAGGTTTTGTGCTTGGCTGAGTTCTTTCCTGGCTGGGGAAAATACCCGGTATCATATCTTAATGGGATCAGTATGATTCTGGATCTAGTTGGTGATATTTTGCTAATATAAAGGAGAGGTGGAGAGTAATACTAGACCAGAACTGATTCCTAATGGTTGTTAAAAATTTGCTTTTGATTAGTTATATTAGAGTGAAGTTAAGGAATATCCTGTTGGGGAAAACGAGTTATTTCCCACACGAACGTAGTTTTAAAATTGACCTAAAATGTCAAGATTAAAACTACCAAAGGTTGCACAGCGGATAAATCTGTCAAACTATTGAATATTGAAACACAATGGAAAAGAACCGAATAAAAAACAGTAAAGGAGAGAACACACTAAATTTACAAGGTTCGACGAGAATATCGTCTACTCCTCGGGTACCACACCGGATGATAACTTCACTATATCGCCAATATTACAACAAATGGAATTCTTTGGAATTCCCAAAGTAGGAGAATGAAGAATACAAGAGGAAGAGAGAACTTGTTTTTGGGATGATTTCAAATGGAAATACTTAGGCCTATTTATAGTTGAGTTTCAAGAACAATATGTTCAAAGTTTGGCCAACTACCAAAGAATTTTCCAATGTGTACAAGTTAGCCACCAAATATGAAATTCACATGTTCAAAGTTTGGCCACCAACCAAAATGAAATTTCCAATAAGTTGGCCACCAACCAAGATGAAATTTCCAACTTGTCAACTTAATTTCTAGACAAATCTAACAAATCTCCACCTTGGCTTGAAATTACCAAGCCTACTAAACTTCTTCAACTCCCCAAATTTGTAGTGCCTCTAATTGCGCTCACAAGCTCCACACACCCGAAGGTTTTCATACTTTCAGGATGTTAATCAAGTTCAAACAATGATTGAACTTGATTACTGTTACCACCTTGGTCATCATATCTGCAGGATTTTCTGATGTCGCAATTTTCTAAAGTAGAATCTTTCCTTCTTCAAAGATCTCCCGCACAAAGTGATACCTCACGTCGATATGCTTAGTCCTTGAATGGTAGACTTGATTTTTCGCTAAGTGAATAGCGCTCTGACTGTCACAATAGAGACTAATGTGACTTTGAACAACTCCCAAGTCTTTCATCAACCCGTTAAGCCAAATTGCTTCCTTTACAGCCTCTGAAACTGCCATGTATTCTGCCTCTGAAGTAGACAAGGCCACCGTAGATTGCAATGTAGACTTCCAACTTACTGGGGCTTTAGCAAGAGTAAACAAATACCCAGTAGTTGATCGACGCTTATCCAAATCACCAGCATAATCGGAATCAACATATCCAACCATACACTGACCAAGTGCTTCATCCTGTTCAAAAACTAAACCAACATCCACGGTTTGTTGGAGATACCGTAGAATCCATTTCACAGCTTGCCAATGTCCTTCTCCAGGATCATGCATGTACCTGCTCACAACTCCAACTGCTTGTGAAATGTCAGGACGCGTACACACCATTGCATACATCAAGCTCCCAACTGCATTAGCATATGGAACTTTTGCCATATACACTCGTTCTTCGTTAGTTTTAGGAGATAATTGAGAACTAAGTTTCAAATGAGAAGCCAATGGGATACTTACATGTTTGGTATTTTCATAATGCCAAAACATTGTAATACCTTTCTCAGATACTGCTTCTGTGTTAAATAAAGCTTCCCTCTCTATCTATCTCTTCTTATCTCCATACCAAGAATCTTCTTGGCCTTACCTAGATCTTTCATCTCAAACTCTTGATTCAACTGAGCCTTTAATTTGTTTATCTCCTTTTGACTCTTCGAAGCGATCAACATATCGTCAACGTACAAGAGAAGATAAATGAAAGATCCATCTTTGAGCTTTTGCAAATACACACAATGATCATATTTGCTTCTAGTATACTTTTGCCTCCTCATAAAGCTATCAAATCGCTTGTACCACTGCCTCGGAGATTGCTTCAATCCATATAGCGATTTGTTCAGCTTACAAACCCATTTCTCACAACCACCATCTTTGTATCCTTCTGGCTGTGTCATATAGATCTCCTCTTCTAAATACCGTGCAAGAAAGCCGTCTTTACATCAAGTTGAGCTAGCTCCAAATTCAACTGTGCTACCAAGTCCAACAATATTCTAATGGAGGAATGCTTCACAACAGGGGAAAATACTTCATTGTAGTTGATTCCCTCCTTTTGAGCGTAGCCTTTAGCTACCAACCGTGCCTTGTAGCGAACATCTTTCTTGTTATGAGATCCATCTTTCTTTACAAATACCCACTTGCATCCAATGGCTCTTTTACCTTTCGGTAATTGTGCCAGTTTCCAAGTGTCGTTCTTTTGGAGAGATTGTATTTCTTCATCCATGGCACTTTTCCACTTATCACTTTCCAAGCTTTGTATTGCTTCTTGGTAAGTGATAGGGATATCATCATCAACAACTGGAAGAGCATAGGCCACCATATCAACAAATCGAGCAGGTCTACGAATTTCTCTCCTTGGCCTTGTAATTGCAAGTATTTCTGGTGTCTCCAATGGTTCTTGGGTTTGAACCTCTTCATCTTCTGATTCTTCTATTGGAGTTGAAGAATCAGTTGCATCAACTTCTGGGATCATCATCTGCTGAAACTCCACCTGTTTTAGAGTATGCTCCACCTGCTGCGGAGTACTACTTGTCTGGACAGCTTCACTTGTTACCTTCTTTACTAGGGCAGATTCATCAAAGGTAGCATCTCTACTACAAATTATCTTCTTGGTGTCTAAACACCAAAGACGGAATCCCTTCACTCCATGGGTGATTCCCATAAAGAGAGCCTTCTTTGCTCTCGGATCAAGCTTGGATTCCTTCACATGATAATAAGCAGTGGATCCAAATACATGTAAGAAATCATAATCAGTAGCAGGTTTTCCAGACCATACCTCCAATGGTGTTTTTCCTCCTATCGCTGATGACGGCAGACGATTAATGAGATGGCCAGCATATGTCACAGCCTCAGCCCAAGATGCCTTGCCTAACCCAGCATTAGACAACATACATCGAACTTTCTCCAATAGTGTTCGATTCATACGCTCTGCCACCCCATTCTGTTGTGGTGTATGTCTAACAGTAAAGTATCGAACAATACCATACTCATGGCAAACGTTAAAGAATGGGTCACTTTTATATTCCCCTCCATTGTCCGTCCTAAGACGTTTGATCTTTCTACCAGTCTGGTTCTAGATCATATTTTTCCATTTCAGGAAAATTTGAAGCACTTCATCTTTAGACTTCATCGGATACACCCAAACTCTTCTGGAAAAGTCATCTACAAAAGTTACAAAATAATGGTTTTCCCCCAAAGACGATGTCTTTGAAGGACCCCATACATCTGAGTGAGTATAATCTATAATACCTTTTGTATTATGTATAGTGATGCCAAACTTCACTCTCTTCTGCTTTCCCAAAACACAATGTTCGCAAAAGTTCAATTTGCAAGCCTTTGCACCTTTCAACAATCCTTTCTTTGCCAGAATTTGCAAGGATTTCTCTCCAGCATGTCCCAACCGCATATGCCACAACTGGGTTGCGTCCAAATCATCACCTCCGGAAGCTGCTGCAACTGCTCCAATAATTGTACTAGCTTGGTAGTAATACAAATTATTTTTCCTGATGCCCTTCATCATCACAAGTGCGCCATATGTGACTTTTAAAACTCCATCTCTAATAGTGACTATTGAGCCTTTGGATTCTAAGGCTCCCAACGAGATGAGATTTTTTTTCAAACTGGGCACGTATCGGACATCGTCAGAACTCTGGTTGATCCATCTTGATTCTTCAATCGAATTGAACCTATCCCAACAGTTTTACAGGCATTGTCATTGCCCATATAAACAACTCCTGCATTTAGTTCCACTAAATCGGAGAACCACTCCCGATTAGGGGATATATGATAGGTGCAACCCGAATCTAATATCCACTCATCGGAATGGAATGTTGTTGATGAAGCAACCAATGATATGTCAGAGTCATGTGCATCATGCTCTGCAACACATGCATCTGGAGCAGCTTTTCCTTTCTTTTTCAGCTTCGGACAATCTTTCTTCCAATGGCCTTTCTCATGACAAAAGGCACATCATCTTTTCCCAGTCTGGACTTCGAATTTGATCTCCCTCTCCACTTTGGCTTTTGACTTTTCGAGCGACCTCTTGCCACCATGGCCTCTGCTGCTTCGTACTTGCTCTCCTTCTTGGTTTTCTTCCTGAGTTCATAACTATACAAAGCAACAGTTACATCTTTAAGGGTAACATTATCCTTACCATGAAGTAACGTTGTCTCAAGGTGCTCAAATTCATCTGGAAGAGATGACAACAACATCAAAGCAAATCTTCATCTTTGAAGGTTTCATCCATGCCCAATAAGTCTTCCACTGGCTCATTGAACGCAGTGATGTGTTCATTCATACTGGTGCCTGGTTGATAATCAAATCTGAACAATCTTTTCTTCATGTGGAGACGATTCTGAGAGCTTTTCTTCAGGAATTTTTCCTCCAAAGCTTTCCACATCTTACTTGCAGAAGTCGTGTTCTTATAGCCATACTTCTGTCCCTGGAAAGACAAGATCGAATCGTGCTGCACGCCAAACGATTGATTGTTCCCCATTCTTTCTCCTCCATATATTTGGGCTTTTCTTCCTCAATGGCGATGTCTAGACCTTGTTGGAATAAAGCGTCTAACACCTCGCCTTGCCACATGCCAAAATGACCGGATCCATCGAAATACTCCACCGAGAAATTTGCATTTGACATCACCCTCCTCACCGATCTAGATGAAGAGCTTGATATCTCAACTGATCCGTGGCATTTTAATTCTAACGAACAATATTCAATATCACGAACTGTATCTTTTCAGCAACGGAACCACCAGGATAACCTCAACCGAAGCTCTGATACCAATTGTTGGGGAAAACGAGTTATTTCCCACACGAACGTAGTTTTAAAATTGACCTAAAATGTCAAGATTAAAACCACCAAAGGTTGCACAGCGGATAAATCTGTCAAACTATTGAATATTGAAACACAATGGAAAATAATCGAATAAAAAACAATAAAGGAGAGGACACACCAAATTTACGAGGTTCGACGAGAATATCGTCTACTCCTCGGGCACCACACCGGATGATAACTTCACTATATCGCCAATATTACAACAAATGGAATTCTTTGGAATTCCCAAAGTGGGAGAATGAAGAATACAAGAGGAAGAGAGAACTTGTTTTTGGGATGATTTCTAATGGAAATACTTAGGCCTATTTATAGTTGAGTTTCAAGAACAATATGTTCAAAGTTTGGCCACCTACCAAAGAATTTTCCAATGTGTACAAGTTAGCCACCAAATATGAAATTCACATGTTCAAAGTTTGGCCACCAACCAAAATGAAATTTCCAATAAGTTGGCCACCAACCAAGATGAAATTTCCAACTTGTCAACTTAATTTCTAGACAAATCTAACATATCCAATGTGGAAAATGTGGGATCTCGATCAGCCATTTTTGCTAATCTTGCATTTTGAGGCTGTAGCTTTGTTAAGTACTGTTTTACTGTAGTTTTCATATATTGAGAAGTTGTGTTTATATTTGATTCTATTTGTTCTGAGATTCACATTTCTTCCATTTGAGATTTTGGTTTATAGCTTCTGATGATTTTAGAGGTGTCAATATGCTTGGTTAATGAAATGCAACAAATATGTTGTCAATTAAACTAAAATTCATTTCTGTTTCTGCTTGTTTAATCATCTTTGTGTTGAGGATTTAGAGGCACTCGGTTCGTTGTAGTTGCTAACTGGTTATGGAACTGAGCTCTTTGTGTGCCCAAATGACTCTATTGATGCTACTTCAAGGAAAATGGCACACTTCTAGGTCTATTTCTTATGCATGTGATCAAGAAGTAAGTTGAAGTAGGTGATAAGCTTTATGAAGTTTAGGGCCAACTAAGCAAGCAAGTTTTCGTTGCCCAAAAGAACTATGTTTCCCTTTTGTGATTTTCTTCCTCCTCGATAGAAAAATATACTTTGTCTACTTAGTTTTGTGTAGAATAAGGAACCATGCCGTTTTATTGAAATTAAGAATATGAAATCTTACTTGGAGTGCTATAGTTGATCATTGAATAATTGGAGTGCTGCTGAATCATTGGTCTTGCATTTTAGCAGTCCAGAATATGAAATATATTTGTAACTGATCAATGAACTTACTTGTAGTTGATTATATAGTTCGTCTAGTTCACAGTCTTTGGTTATCTATGTGAAGAACTTATTTATATCTTTGTGCTCTTTTTTAATCTTTCACAGGGTTGGCTAATCTCTCAGTCACAGGTTATAAGTTCATTTTGTCAACTCAGATAGATCTTTATGATTTGATCTCTATGTTCATCCTTTTAATTAATTGAAACTTTGCCCTCTATTCATGTGGTGAAAACATGATCATGTGTTCATGTTATGGATTATGGTGAACACAGATTGTGCAAGCAATGAACCTAGTCTCAAGTGAGAGTCGGAGAAGAAATTTGTGGACCTTTTGACACATGAACATCACCTTTTCTGGAGAGAAGAGGGTGGCTTACCGGTACCAAAGGAGGCAGACAAATGTATTGTGTGACCAATGAAATCTGTCAAGAGGAGGCAGGTGACCGAGTGGAGGCCTTGCCGAACAGAGACTCAACTTTGTAAAGTTATACATGAAACCTGGGCCAGCTAGTATATATATAATCTTCAGAGATAGACTTTTTACACCATTTATAAGTGTTCTAAGAGGATCTGGATTCTGGAACCAACAATGAACAAACTACATAATCTATGATATCCATCATTTTGCAATCTCAGGGAAACATATTGAGCTGTAAAATGCACCTTTTTTTAGTTTGGATTCTTTCCCCAAGATCACATCTTTTTTTTTCAAGTACATTGCTTTCAAACCAAACAAGAGCTCAGATAATAGAAACAGGACAAATCCTTAAAAGGGGAACCTCCGAATATGTGAATCCAAGGGAAAAGAGTATATATTTCGCTAACAAGAACATAAACAAGTGATAAAGAGCTATGATTTCACTTTCAACGTTTACCTACAACACTTCGTCTCCTCCCTCGTGTAGGATAAGGAACTATGTGATTTTATCGAAGTCAAGAATGGATTAGGGTAATGTTCATGTCTATGAATCAAGATCATATAGTTGATCCTTGGATATTTAAAGAGCTGTTGAACCATTGTTCTTGGCTGTTATTTCTTTAACAATTGTCTGCAATATGGATATATTTGCTACCAATCAAGGAATGACAGTTGAATTTGGGATTTCTTATGTTTTAACAATATTAGCATGTAATAATGAGCTTGCATGCCGAAGCTGCAGTTTACAGTGCTGTCGTTTCTTTCTTTAATGCGTTCTGGCTAGTTACGCAGGCGATGGTTGTAAAATCTTCCTCGGTTGTTCATGTGTTTAGTACTCGGAACTTCCAGCCATCTATGCGAATAACCTATTTATCACTTTGGGCCTTTATTATTCTTTTTGCAGGGCTGGCACAGATCAGAAGCTGATTTTATCAACACGAATGGTAAGGAATATGAACACTGATTGCAGATGCAATGACGCTGGTTTATGTTCCGTCCATGATATTTTTTCGTACCATGTATTATGTTATCAAATGATTTGAAGTTCTATTATCTTTTCCAATATTTCATAGGGATCCATCAGAGAAAACTTATCATCACAAGTGAAGATTTGGCCAAATTTATGCCATGCATTTTGCTCCATATGTTTTCCCATTTTCTTTCATCTAAGTGTTGATGGTTTTAACTTGGTGAAAGTATACATGAAATCCAGACCAACAAGTATGTGTATGAACTTCGAGATATACTTCCTACCCGTACAAATGTTCGGAACAGGGTCCAGATTCAGGATCAAACAAACTGCATATCTGCAAAATGTACCATGACTCACCACACACACACACACACATATATATAATTTTGTAATCACTTTAATATATAATTTTGTAATCACTTTAGATTAATAAAAATAAAAAGGTTTAATATCAAAATAAGTGTCCAAACTATACCTTAAAACTCAAATAGGTGTCTAAACTAATTTTCGTCTCATCCATGTACCTAACGTTACAACCGTTACCCATTAGGTGCTCGGGCTATCAACAACATTAATTTCTGCCGTTAAGTGACACGTGTCACAATATGGTATTTTTGAATTTTTTTAAAAAAATAAAATATTAAAAATATTATGATATTTATTAAAAAAATAACTTTTCTTATATTATAAAATAACCCCGTAATCCCAAACCCTAACCTTAATCCACTGCCATCGCCCTTTCCGGCCATGACCACTACCACCACATAGTCCCTGTCATCCTCCTACTCATACACCGTCGTATTTTCCGTCGATTGGCTATCAGAATTGCGATTTTAATCCTAGGTTTCGAGCTTTTTAAAACGTTAATTCGTCGTTGATCGGTCACGATTTCATCATGGAGGTTTTGACCTTCGGGGGTAGGGGAGGTCGGGTGGAGTTTCCTTGACGAAAAAGGTGGTGGTCGATGTGGGTTTAGGGGTTGAAATGAAGGTTTTCAAAGTTTTGGGTTTATTTCAAAATTTGTGTTTTCTATTTTTTTTAAAATATATAATTTTATTTTTTTAATTTTAAATAAAATTTCTAAAATTACCAGATTGTGACACGTGTCATTTAATGGAGAAATTAACACCGTTACCTGCCCAGACACCTAAATGGTAACATTTGTAACGTTAGGCACCTAGATGAGACGATAATTAGTTTAGGCACCTATTTGAGAAAAACGGTATAGTTTAGAAACTTATTTTAGTATTAAGCCAAATAAAAACAACAACAAATCTTTATACTCTAATCGTCTTTATATATATATAACAGTATATTCTATTAGACCTACTTGAATTCAAAACTGAGATAAACAAAAAGAAGCCCAAACCCAATTCTAAAATGGAGCCCTAAGAGCCCATACATGGAAATCAGCATAATATATATAATTTTGCGCAACAGTTTCTGTTCAATCCTCCCATAGTTCTAGGGTTCTGGTAGCATCACCGTGGGAAGCAATGGTATTAGATCATTATTGTAGAATAAATCTATCTGTCGTTGTTTATGTAGAAATCTATTGTAAATTTCACTGAATTTTGATTTTTTTCTTTTTTGATAGGGGAAAGGAACTGGAAGCTTTGGAAAAAGAAGGAATAAGACGCATACCCTTTGCGTTCGGTGTGGACGCCGTAGCTTCCATCTCCAGAAGAGCCGTTGCGGTGCTTGTGCCTACCCTGCCAGCCGCATCCGAAAATGTAAGATTTTTTTGGATCATTATATTTTTGTCATTTCTGTTTGAGGTTTGTTTAGCTGAACTTAGAGAAGGTTAGAAAATATAAAGATTCACTATAATTAATAATATCTTGGAATTTATGGTTCTCTGTTTTAATGATTTTGATTTGAAAGAATACCGAACCATTGCCATTTCTTTGTTGATTCTTTTGACCCTTCATGCCTGTTGTTATAGTGTAAATTTTGGGTCAAAATTATTATGTCAAGCTATCATTGATTATCATTTCTTAGTTGATGGTAGCATCCTTGATATGTAGGCGATTTCTTTTTTCAGCCAATTTTGTTAAAAATTGAGCTTTTAGTATTCAAAAAAAGCAGCTGAGCTGTTACATTTTTACAAACTTTTTACCTAGTTTAAGCAGTCATGGAGGTATTGAGCCCCCAAGCATTGCAATGATCGGAGTTTACAGCCTCAATAGCGACATTATGTCAAATGCTTTTCTTTTTCCTTTTCATTGGCGTGCTTAATTGGAAAATGGAAAATAGTAAGATTTTTGCCTCATTGCATGAAAGGAAAGAATATATATATGCGTTATCTTGTAAATGGCTATCCTTAATTTGTATCTACCATTCTACCTTGTCTTCTCAAATCTTATTATTCAAATTTGAAATGGCTGTCTTAAATTTTCCCCTTTTTCTTTCTTACCACTTAAACGTGATTTTCCTTGCTCATTTGAACATTTCATTTCTTCTTTCAATCCTGCTACTTTTCTACTCTATTCGCTTGTAAGTCTTCCATACTGTGGTTATTGTGATTTTTGGGTTAAAATTATTATGTCAATCTATCTTTGATTGTCATTGCTTGGTTGAAGATGGCATCCTGGATTTGTTGCTGATTTATTTTTCTGTCATTTCTGTTTGCCGAACGGTGGGGTTTTCATTTAATGGTAATATAAGCTCGGTGGATTGATGCTTTGGATTATCTTTGTATTTCTGGGTTTTAGATAACTGGAGTGTGAAGGCTATTAGAAGAAAGACTACCGGGACAGGCCGCATGAGGTACCTCCGTCATGTGCCCCGATGGTTCAAGACTGGCTTTAGAGAAGGTACTCAAGCAACCCCAAGGAAGAAGGCAACTGTTATTGCTGCTTAAGTAAATTTTGGTTTATTGTTTTTAGATTTCTGAATTTACAAACGAGAAATGTTGTGATTTTATCAAAACATTGTGTACTTTTATGTTTCATCTAATATCTATGAACAGGTTTTATCATGAATCTCCACTATTTCGTTTCGATTATAGAATACAATTTACTTCTTTGATCTCTCTTTGCCATATGAGATACTGATGACCACATCCATAAATAAACTTATGAAATATTTATTGTTCTCATGCAAGTATTCGGATATGGATGTGAAGATATAACATCTAGGGTTGGATTTTTTATTCGGAAATGATCTCATTAGTGGCTGACTCGAGCAGCATGGACGGTAATCTCGTTTAAACAAAGTCCAAAACTTGAAAGGGAATTGTTTCTAATGCATGCAAAGAAACAGCGTTTAAAAAATCAAGTACATTAGCAACATACATAAACTTGATTGATTACGGGGTTCTTTAGCCTTCAGTGTTTACGCCAATAATTCCGTAGTTGAGCCATTTGCAACAGAATCTCATCGCGGCCTTGATTTGTAACACTGCTGGTCATAATCCACGGCGGCACAGACTGGAAGAAACCACATATCAGCTCCTGAAATTCACTCACGTTCTCTTCGGGCCTTTTTCCACCATTCTTTTTCTTCTTCCGCTTATCGCATTTGGTGAATATCAGTGTCATGGGGATCTGAACGATGATTTAAAGGTCGAGTAAAACATATAACATCATGAAATATCAGCATGCAAATATAAGGAGTTGTCTAAACTAAAGGATCAAGGGGTTTTTCGCCTTTCATCTCAAGAAGACAATACAAGTGCCGTATCAGAGTGGGCCACTCATATATCATATCCTTGTACCCAAGAATGAATGACATTACCTGGTTCTGACCAAGCCAACTAGCATATTCCAGGTCAATTTTCTTCGCGGGAATGCTAGCATCAATAAGTAGGAAAACCGATACTAGCGTTGAACGGTTGATAAAATAGTCTCTGGTGAACTTGCCCCAGTCTGTTCGAAGTTCCTGAGGTGCAGATGCATACCTGTTCAAGAGAAAACTGTAGTCAAACAGCAATCATGGCTAGTATGGAGCAGCCAAAACCATACTTAGCTCCTGTATAACAGCATAACATCATTTAAGGGAGGACAACCAAAACAGAGGTTAAGAGAAATTGGCATACCGATTACCAACCAGTTCCTCTTAACAAATAAACCAAGACCAGAGACATAAGACCGCATACAAGATTAAATATTGAAAACATCAACCCTTCATGTTTTAAAGTTGGAGAAAGTGATTGAATTAAGCCCTATACCATATTATTCATGAGAATAGTACATGATTTCATTTTCTCTAGTACAGTGAACAGCTCAATAAAGGCAAGTTTCCAATATTCCACCAATAAGAAAATCGGGAAGTTTAAAACTTGTAGGCATGTATCTACTCAAACAAGGTCTGAATAAAGAGCAGGTTATAGAGGAAGGCATATGGAAGGTAAATCATACCCATATCCAGGCAAATCCACCAGGTACCAATCGTCATTGATGCGGAAATGGTTGATGCATTGCGTCTTCCCTACGAACAATAGACATTTGCTTACATCACAATCTGTAAGTTTCAAAGGAATCACAGGCAAATCATAATCACACTCGTATTTGTTTAAATAAATAAACTATCCATGAAAATCTGTGTTTTTCCTTATGATCTTGTTTGTTTACTCGCCATTATCATCCCGATTATCATCGTAACAATAATGTTATTGTTATTTTAATCCATACAAAACGTGTAAAGTAGTTCATTGCACGATTTCTAGCTTCTAATAGAACCCAAATTCAACAATATTAACACCAACAAAATGCAAATATCTTGCTTTAAGGCAGGCATTCTAAGTTAATAAGACTCTAAGAGCAAACATTCCATTAGCCTAGGCAATATATCTATCATAATTTGCTTCAATAAATCAACTTTACCAGGTTTTTTAGACGTGAGAGCAAGGCGTTTTCTTCTTACAAGCGAATTAAGAAGCGAGGATTTCCCGACATTCGACCGGCCGACGAGCGCAAACTCCGGCAATCCATCGGAAGGGCAATCCTCGGTTCTCACACTGCTCTTCACGAACTCAGCCTGAACCACTTGAGCTTCCCTTGCATACTTGCTCAAAACTATGTTGGACCCTTTCAAGATTTTCGTGCTCAAGTTGGGATCATTGCAAGAAACCTCGGTCTCCGGGGGAACAAACAGCTTGTCCAATGAAACCTCGAGCTTCGGCTCATCGGGGAGTGCGAAATCAGCGATGGGTATTGGCTCGGCCGTTGAAAGACTGGAGAAGAGCGTCGGGGAAGCGGGTTTGATGATCGGGAGTTTCGGTTTGGGGAAGAAATTGAAGCTTGGCGGCGGGTTTTTGAACACCAAGAAATGGAACCTTGGAAGCTGAGTTAGAATCATAACTGTCGTCTTCAAATTGAACTCAAAATTGATGGATTGTTCAACTCTTCTTCTTCGTTGAAGTAAGCCAAAGCCCAAATGCAGCACTGTTAGCTAAATATCTTAGCTTATATTGTTTAGACAATAGTCGGACAATTTGGTTTTCCATTTGTTCGAAGATATATATATGGGCTAATTGCTTGAAACATCCCAAACTATATCTCAAGCTCTATATTGATCCATGAATCTTTTGAATTATCTATTTACTTTCATTCCAAGCTTCCTCCCATTCCAATCTTGGCACACATTAATATAGAAAACAAAATTAGAATGTAGTAAAATTGAAATTACCAAATTCTTTTGAACAATGATGCACTCTTATAATAAAAAATGAATATTTATACTAAAAAGATTGAAGTCAAAATTTTAAAATTATTGATAAAATATGAAATATTCAAAATTAAAGGTCAAAGGAAATATTTTTTAAACAAAAATATATGTTTAAAATTATGATCCTTCAAAATTTTACCATATATGAAACACCAAAATTTAAATTATTAAAACTCAACGTTTTTACTAAAAGGGTTGGTTTTTAAAAATTTTAAATCATTCTTATTTCCCTAATCTTTCCTAATAGTCTCACAAGAATGATAACATAATTAAAAATTAAAGAGTCGAATTAATAATTAAATTTTAAAAAATAGAAACAAAAACTTCTTTTAAATGGCTAAAATATATTAAGTCTTAATTAAAACATACATAAATATAAAATGCAGTTAATGAATTATTTATCTTCATTATGAACTTATTAATATAATTATTGTCGTTGAGTCTAACAATAATTATATATTAGGAGAAGTATTTATATTTTAGATTTACTGTTTTTTTGGATGAAATTTAGATTTACTTTTTAGTTATGAATTTCAAATAATAAAGATTTGGAAAATATAAAAGGTCATATCAAAGGTGGACTGCCTTGAATACACGTGAAAAAAATCCTGGCCGTCAAATACAAAGCATATTAGATCTTACACCGTAGGGTTTGAATTCCCCCATTAGTCCGCCCCTTTTATGTTTGAATATCTCTTTAGACCATTTCACTCTGCCATTTCCTCTTTATCTTCTCTTGCAGATCTCAACAGTCTTTGATTTTCTCTTCAATGTGTTCGTTTTGAATCTGCAAATTTGCACCGTTTTGACTTCCTCTGTCCTCGTTCTTATTCGAAGCTCAGCTCAGCTCGGTACTGTGTAGTTTCTTCTCCTTTTTTAGGGTATTTCTTTCTTTCTTTCTTTTTCGTTTTGTGAATTTGAAATTTCTTCGATCGGTCTTGATGTTCAAGTTAAATATTTCATTCAAGTTGAAGTTGTTGAAAATAATTTTGATTCTGATAATAATATAGGGTTTGAATTCGAGGAATTTATTATGAATTTGACATGTTTGATCTTTTGTTTATTAAATTAATCGAATTCCGTACAAAGTTTTCAAAATCATTGACTTTTTAATTACTAGTGTAAAATTTCTTCATTTTCAAAATGATCGAGTTGGGTAGCTTTCTAGTTTGGTTTGATTGAGAATGATTTCGAGAGCATATTGCTGAGAGAAGCTTTGAAGAGTTGGCATTGGGGTATGCAGCTTTATTCATCTGTAAAGGAACTATGGAAGGTGATATTACTATATCCACTCCTTCGGCTGGGCTCAGCAATAGCGATGGTGCTAAGAGAATGCGGCCTATTCATGGGTATTTATTATTTTTATTATCATACTTTAAAAAAATTTGAAACCATTATCGGTGTTCTTGGGTGTGCTTGCCCTCGCACTATATTTGTTATGTTTCTAATCTTATGTTATCTTACAAGTTGCAAGAAATTGATTGTTCTATATGCTGCTGAGTTTTGCTGACTTTGGTTCCTTCTATAGGAGGACTACTGGTCCTACAAGACGATCTACGAAAGGACAATGGACAGCTGAAGAGGTATTATTTATCTTTCCCTAGTTATGTTTCCTCATTTTGTTTTAACACCATTGTGCAACTTTATTGCTCTTGTTGTGTTATGTATTATAGTACCCATTTATTTTAGTCTTGTGACTCTTGTCCTTTAACGCAATTAGTGTTGGTGTCCAATTAGATATTCGCGTGCCGTGTGTTTTGCGTCTCTTTCTGTGCATGTATGTCTATACATATTCTTAACAACATAATTACATGGACTTCCAGGATGAGATTCTGAGCAAAGCTGTTCAACATTTCAAAGGAAAAAATTGGAAAAAGATAGGTATGATTGACTTGAGGCGTGACAGCACTTTGTGTATCATTTTGCACAATCTAATTGTAAGACTGGTTCATCTGCAGCGGAGTGTTTCAAGGATCGTACTGATGTACAGTGTTTACACAGGTGGCAAAAGGTCTTGAACCCAGAACTTGTTAAAGGGCCATGGACAAAAGAGGTAATATTTTTCTACTTTTTTCTTTCTAACAGTTCCTTGAAGGGACTGTTCTTGAAAGAAAAAAAGAAGAAGTTTTCTTGATATTATATTTATGACAGCATTCTAAGTTGCTTTTGCAAAATATGATCAGGAGGATGAGCTGATAATTGAGTTGGTGAACAAATTTGGCCCAAAAAAGTGGTCAACCATTGCTCAGCACTTACCTGGACGTATTGGAAAGCAATGCAGGGAAAGGTGCTATGATGGAGTTTTTAATTTTTGATATTTTAATCTCTACTACATTTAGAACTTTTGTGCTCATAAAAGTAACTACTGATGTAGGTGGCACAATCATCTTAATCCTGGCATAAACAAAGACGCGTGGACTCAGGAAGAGGAGTTGGCTCTTATTCGTGCTCATCAGATTTTTGGGAACAAATGGGCAGAGCTTACAAAATTCTTGCCAGGAAGGTACATATTATTTAGAGGTCACAACTTTTTATAAATGTTTTAACAGGTTTACATATATTTGTCTTTTATTCTTCTTACTACTTCTCCCTGTAACACCTAATCTTCCTCTTATGCTCACCTAAACCTGATTGCTGTGTTAATTAGAAGTTAATATATTTTTTACATTTGAACTTACCAATAACTTTCTTTATCCCCATCTTTGCATGGGTAACAGGTCAGACAATGCCATAAAAAATCACTGGAACAGTTCAGTCAAAAAGAAGTTGGACTCCTACATAGCGTCAGGCCTTCTGGAACAATGTCAGTTCCCATTTCTTGCAAATCAAAGTAAGCCCATGCCTTCGTCTTCTATGAGGATGCAGAGCAATGCAGATGATAGTGGTGCCAAATGTAGGAAAGAAGCTGAGGACATATCAGAATGCAGTCAAGAATCGAATGTGATGAGTTGCTCTCAATCTGCAAGTGATTTAGCTAATGCTTCTGTACATACAAGAGAGCAATTCCACTTGACTGAAATGCCTGCTGTGACAAATGAGAGGTATTCCAGCCCAGCACCTTGTGCAGAAGAGTATTACCCATCTTTTGAAGATGTCAACTTCTCCATTCCAGAAATACCTTGTGAAGCTGGGTACTCTTCCAGTGGGAATTATCAGTTTGGCGAGCATTTGTTGATAACTGATGATGAATGTAGTAGGGTCCTATTCTCAGAGGCAGTGAATGATGGATTCATTGCCTCCGAAAATTTTACGCAACAGTCTAATATGGTGGAATTGGGTGGGTGTGCAAGTACATCACTCTATCAGCATTCAGTCACCCAACCATCTGAAACTGGAAATACTCCGGCCTCACAATCTGCTTTTCCTTCAAGGTCTGAGGTATTGGCAACCTCATGCTGTCAGTCTTTTGCTTCTCCTTCACTCCTTTCAGTGGAGGATGGTACGCTTATGTATGGCCGAGAGGCCAGTCAATTAAATGTTCAACCTTCTGGAAGTCAAGAACAAGAATTTACTATGAATGGACATGATGGCTTCATCTTTACTAATGATGATCATACAGATGATACAGACCTACAAGAGCAATCTTACCTTGCAAAGGATTCTCAGAAGTTGGTTTCAGTTAATAGTTTTGGTTCAGAATCAAATGATTTGCTAACTTGCCCTGCTGTTGATGATAAGCCAAATTTTCCTGCAGAACAAGATACTGGAGGTCTATATTACGAGCCTCCTCGCTTTCCAGGCATGGATATCCCATTTTTCAGCTGTGATCTTAGACCATCTGGCAATGATGTGCAGCTAGAATATAGTCCCCTTGGTATTCGCCAGCTGATGATGTCTTCTATGAACTGCATCTCTCCATTTAGGTTGTGGGATTCACCATCTTCAGACGGCAGTCCAGATGTTGTGCTTAAAAGTGCTGCCAAAACTTTTACTGGCACACCATCCATACTGAAGAAGAAGCATCGCGACCTGTTATCACCTTTATCAGAACGAAGAAGGGAGAAAAAGCGTCATCGCAACACGTATCAGATATCTCCATCAGAACATAAAAGCAATGCTATAGCCTCTGTTGAAGAGAAAGAAAACCTGTGTCAAGAATCTCACGGGGAACTAGGCAAAGGTGAAAATCACACTGAGCCATTAGATGATGAAGCTCAAAAGACAGATTCTGATGGTTCTGATTTCCAGGGAAGTGTAAAAAATGAAGCTTGCGGTATTGATATGAAGGACAAAACGAATGCTCATGCTTCCGACAAAATTGTGAGTTCTTTTCCTGTGTTATTTTGATGTTTTCTTGCTCAAGGTGAAGCTGCCAGATTAATTCCATGTCAAACTTCTATTCAAGTCATGTATGATGCTGATAGCTCTATGTACATGTACACTGTTTTCACTTTGGTCTTGTTTCAGAAGTTTTGGTCTTAATTATTCTCTCGTTATTACTGTAGCATTCCTCTTTGCTTCCAATGCTTATTTGATTTATCATACTAATATTTTCCCTCTATTTTGATAGGTCCAACAGCCTTCAGCCGTGCTTAGTGAGCATGATGTAAATGATCTACTATTGTTTTCTCCTGATCATGTTGGTCGTAAAGCAGACCAACCATTATTTTCTTCATGCATACCAACTCCACGAAATCAGTATCATAAAAGCGTTAGAGCTGTTTCATCAAATCAAGGCCTTGCTTCTGAGTGTTTATCTGGAAACGCAAGCTTGGTTGTTAGCTCTCCCACTCTGGAAGTAAAGAACAGGGAAGGCCACTCGATTACTGTTACTGCAGTACAGTGTACCAATTCCTCAGCAACCCTTGAGAATTTGGCCGATAATGCTGGGATTGATGCTGCTACTGAAAATTATAACATGTCAGCTTCCGCTGCTCCCTGTTGTGATTACAATTGTTACAGTGCCTACTATGCAGTGTCCTTTATGTCAAGAACTGCTTTTCTTTATTTCTACTTCAAATGCTAGAATAAATTGATTGGTTCTTATGCGTTGTTTGCTTGATGTGGATTGCCAGATTCGCTGGAACTCCATTCAAAAGAAGTATCGAATCACCGTCAGCATGGAAGTCTCCTTGGTTTATTAACTCTTTCATTCCAGGCCCAAGGATTGACACAGAAATAACAACTGAGGTATATAACTACTTAAGCCTTGATATAGATTCAGAATTTAACCTTTTTTATGCTTCCTAATAATCAAAATTTCTTTTCAGGACATAAGATACATTAGCAGCCCAGCAGAAAGAAGCTATGACGCCATCGGTTTGATGAAACAATTAAGTGAACATACTGCTGCTGCATACTCTGATGCCTTGGAGGTTTTGGGAAACGTAACTCCGGAATCAATTGTAAAAGGAAGATACTCCAAGAATCGTAATGTGGACAAAGAGAATAACAGGCCTGAGAACCATTCACATTTGGCTTCAAATATCTTGGTATTACTGAAAACAAAAACCATGCCTATATCCCCTCCTTTGTTAATACGAGCAATTTATTGAAATTAGTACGTGATTTGTCGCAGGCGGAGCGCCGCATCCTTGACTTCAGCGAATGTGGAACACCAAGAAAGGAATCTGAAAACGCGAACTCAACAACAACAACAACCGTGAGTTTCTCGAGCCCCTCTTCCTATCTTTTGAAAGGCTGCAGATAGTGCCTTTTCCATTATTATTTTTTGACTAAAAGTCTCCTGTGTTTGTAGTTCATATTCATACATGTATGCCATCTTTTCTCTTTTCATAATTCTTCCATTTATTGTCGAAAAGAGAACGGATCTAATTAATTAAATTGATAAAAATGATTGTACCAAGTGCATATATAGATTCTTCATCGCTCTCTCTCTCTTCTCTTTCCCCTCAATGATTCAGAACGTTTGTGTTATTATTGTAACAAAACTTTATAGGTCTTGTTTGGAATTGCATTCTGAGAGTCATCATAATATATGAAAACAAGCCTTGTGTTGTTGGATTCCCAGTACGTAGAACCTCACATCTGCCACAAATGAGAGTGGTGTGATTGAGAAAGGCAGACCCCGTTCCCACCAGGAAAGATGTGGTGAAATCGGGTATCTCTAAGTGCCGCCTCTCTGAGATTCTTTCAATGCCCACACTCCATAATACTATTGCTAAAGCCACAACACTAACCTGCAAAAATAACCAAATTGGCATGGATATCGTTATGGATGGTAAGGGTGTTAATGAGTTGAGCAGCTTGCGAACAGCTCGAACTTGACTCGAGATCTTAATGAGTTAAGTCGAGCAAAATCCAACTCGACTTAATAAGTTTACGAGCAACTCGTTAATTTTTTTTATAATCTTTTACTAGTTATCTTAAAAAATTACTAATTTACTAATAGATGATGATAAATGACTAATCTATTAATTTTCTTATTAATTAATAATTATTATTTTAAGCCCAAAATTAAACCATAATTATTATTTTAATATATTTGTGGATTTTTATTTTGGAGTTTATACTTTAAATTTGTTTCATACACTTTTTTGATAATTTTTTTGGTTAAATTTATCAATTTACATTTATATTAAGCTCTATATAGTATTAGTAGACTTTACCTATAGTTAAAAAATAAGATAAAAATTTTGACGAGCTTAACGAGCACGAGTTGAGCAACAAGTTTTCTTAAAAGAACAAATTGAATAAAATTTTAATGAGTTTAACGAGTATGAGTCGAGCATTACCTAACTCACGATCGACCCGCTCAATAAGCATCCTACGGGCGCATAATTGGTTGCTTTAATTAGTTCGGTTTTTGTATATCAATAAATCCAACAGATTTTATGGCCAAAGCCGAATAATTGAAATATCCTAATAAACTGAAGGGCACAAACGGTTCATTGACTATAGGATATTGCTTTATTATGACTCAACTATTTAAAGTTACAAAATGGTGATCGAATTATTTATTATGTTCCAAACTTATCATTTTTCGTTAAAAAGTTAACATTATCTGAGTTGAAAGCTAACTTGTTGATTATGATACAATAAAATATGATCACATAATCTCAAATAACATCCCAATTATCACGTTAACATCCAGATTAAACAATCACTAATTTTTTAATGGACAATGACAAGTTTAGAACATAATAAATAATAGAGTGACTATTTCGTAACTTTTAATAATCGAATGACTTAATAAAATAATACTCTATAGTTAAGGGACTATTTGTGTATTTTACCCAAAATTGAATTGATATCCTTTTTATGCTCTTTTTTTTTTTTTAATTCGAATCAAATTAATTGACGAAACTGAATAAAATAATTAATAAATCGAAATTGACTACTTATTCTACCTTACTTCTAAGAATCTTCAACAACTTTGGTTTATAAATTTCATGTGACGTATTAATAAATGGCATCACTTTAGTCCTAACTGACATTAGATCCCAAGTTCGATTGTGGGCAATAGGGGATTAAATTTCAAATAGTAGAATAGTTGAAGGACTAAAATCAGATTTAGACTTTTTATTAGAAAACGGGGTTACCTGTTAAAATTACCTGCGGTGATAAAATCAAGATAGCAATGAGCTGACAAATCTCCTCATGGAAGACAATAAAGGTCTTGAAATCTTCATGCCTCTCATCAATGTATTTAGAAAATAGCTGCCAATTTTATTTTCAATAGAAATTAGATGACATGACATTGTAAAAGCAGAGGATGAATTAGATCAAAGTAAAGGGACTAAATCTTAAATTTAACATATATATGGGTGTTGAGTGAGCATACCGAAAACCAGTCATACTTGAAGAAAATTGTGACGATCACAGCAACTTCTAGAAAGAGAAGGGAACAGATGCTGATAATGTACTGATTAACGCTGGATTAAGGAAACTCTCGAAATGGATTTAACATTGAAGTTTTAATTTTCTTATATAATTATGGGTAAAGTATATTAATTATCACCCCGACTATAGAATATTATTTTATTAAATCTTTTGACTATTAAAAGTTATAAAATGGTCCATCGACAATAGGGGTATTTTATTAAGTCCATCGACTATTAATAATTACAAAATTATCACTTGACTATTTATTATGTTCCAAACCCATCATTTTATGTAAAAAAAATAATGTTAATCTGGGTTTAACGTTAACATGCTAACTGAGATATGATAGTCATTTGAGATTATGAGATAAAAATGTATCATATTTCAGTCAGCAGGTTAACTTATAGCTCAAACTGTCGTTAATTTTTAATGAAAAATGACGAGTTTGAAACATAATGAATATTCGAGTAATCATTTTATAACTTTCATAGTCGATGGACTCGATAAAACAATTCCCTATAATCGGAAGATCATTTTGTAGCTTTTAATAATCAAATGATTTAATAAAACAATATCTTATAGTCGATAGACTATTTATGTACTTTATCTTATAATTATGGGTAAATTACGTGCTTAATGCCTAAACTATCAATTTTAATCTGTTTTAGTGCCTAAACTTTTATTTTTTTTAAATCATACCTAAAGTTTAGTTTTTATTTCATTTTAATACACATGTTCAAAATTTAACGTTAAGTTTTGAAAAAAATAAAAGTTTAGATACTAAAACAGACCAAAGCTGATATTTTAAACAGTTGATACTAAAATAAAACAAAAAACTAACCATTTGGTATGATCTTGAAAAAAATGAAAAATTTAAGTATTAAAATAAATCAAAATTAATAGTTTAAGTACTATTTAATTCATCTGTAAATTAATTCGAATAAGATACTTTATTATGAGTTGTGCTCAAATCCCATCCCATCGAATCGATTGATTGATAGTTGAAATTTTGGTATGATTGATAATGATGCAAAGAAATAAATGAAAAGGAGCTCACGGGTAAGGATACAAAGCAGAGGATATTGCTGTTGATGCAATTAGCGACGATGTAACCGAAGAGTGTCCTCAAACAGAGTGCCATTCCCACACCTAAACATGTATATACGAACCTGAATTAAACACCGTCAACCACTTGTTTATTCAATGATCCAACAAAAATAGAACAAAAACGAGAGAGGTGAAAAGCTTTTCACCTCCATTACCATGGTTTACGCAGAGACGGATAAGAGGGCAATTGAGCAGCTCCCAGATTCCACATCTTTTGGAGCCAAAGTGAGTACACGATCATTGCGATCCCCAGGAAAGTCATGATGAGGTTCACCGTTTTCAACGAATAGTGCAAGCAACACCAGCTGCACCTAGCCATCGCCGCCGGTAACAGATCTCTCCGACGTGACTCGAGACGGATAAGTCTCCGAAAGGAGGAGGAGCGGTGTGGTGGTGAAAGGGAAGGCTGAGCGTAGTAGAGCTGAAGAGCATGTGTTTGTTTCTCGAGAAAAAAAAGGGAGCGTGGACCGAAATGGTGGTTGATTGGCTTACAAAGTTTGAAAGTTAGATTGGTTTGGTGAAAGCATAAAGCATATGATTCATAGCATCATGAAGATCGAGTGTAACTGCCATTCACTGTTTGAAGGAAGATGCATGTCTGACCCAATTTGGAATTTGGGAATTATGTTGCCTTCTCTGCAATAACTTCTTTTCACAATTTAGTTCACAATAACTCCCTACTAAATTATTGGGACATCACCAATCTATTAATTTGCGTTAGGGGTGGCAATGGGGTGGGACGGGGACGCTCTTTCCTGACTAGGGTTAAAAGTCACTGCCATAAAAGCGCGGAAGGAACGATCAACCGGACATCATGATTGTCGCTACAATTAAAAGCTCTTCTGTTCATGAGCTATTGGTATTTGGTGGAGAGCTTCAGTATTGAACAATCTTCCTACTGACAGTCAAGTATTGAAATTTCTCGGTATCACTGGTGTCTTGGTACGGGGTCACACTCTCTGCCTGTTGGAACTTGTACGTGTCATATGACGTACTTCGTGATAACTATCGGAGTCATCTTCTTCATCAGATGATAGAAGGGATGATCCCATCCATGTTTTGAATCCTTCGTTAACACGCCTTTCGACATCTGGGGTGACTTCCAAGGGGTTAGTCTCCAACATTTCTAAACCAAGGGTTCGACTACCGGATTCTACTTCGTCAAGAATTACGGCTGCTCTCCTTCTTAGGAAGAAGGCAGTTCCTCCATATAGAATCACCAGCCCCCAAGAAGCAATCTCATAGCACCAAAATAAGGGTAAAGAGCAGCTGCTTCCTAACGTGAGGAGGCTTGAACCCAGGAACAAAGCAAAAAGACCAAAGATGATAGCAAAAACTACATTCAAAATAGACAAGCACCGAACTCCACCTGCAGATTGCAATAAACTTATTTTAGGAACTGAAAATATATATGAAATTAACACATGCATGTATGAAAAAGAAGAAGAAGCAAAATTGTAGTTACAAATCAGCATGAGAATGGATGAGTATATCTATTCAAGCTAATGATGTTCATAGCTTAACGGGATCAATATTTTAATTCACTCTTTCAGAAGAATAAACAAGAGAAAGAAGATGCTGGTTTTTGAAGTAACAGCTAGAACAAATTCAAATTCCATTCGCATTTAAATTTATAATAGAACAGATTTCAGCAAGTCGAAATTGCCAGACAAGTCAGAACTAATACTTTGTTACGCAGTAACGGAGTCCACTTTAAATGAGCAGTGAGAAAAAAATATTCTCAAGTCAATAAATGAGAAATCGAACATACCTCTTTTTGAAGCGCAGTAATTATTCTCGACCGCCTTTAAACATCCATGTCTAGTTGGAGCAGAATAAGCAACAGTAATTCCTGACTCACAACTAAACCGTTAAAGAGCAGACCAACAAGCCAGGATACTTACATAAACTAAAAGGACAAGTGACAAGGGATTAAACATATGAACAAGCAAATTCAAAGACCCAACATCAAAGCAACCCTCACAAAAAATTAGCACAAGAAAAACTACCATATTCAAGTTCCAATATTCTCGGGTCAGTTTTAACCTTGAAATAACAAGTGAACAAGACTATACACTCGTAGCCCAGAATTTATGCGAAGAATGCCATGGAAGCAATTACAAATTCATGAAGCAAGCCGAATAGCCAAGATAATGTGAACCAACCATTAGCCACCAGCAACCTCTACTTACACCACTGACAGATTCGGTACTTTTCAAACCTCAACATTAGAAGAATACTAGAACCAGGAAACCAGGGAGATCCCCCTATGACATTGAACAGGTCAAATAAGAAGCTTAATTTCCTCACTATCGTTAAAGCTAGATTACATATATATTGTCTTTCACGATGTGGAACTGAAGAAAATATATCTTTAAGTTTCATAGCCATAATACTCATCTACTATATTTTCCAGTCACAGTGTTCTGCTACTGAATGACAAACAATAAGAGAGCTTTACAGCTTATAATTCAAGATTCAAGGCTAATCTTCACCTTTCTAAAAGCTTACTTTCTACAATGTGCAATTCTTGTGTACCCTCCTTTCATTTCTGAATAAGATCTTAAAGGGACCAAAGAATAAATAACCAAATATAGACTGACCTGCCACAAGATAAGCAGCCGAAGCCAAAAAATGACCATAGATGGAATAAACACAACCATCCAGTAGTAATCCACGGTCTCTTGATCAGTCAAATAAAATGCTCCGGGATATAGATCTGAATCGCCAACGCCTCCTCCTTTCGCATTCAACGGCAAAGGCTGCAATCTCCGGTCGTCACAGAACGGTCGCTTCAATACGTCTCCAGGAAACACAATCTTCAAGCTTATAACCGTGCAAGCAAAGATCGCAATGCAAATGATCCCTATGAAACCTATTAAGATCGGTCTTTGTAGCTTCGTCCAAGCTTTATCTCCCTCCCTTAAACTCTCGTACTCGTGCTTTGGCATAAACGTTTGGCGCAGCGCGTCGCCTATAATTGCCATGGGAAGCTTTTATTTGAGAACCTTACCACAGTATGGATCCAAAACTAGGGTGATTTGAGCTATTTCTTCAAAATGTGAGAAATGTAAAAGTCCAGGATTTTCGAACCCTGATAGCGTGTTTCGAAATTAAAGAAATAAACCTAATTTTCGAAAGGGATGGCAACAAACTACTTGGAGTTAGTTAATCTAGGGTTTAATTCGGGTGCTTTAATCGGAGAAGGAGAGGCGGTTGGAGGTGCGGCGTAGTTTTCAGTTGTGAATCGGCAGTTTTACGCCGTTTTTCAACTGGGTTTAGACGCCATTTTGTACCGCGGTGAACAGATACGGTTCCCAACAGTACTATTCGAGAAATCTACGTAATTAAATTATGTTCCCTTATTTATAATTGGATGGTATTAATAATAATAATAATAATAATAATAATAATAATAATAATAATAATAATAATAATGACGTTTATATCGAAAAATTACTTTTTTCATTTAATATTTTCGATCAGGCATCGTTCAGATTATATTTCTCGATCTAACATCCTTTGCATAAAGGCGGGCCCTTTAGCGCGTTTAACGTTGATTTAGCGCCACGTGAAGTAATGCGCGCCTTATGCTGACATTGGATACATGTGTGTATAGCGCGGCCCCTGAGGCGCGCCTTAGGCCACGTAGGGTATAGCGCGAGGCAAGGGTCGCGCCTTAACTGTGAATCTGACACAATTATATTCGGCACAGTCCTGGGGTCGTGCCTTAGTTTTATCTGCTATAATTATGTAAAGCGCGATACAGGTACCGCGTCTTGTATAATTATAATAACTTTTTTCAGCTATAAATACCCTTTCTCTCGAAACTTCTCACATCTCCTCTTAAGAGAAAAAAATTAATACAACAATCCGACAATCTTCTTATATTTAATTCAGAAGTTCGTTCGATTTTTCATTATAAGGTAATTTTGTTATAATTTTTTTATTATACTTATTGTTTATTATGATTATATGAAAAATATTATATTAATTGTTGCCAATTAATTTCTATGTTTGTAAAATTGAAAAGCGAGAACATACGTCGAAACAGTTTTGCGATGCATATGTCTGGTTCTATCTTACAGTGACCATGATATCTACCTATATAACCGAATCCAGCGTCTACTAAATACGGTAAGACACAACTAGTTATTACCAACTTAAGGTTCCTAATAAAAGGACCTAATACACGGTCATTCTCCTAAAATTAAATAGTTACAAAAATTAATTCTTAATCTAATAATCATGCATTAAATAAATCAACAAATTATTACTAATAATTTAAATTAAATTAAAATGTTAATGTATCAACAAAGTGTCGAGATATATGATTTTCATCCAAACGAAGTAGACCGTCTTCCATTATATATTTGCAAAAAAAATTATTTATGTAAAATATTAAATAAATTAAATACTTAAATAAATTAAATACAAAATATTAAAAATATAATAAAATATACCTTAAACAGAGAATATAAGAGTATTTGAGAGAAGTTGAGAGAAATTGAGAGAATTTAGTATGATGAAAGTGATTGATGATAGGGTATTTATAGGGAGGGATTGGCGTGTGAAACGTCGGGTAGGTGGGTAATTAAACCTAAGGTGCGCCGCAGGGGGCGCGCCTTACTGACGCGTGGCAGATTCACAGGTAAGGCGTGGCCCCTGTCCCGCGCTATACCTTATGTGGCCTAAGCGCACCCCAAGGGTCGCGCTATACACATGTGTATCCTATGTCAGTATAAGATGCGTTTTACCCCACGTGACGCCAAATCAACATTAAGCGCTGCAGGGGGCGCCTTTCTGCAAAGGGTATTAGATCGGAAAATATAGTCTGAACGATGCTGATCGGAAATATTAAATGGAAAAAGTGATTTTTCGGGAAAAACGCCAATAATAATTGGATGGTAATTTAATTCGATTAGGATGGAATAAAATTTGATTTAATGTTATATAGTTATATTTTTTATAAAATAAATAAATTTGAATTATATTGAGTTAACGAGGGATGAGATTAGATTTCAACTCAAGCATAATATTGTAAATTCTCTTTACATATATTATCTTTTTATTTTATAAAATAAAAAAAAATTTATATTCATATTGAGATTTTATCTTAAAATTTAAGTCTAATAAATTTTTAAAAAAACTTGAATTCAATCAAATATCATATAAGAAATTTAACTTTTAAATCTAACTCAAATAGATAAAAAAATTGACCTAATCTAATTTATTATCATCCCGATTTATAATTGAAATGTTCATTTGTGATAGATTTTAGGGTAGTATTGTTTTATTGAGTCACTGATTATTAAAATTATAAAATAATCTTTTGATTATAAGATGTTATTTTGTCGAGTTTATCTATTATTAAAAGCAACAAAATAGTCATCCAATTATTTATATGTTCCAAACTCGTTCTTTTCAGTTAAAAAATTAACAGTTGTTTGAGCTGGATGTTAACATACTGATTGTGATAGGATAGAAGTTTTAGATCAGATTTTGTCATATCCCAATCAACATGTGAACGTCTAATTTAGATTGTCGTCAATTTTTAATAGAAAATGACGAGTTTATAATATATGTATAGTCAAGGTGACCATTTTATAACTTTTAATAACAATAAAATCAATAAAACAACACTCTATTATTAAATATCATTTATATATTTTACAGTAAATTTTATTGATTTTAACATCTAAACACATAATATTTAGATTATAAAATATAGTGTATGTAATTATTTATAAATGATTTTTACGGAAATTACCATAAAGGACACGTCAATACGTCATTGTAGTAGGTAGTCCATGAATCGTGGTTGGTTGTTGTGGCCCAGGCGCTATATAAGTTTATAAATGCTGAAAGTCATCTCTTCCTATCAACATCAGCCGGCGGAGTTTTGTCAGATCTCGCCGTCGTACTCTTTTGGCGATGGAATCCAATCCTCTCCTACTATTTAGTCAACCATTTCCATAGCCTACTAAAAGAATCATCGCTTTTCATTTCTTCACTCAACAAAAGCTTCCATGGCTTCTCTATCAGCTACTTACCCAAAATACAAGTCCAATTTTCCGGCAAGATACGCCGATCAATTGTATGATTTATGTCTTGTTCCAAGAAATCATTCACTCATGAAAAAAGGGTCACCCGGATATTTGAGAATCGTTCGAAGTTCTAATCAAACTGAGTCAATGAAATTAACAGACATTCCTTTACTGTCTTGTCTAGAGGTTTGTTTTCTTCTTTCTTTTTTCTTACGTGATATCTTTGATTTCACCTATCTGTGATGTCTTCTTCTTTCACTTGTTTTAAGGCTATTGAGAGGCTAAAACAGAACAGAGAGAACAACAGAGGGAAGCAGCAGTTCCTGGCTATGTACTCTAGCATATTTGGTGGAATAGTAACCGATGAAGCAGCCATGGTGATCCCTATGGATGATCATATGGTTCACAGGGGCATGGTGTCTTTGATACTGCTGCAATAATGAATGGGTTAGTTCATCTTTCAGCAGAACAGATCTTCTTCCCCCCCCCCCCTAATTTAGAATCTAATTTAGAATCTTCTTTATTAACCTCTATTATGTGTTTTCTACATGCCAGACACCTCTATGAATTAGACCAGCATGTTGATCGAATCTTAAGGTCAGCGACGATGTCGAAAATTGCTCTTCCCATCGGTCGCGAGACTATTAGAAGCATTCTTATACAAACTGTAAGTGCATCTAGGTGCATGAATGGATCATTGAGATACTGGATTTCGGCTGGACCTGGTGACTTTCAACTATCACCGTCTGGTTGTCACCAACCGGCTCTTTATGCAGTTGTAATCGAAGATAAATCTCCGTTCGATTCGAGAGGCATCAAAGTAGTTACTTCGTCGATCCCCATAAAGCCTCCTCAGTTTGCCACCGTGAAGAGTGTGAATTACCTTCCGAATGTGCTTTCAAAGATGGAAGCTGAAGAACAAGGCGCATTTGCAGCAATTTGGTTGGATACTGATGGATTCATTGCCGAAGGACCGAACATGAATGTGGCATTTGTTACAAAGAAAAAGGAGCTTCTAATGCCCAGATTCAACAAAATTTTGAGTGGTTGCACGGCAAAGAGAGTTCTGACTCTAGCGGAGGAACTGGTGAGACAGGGGACGCTCCATCGAATAAGAGTCGATAACGTGAGCGTAGATGAAGGGAAGAGCGCAGATGAAATGATGCTAATCGGCAGTGGAATCCTCGTTCGTCCCGTGATACAGTGGGATGGACAAGTCATTGGCGACGGTAAGTTTCGTTTTTGACATAATTGCAATATTTGGCAACTAGTTTCTAGCATTCAATGATTCAAATCCGCCTGCATTCCAATTCATTTATTTCATTTTATCCTTGAATCTCGATTGATTAAGTGCTTTGTCCGAAAACGTAGCGTGTCCTTACTCGAACTGCATCGGAATAGTTCGATCCCAGAACACCTCTTCGAAGTCACACTTTCAGAATCTCTTTTATCATTTAGGGTTCATCAATACTTTCCTCATGTAGCATTGACAATTCCCCGCTTTATGTGTTTCTTTGCAGGCAAGGAAGGTCCAATATCAAAAACTCTCTTGAATTTTATCCTAGAGGACATGAAATCCGGTCCTTCATCGGTCCGAGTACCTGTTCCTTATTGAGGCAAAGCTTCATTCATTATCTTGCTATATATAACAAGGTTTGAATTAATGAAAAGTTCGATTAAGCTTGCGTTCAAATTCAATTACTTAACCTCACTTAACTGTGTGTTTAAATTCAAATTAAATGTCTTTATCAGGTAAGAAAAGGAGCATATATGAAATTTAATAATATAGATATTTAAAATTTTGCTCGGATTATAACATAAGCTAGAGCTCGGCTCGATTATTACCATATCAAATTTAATTTTTTTAAGTTGATCTCGAATAACTTGTAAATAATGTTATTGGTAAGTCTAAATCGAAAATGTGCACTTCATCTACTAATAATTTTATCAATTTGGATTTATTATTAACATTATAAAATAGAGGAATTAAATCATAAGTTTGAGAATAATAGAGGAACTAAAACCTGAATTAGACCTTCGGAGTCGCGCACGAACCACAGCTCGATTCATACATGCAGTGGTCAAAGGCATCGCTATCAGGTGGATGTGCCACGTGTATGCAGCATTTAACACCACGTGGTGGGTTTTGGTTGAGTCGTCCTATTTTTCTTACAAACATTCCCAAATGATTGGAGGAAAAAAAGGGAAAAGAGGGATAATTATTTTGAGATTTATCTTCCAAAAAATAAGAAGACGACGAAAAAATAACAATTTGATTTGCATTTAGAGACGATTCGTAGGATTCTCCGGAATATTCCTCAATTTCGCCGGACGGTGACCGGAATCGCATTTAAGTTTTTATTGAGTGGACGAATTGTTTATTTTTTGTGAGCGAAGATGGTGAATTATTTGGTGGAAAGAGCTACGAGCGATGCACTGACGGGGCCAGATTGGACGAAGAACACCGAGATCTGTCAAATACTTAACCATAACCCTACGTATGGGTCGCGCTTGATCCCTATCCCTCCCTCATTTTCAGAATTCCATTTGATTATAATGAACGAATCTGCTACTAATTGTAGATGTAGGAAAGATTAATTATCAAATTATCTTTTTTCGCGGGTAATTTGGAAGGGAGATTTGGTTCGTGAAGCTTACGAGGATAGCACAATTTCTATGTTTTTTTTCATTGTTCAATATTCAACTTAATCTGCTGCTCATTGTAGATTTAAGAGATATGGCATTGGTATCGTAAATTTCTAATAGTCTGAAATGATTACGATACAATATCTATGCCTACGAAAGCGTAATGTGTGCATTTATTCTGATTTTGGTTATAATTATTCGAATGTTATATCTTAACCTTAAATTATTTATCAGGCAGGTGAAAGACGTCGTGAAAGGCATAAAGAAGAAGATCAAAAGTAAACATCCCAAAGTCCAAATCCTTGCACTAACAGTAAGCTCCTGAGAATTAATTTGCACTGCAATTTTCACTTCTTTTCTACTTTTTCACACCTTGTTCTTACAAGGAAACTGAGCTTGTTTAGATTTTGACCTATGTTGTTGTAGCTGCTAGAGTGTATGTTAAAGAACTGTGGGGACATTGTCCATGTGCATGTTGCAGACAGAAACGTTCTTCCTGAGATGGTTAAAATATACAAGAAAAGGGTAGGACTGTCATGTTTTAACTCTTTTTTTTTTTTTTTGCATGTGTTTTTATTCTTATATTAAAGCTTCTTCTAAGTTCTTTGCCGGTCTATTGTAGAGTGATTGTGGGGTCAAAGAGAAGATACTGCTTCTGGTTGATACTTGGCAAGAAGATTTTGGAGGGGCAAGGGCAGTCTATCCACACTATTTTATTGCATACCAAGAGTTGTTGGTATGTTGGCTTTACGCCGAATTCTATAAAAAAAAAAGTCCCTGTATTACGTGTTTTTGGATAATTTAGTCCATTTACTATAATTTCATCATTTCTAGTCCTCTACTTTTTGTGATGTCTAATTTCAATATCGAGACTTGCTTTTTTCTGCAATTTCACTAAATAATTCGATGTAGTTTATTCTTTTTAAACATATAATGATATAATGATGTGGCATATACATTTTGATATATATATATATATATATATATATATATATATATATAGTTGGACAATTTTTTGCATATTTAAACAATGAAAAAAAAAATGTATAATACTTGTCCAACATTACAAAATTGTTAAAACGTATATGTGACATCATCCAATTCTTTTTTTTAATAAGCCACGTCAAATAAATTGACTGAATTAATGAAAAATAGGTTGATTTTAGGTTTGAAAATAAACATTGCAAAAATGCATAGTAGGAGGACCTACTATAGAATTTGACCTTTTACTTATGACTCTCATACATTCAAAACATGGCTGTTATGCAAGCAGTAGTTCTACATGGTATGACTTTTTCCCTTCAATTTTACTCGAGCCAAACTGGTTTGTCATTTCAGCGAGCTGGGGCTGTATTCCCCCAGAGAAATGAGAGGTCTCAAACTCAACCTAAAATCACCAAAATATGGGCTGCTGGGATAAGCAAGAGGTGGATGACCCTTCAGGAGAGCCCGAGTTTCCAACCCTGAGGTATTTTTGTTGCATCTCAGTTGTTTGAGTCGTAAAAACCTATGCTAATTGGACTCAGGTGCGAGTGTTGGATACCGTACATATCACACGTAGATATGATTGGATATTAGGAGGTCATATCCTCGTATCCATGTGCTGCACATAGATAGATTAAAGAAAACAAATAGTCCGAACAACATTGGTAAAAGCACGGTATCTATGTGCTGCATATGTGTTGTTTCTTCTTTTAAAACTTCACTGACTGAATGATGTTTTTGTGTTTTAATTGGAGTTTCATTTTTTAGTTCGACAGAAATTGAGAATGTGCGGAGAATTATTAATGACCTTGCAGATATGTTAAACGCATTAGATCCTAACAACAAGGAGGTATGTGTTTGCAATTTGAAAATCTAGAGAAAGGAAAGATATTTTGCTTGCTTGCTTAGACGTTTCTGTGTTGTAATGAACAAAACATATTCAGTGACCTTTCTTCTACAACTTCAGGGTGTTAAGCAGGATGACATTGTTGACTTGGTGGAGCAGTGCCGCACCTACAAACAGAGAGTTCTTCACCTCGTTAATTCGACTTCGTAAGGATGTTCTTTTCTTTTACAAAACTTCATAGCGTCCATAGTACCATTTTTATACCTCGATTACTCGATGTTGTCATCTGTTTTCATGATGCTGACATTCTTTTCTGTATGGGGTTCTTGATGCATTCCGTTAGTTTTGCTTTTACCTGGTGCTTCAGTTGATTGTGCCTGTGTTACTTGATAAAGTGCCTGGCCGTATGTCATTTTTTAGTCCAGTTGTCATAACGCGATCGCTCGCTTTAACCTCAATTTGGTCGAATGCTGGAGCAATTCAGCTATCGAACATGACAATTTGTCCTCTTTGAACTGTTTTTCACATGCATCCCTTTCTTATGTCTGAAGGGAAGTTAACAAAGTTGCAGTGGGTGGCGAGGAATGCTACGCTTGCATTTTGTCCAAAATGACTGCTCCATAGGCTCTTCTTTCATTGCTTTCCTTGCAATGTCAGTTTACGTGCTTTTTCATCGTCGTTTATGATCTATTCTAGCATGCATAGCGTATGAGTTGCATTGGTAGTCATTTTCTAACCTCTAGGAAACTGTAGGAGGAGTTGCGTGAAATACTTTTACATTTAAAACATATATCACCTTTAATTCTCTCTCTTCTAGGGATGAATCACTTCTACGCCAAGGTTTAGACTTGAATGAAGATTTGCAGCACTTACTAGCCAAGCATCAAGCAATAGCTTCAGGAAGTTCTTATCAACCAGACAATAATAAACCTAAGCCTGCAAGAGAAACTGGGAATTCCGGTGGTCATCTAGTTGATACTGGTGATATCAGCAACCAGTCTATTGCGAGGTAATTACACTTCTTTGATCTCCATTTACAATATGCTGGGAATCGTTGATTAAAAATGTGTTTACAAGTTTTTTGAAGCCTTGATAGAACTTAGTCACTTGGTTTTCTGAACAACGTTGCCTTACTGCAGGGGCTTGATTATGACGAAGATGAAACCCGTTGAACTATTTTAGATATATAGTGATTACTAGTTAATTTATGGGTTATCTGTGATTCTTGATCAGATGTTTCTGGTATCTCGAGCTTTGACAAACCGGATTTCTTTGCAGATCCATCTCCGGTGCGGATGCAAGTTCTCAACCAGGTAATACTGCTCCAGCAGCAGCGACTCCCAAAATAGACCTACTTAGTTGCAATGACTTTGATTCATCAAATGCAGATATTTCGCCGGCCATGGTTCCTTTTGGAGAAGCACAAGAAACAAGTCCTGCACCACAGCAGAAAGCCACTGTTCCATATGATATGTTCCCTGATGGTAACAACTCCTATGATTCTTCTAACACACAAGGTTTGGCTGGACAAACCAATCCTTGGACTCCTCAATTTCAGCAGCAGGAGCAGAACTTTCATGGGATCATTGGTCCTACCTGGAATAGTCAGCTGGATCAGCAGCAGCCGTCCCCTTCACCTGCCTATGGTTTGTTTCTGTTTATAATAAGCTTTTCGTGCACAGATAGATCCTACATGACAGAAAATACATCATTATGGTGTTTTCTCTTATCAAATTCATGTAGTTATGTTCTAGACCTCTTTGGCAGGCTGAATAGTTTATATTCTTGATATGCTACTACACAAAAATCAATGGAACTTACTTTTTCCGTTTTCGGTACTAGCACTACCACCACCACCCTGGGAGGCACAACCAGCAGACTGTAGCCTAATTCCAGGTGCTAAGTATCCCCAGCCAATGGTAAGCACGTACACTCAGCCGATCACAACAGGTCATTTCTCCGCAACTAATAATAATCGGGCCATGCAGGGAAGCCAGTTTGCTAGTTTTCATCCCCAACAAAGCCAAGAACCTCAGTACATGGGCATGGTTCCTTACAACCAACAAGAACAACAAATGTATGGAAACCCACAAATGGAAGCACCATCTGATTATGGCCAGCAGCAGTATCTTGACCAGCAAATGAATGGGCTATCCATTAGAGATGACAATGGCTTAATAAACTCTCCATACCAGGTTTCAAGTGCCTCTAATGTTCTACCCAGCAAATCTTCACAACCAACAACTACTCCTGGAACACCTGGTACCATGTGAAACCCTGAATTTCTTTCATGATTGTCATTTACATAATTCCAGGTGGCTAATTTGATTCCTCTTATGTCCCTTAGCCCTTTTTGTCCCCCCCTTAAATTTTCCTGAAGTTTTTTAATACACAATGAGTCGGGCTTGGATGATAGCCTGTTACTAAACTCCCCTGGAAACCCAGGAACAGATTATTGAATTTTTTCGAGTTTAGTACGTTGATCATTGATGAGTAAGGAGGGTATTAAATGTTTAGGATCGTAATCAAAACAGAAAAACTGAGACCAAAGAGATGAGAACGAGACTGCCATCAACCCGACACCACAAACTTTCCATGTAAAGACGTAGAATAAAGATCACTGATGCTAATCACGAGCGATGCATACTGCAGAAGTGGATCATCGAAACATAAACTTGACAATAATCTTTGTATTAAACCAAATTTCAGAGAAACGAAACATGTTTGGTCCAATTCACGACTGACGGGTTTCTCATTGATCAACACTTCCCAATTCATCATATCATAACAAGCAACACAGAAATTATTAAGAAATAACCCTTACAGATATAAAAAACAGAGTGAAACACACTCCAATTTGGCAAGAAAAATAACAGCCACCGACCAGAGGTGCTATTATAAAGGCATAGATATACCTTCAACATCGGAAAACAACAAGAATTAGAAACAAATGATAAATGCCAGTAACCGAGTAAATAAGTATGCTCGAATGCAAAACATTCAGAAAGAAATAGCAACATGAACATATTTTCCGTTTCCAACTTATTCAATTAATTTATCATCACTGCAGACGGTAGTACTTTATCAAGCATACACAATGCTGGCTTTCTTGACAAAATAAACTATCACCAAAATAGGCATGTCCTCACCAGTGAATGCCAGAGAGCCTTACAAATGCATGCTATAAACTATGCAAATGGTAACTAACAATAAGGAGAAGGGATTCCATGAAACAGCCCGTCACATAATTGAACAATTCACTAACGATTCTTACATTAAATAGTTGAGTTTTTCTATAAATCTAATCACATGGTGCAATTGTTCCGTACAATCATTACTCAACTATATGAACTAAGAATTCAGAGATCAAAACTGTAGTGTTAATCGCTCCATTTTCTGTATCAATAATCTTGAGTGCTGGCAATCTCAAAACAAATTAAAAAAAAATGCATTCAAGTGTTCCAATAAGAAGAGACCTTGAGGAATCAAACCCCAACTCTGAGATTCCATAGCAAGAAATGATCTGAGGCGAGCTGAAGCAACTGCACTGTGTAATGGCATCATTGACATTAAGCAGCTCAGCTCCACTGGCAATCTAAGGGAAAAAATAAACACTATGAAATTGTTATTAGTGACATGTGTCGAGCCTAGTGATTTTGAGAATTTATTTTAAAATTTTTAAAAATTAAAAAAATATTTTTTATTTAAAAAAAAAAAAGCAAATCACCCTGCATACGCAGCAGCACCCCCTTTCTTCTTCTTTTTCTCCCCCTTCCCCCTTTCCCCCTTCCATGGTAGTCGTTCGGCCAGTCGTGACCGTCACCGCCACCGCCACCGGTGTTAGCACCCGCATCGACTCCCAATCAAACCTCCGTTGACCTTTCACCGTAAGCTGCCACTGTTTGACATGGAATAGCGTTTGAAGGTTCGTCAGATTTTAAGCTATCATCGCTGTTTTTCGTCGATTTCAAATGATCCCGACGTTTATAAGCTACGCCATCACCACCATTCGAATCACTGTGTAGTTTAGCTCAAAACCCATCCTCACCGTCGCTCCTCTAGCGTTCCACTGTTGGTAACAGGTTGAAATGAAAGATTCTAGTTTTTTAGAGTTTTTTTTAATTTCATTAAATTTTTGGTTTTTTTTATAAATAAATTAAGTTTTTTTTATTAAAAATAATATTTTTATTATTAAAAAATAAAAAATATATATATAATGAGACACCTAAAAGTATAACTGAGAAAACATTAGACACCAAATCATATTTTTTGAGATAAAGTTTAAACACTTATTTTTGAATTAAGCCTTTCAAAATCGTGGTAAATATTTAGTTTTTGTTTCATTTTAATACCCAACTGTTAAAAACTTAACGCATTTAATACCTAAACTATCAATTTTGGTTCTTTTTAGTACCTAAACTTTTAATTTTTTCAAAGCTAAATGCTAATTTTTTAACAGTGGTACTAAAATGAAACAAAAACTAAACTTTAGGTATGTTTTTGAAAGAATTGAAAGTTTAAGTACTAAAACAAACTTAAATTAATAATTAATGTATTAAATGTATAATTTACCTAAAAACTTATTGTCCTTTGACCACGATGTATATAAAGATTTATTGCTATTATTTTATAATAATTTCATACGTTTAATGATTATTTTATAATTTTTAAAATTTTAATAATTAAAAAGATTATTTTAGCATGATATAATGATCATTTATATACTTTATATATGTTTTTGTTTATGTATAATTTCCATTTACATAATACTTCCACGTTATACATCCGAATGACAATGATTAACATGTTATATTTTTAATGGGTAAAACATAATAGAATAGATAGGGATGGATATTTAATTTCATTCGATGAGTTTCGACTGATTAAATCGAATTAAATTAGTTATGAATTTCCACTTAAAAATTGAGTTGATTTTGAATCGAGTAGAACTCTTTTAAACCTGAGTCGATACGGGTAAAGGGTACTTTTTTTAATTAGGTTCTAGTGAGTCAAAAATTTACCACACCTAACTTATCTAGAACATGCGAATTAACCATTTGTTTAAAGATTAATTTAAAATGTAACAAAAAAAAGATTAATTTAAAATTAAATTAATAGTTTAGGATCTTTAATGCAATTAACCCAAAATAAAGTAGATCGCATAACACATAATCAAATCTCCGTCACCGTCATCAAAATAAAAAAGGCGACAAAAGAAGAATCCTTTTCTCTCTTCTCAGGTGAACTCTTCAGGTTAGATTCTAATAAACTCTCTTTAATTTTCCTTTAATTATCGTTTGAACTAATTTCATTAATCGATATCTTATCCGATTTTATCCGTAAAAACTCAATTGGTAATTAATCATTTTCTCTGCTTGCAATTTGCTAATGGTACACACTTAATTTAGGGTGTAAAATCGCTAACAATTTTACTTTTTCTTTTCAATTTCGCAGCGTTTTGTCTCGCTGATATAAAAAGAAGCATCTTTGAATTTCCAGCAAGAAACGAAAATGCAGGTTGGCTCATATTTACGTAGTTTCTTCTTGGTTTAATTATGGATTTTTTGTGTATATCGGATCAATTAACCGGTGATTACCTGAGAATTTAGTGTGGCTTGTTGTGAAAATCAATTCTTTCATTGATTGTTGTTGTTGAAATATTTTTGTGAAGGCATCAAGAGCAAGGTTGTTTAAGGAATACAAAGAGGTACAGCGAGAGAAGACGGCCGACCCCGATATTCAACTAGTTTGTGATGATTCTAACATATTTAAGTGGAATGCTCTTATCAAGGTTGGTTCAGAGTGAAGAGTGTAAAAAAAAACATGGTATAGACATTTTTGTTCCTTTTTTCTGTCTTGAATTTTATGACTTTTTTTTCGTTATATAGGGACCATCTGAGACACCTTATGAAGGTGGAGTGTTCCAGCTTGCTTTTTCTGTTCCTGAGCAGTACCCTTTGCAGCCTCCTCAAGTGCGGTTCTTGACGAAAATATTTCACCCAAATGTGCATTTCAAGGTATGAATTCCTTGGCTTCATTACCTTTCACACCTTTCTTGAATCGTACATCATAAAATAGAAGGAAAGAAAGATGCCGCGATACTTAAGATAGTGTCCTAATCTCTTACTAACATTTGATGATTTCCCATCCCATGAAAGTTGGTGACTTTGGTTAGGCTGCCATGACCACCAAAAAGCAAAGATCTCGACGGAGAAGCAGTATTTACTCACCATTGAACCTATTAGTTTCCATACAATACTGTTTCTATGAACGTTTCATATTTTTTAACTTCACAATGTAACATTTGAGGCTGTCAATTCATCTAGACGGGAGAGAATGTTTGAAGAAATTTGTGAGAACACTTTATACCAAAAGGTTGTATGGGACTACTAAAGAATCCAGTTTCATTTCGCAAGCTTTTCTTATCCAAGTTGATGTAAGCCATTATATTCCTGCTATGAACTTCACTTAGTTACCACCAAGCTAGGAAGGAGAAATTGGATCATATGTCAGAACTCGACTCTAAAATCAATAACATTACAATCTTCTTATAATTGTATGCTCCGGATCATGATTGAGTGGTGTAATATGGTAGCACTTGATCTTTAATCCTATTGCAGTATATCATATGTATTGGATTCCAGGTTGCTCAATTGAGAATTTAGCCTTTATTTATTATTACTCTCTCGTACAGACGGGAGAGATTTGCCTTGATATATTGAAGAATGCTTGGAGTCCTGCGTGGACACTTCAGTCTGTTTGTAGGGCTATAATAGCTTTGATGGCTCACCCAGAACCTGATAGCCCGCTTAATTGTGATTCCGGTAAGTTGGTCTATTTTATGTCAATTGTGTTTCTGCTAGACGAATGGTAGAAAGATTAATTTAAACACAAACTTAATTACAAAAGTTCCCCTTTTTACTCCTTTTAAGTAGATGTTTTGTATATTATCATCATGCGAGAAAGATCTTTGATATCGAATTATGTACTTTCTGTTATGTAAATAAGAAATGAAGATGTCTACTGTGCCATCTCTCCATGGTTTCTTTTCTTTTTCCTGCTCATTGCTCTCCCATTTCTTTGAACTCTGATATATTGACACCGAAAATAAATCCGATAGTACTTTGAGCTGCTTTTGTTTTTGATTTTATCCATAACAGACACCTTTCCTATTTGTTGGCAGGCAACCTTTTAAGGTCGGGTGATATCAGAGGATTCCATTCTATGGCAAGAATGTACACCAGACTTGCTGCCATGCCCAAAAAAGGGTGAACTTATGGTGTTATGAACTGCCTTTAAACCATAAGACACGATTAATATCGGTGATTTCATTTGTGCTTTTCAAACATCGTTGTATTATCGTTTGGATATCGATATTTGCAATCTCTTATCTTATGTACGAATAAAATGAAATTGTTTTAGCTTGAGGAACCTGTCCATCCACTGACTTGCTTCTTTCACCATTAATGGTGTCATTTCGTGGCCAATTTATCTTGAACAACAATCCTTAAGAACCATTAAAGGAACTGAAGCAAGTACTTTAAAGAATAATTGCTACCTATAATCCATCCATACCTTAAACTCTTACAAGAAGCATGAGCCTTTGCATAAGCTTTAGGAGCCCTCTTTGTCGGAGTTTTTATACCACCAAGCGGGCAACTTGGATCATTGGTACCTGATACTCAACAAACCCGAAAAAATAAATTCTTTCAACAATGTATGCATAACCGAGGCAAGTTTTTAGTGTTTCAGAGAGTGTCGTGCCGCTTAGTATTAGCAGAGGGCGTGGTGCGATAGCTGCAATCGAGTATGGTGAATCGAACTTGAAAGCTACACCGGGAGCAATCCTATCCCAGACCTCTACAACTTCTTTACCAATTGCACTCTTGTCTAGATCAGTCCTTGCCACTGAACGAAATAATCAAAGAGACTCAGTAACACAAGCTATTTAACTCAACTACAATAATGTCCAAGATGACAGCATTATATTCGGTTATACAAAGAACATCACCTTCGAACACAGGCTTTATACTGTCAACACGAGCCTGCCATTCATCGTTCTCGATTGCCCATCGGAATCCCTACATGTATAACATGAAAGCTCTGTTTCTGTTCTTCATTTGATCTTCTATGCTTTCAAGAATTTAGAATTCTTTTGTTATCTGAAGACCAATGATTGGAGCAGCAACAGCATAGCGGGTATCAGCAAAGGCAGCAAACCAAGCATGCATCCAGTGGCGGATTCACCGAGCCCCATAGGGGCCAAGTGCATCCCATTATTTTGGAGAAATGGTTAAATTTAACTTGTTAAGGAAAAAAGAAAAAAAAAATTTGCAAACCTATTATTTTTAAGAAAATAAAATTAAAATTTTAGACCCCATTTTTAAATTTCTGGATCTGTCAGTGCATGCATCCCTGCATTTTCATGATGTTCACTTGAACTGTATATACCACATGTGTTACATAATCTCCAATCGAGTTTAACTAACCTCCGAGCGATACACCGGTGATTCCGATTCTCGTAGGGTCTATATCCGTTCTCTGTGTTAAATAATCTGCAAGCTTTATCAAATCCCACACCTGAAAAATGAAAACCTTGTATTAAACCAGAACACACTGGAAATTCAATCATGACAATCCTGATTAAGTTAGAGGAAGTAAAATGGTTCAAGAAGAAAAAGAAAACTCAGAGGAACTACCGTGTCGAATATAAACGGCATCGTATCTCTTTTAATCCATGAATGAAACTAGAGCCTGTGCTTCAAAATTATCAGTTAATTAAAACCATGTCAAAACTACAGGAAGATTGGATACAGAATACGCACATCTTGATAGGTAGTGAGATTGCGAGCACGTTCACCGGGTACCGAGAGTCGATAGCAACGGCGATGTATTCCCTCGAAGCACATGGCTGAAACAAAAACCAAAGGGAGAATGAAGTAAAAATGATTGAACACTCGGTAAAATAAGAGCTAATAAGGAAGAGGAAACGTGTAGCTGCTCCCTCGATCAATGGCCGCACCGACTCTTAGTTCGTGCCGGAACTGTGCAGAAAGACAACAGCAGGCTTTCTTTTCAATTTGTTACCTTTCAAGCTTAAGATTAACAGGCAACTTCCCTTGATCTCCAGCCTTTCAGCAATAGCCGTAAAGTAATTAAGCTTTCTTCACATGCATGCATGCATACATACATACATACATACATACATACATACATACATACATACATACATACATACATATGTACGTACGTACATGCATGCATATGTATATACATACATATGTGTGTGTGTAAAATGCTAGTAAGAAAGAATCCCTATTACCTCAGTGTGCACATACAACTTCCCCTCGTGAACTCGTCCCTTAAAATTTTTAATATCAGCCTTCGGACAAAATTACACTACCTTTTTCAAAGAAAATATTATCTAATATACACTGAAAACCAAACCATTGCTCTCAGCTGACTGCTTATAACACACCCATTTCTGTGAAAGAGAAAAGAAAGCAAAATGACCTCCTCTCTTAGGGTTGGTGGAGGAACTTGAAACAAAGGATTTTGCACTCGTTTTGCAGGTTCCACAGTCAAAGGAACTAAGATTTTAAGAAAAAGAAAAGGGTTTTTGCAAACATACTGATATATAAAGTAAAAGAGATTATATCGTTGTAGTATTAATTTAGTGTTGTTTAAGGTTTGACCTTGAGGAGCTCGTCTGGTGCGAAGAAGATGAAGGAACTGAGACCGAAGCTTGTCAGCTTCATAATTAACAGCAGTACTGTGTTCGATTCCCAGTGCTCCATGGCTCAGCCAGAAGAAGAAGAAGAAGAAGAAGAAAATGGCTGAGAAAATAGAAGAAGAAGAAGAAGAAGAAGAAGAGATGGTGGTTTCCATTATTGATTTGGAGCAAAACAAAGAAGGAAATTGTTGTTTGTTTGAGTTTTGAAATGGTGGGGTATTTAAGTTTGCATGTTGGTCAAGAATCGCAACGTAAGCAAATTGCAATATAACTAGGGTAAACTATCCATTTAGTATCTACATCTGTAAGTTTTATTCTATTTTAGTATTTAAACTTTTAATATTTCAAAATCATACTTAATATTTATTTTTCATTTAATTTTAATACATGTCATTAAAAACTTGACGCGGTTAGTACTTAAACTACCAGTTTTCATTTATTTTAGTACCTAAACATTTAATTTATTCAAAATTTAACGTTAAATTTTAAACGGAGTACTAAAATAAAACAAAAACTAATAGTGAGTACTATAATGAAACAAAATCAAAGCTTATGGTTTTTAAATTTTTTAAAAATTTAAGTACTAAAACTAATAGTTTAGATACTAAAAGTGTAATCTACCCATATAGCTATTATGTGCTGTGATCAATATTGACATTATCTGCTAGCCAAACGCCCAAACCTCCATGTGGACGTACACCGAATTTTATCGTGATTATCGATATAAAAATATTAATATGAGAATAGAAAAATTAATAATATATTAAATAAACCCAAAATAAGAAAACGAAATAAAATCTCATATTTAAAATTTGATATAAAATTAGAAAAAAACGTTTCCATAAATTTTATTACAAAATCAAAGACTTATTAAATAAAATGACTCAATAATTTAAATATTTAAAATAAAAATCAAAAGATTTAAAAAACCCTAAAAAGAGGGAAAAATAATTATTTTAATAATTTAATTCCTATTGATTAAACATACACATCATCCTCGATATTATTATATCAATATAAGTGGTCCTAATATCATTAACTTAATATTAAATATACTGCATGGGTGTCTCAAAAAATATTATTAAATATACTATGAAATAAGGTTTAGGTATTTGTTGATTTTTTCCCCTTAAAATGCAATTGAATCGAAATAAATGTTATATGTTTCATTCAATGGTAAGAAAAAAAATCAATTCAAGAGACTTTTTATTTTTATCTATTGTAATTATTTTATTTTTAACTTCTTTTTATTTTAAAATTTCAAAATTTTATGTTTAAAATTTTTATATATATATATATATATATATATTTGTGATGGTTCGATGCAAATTTTACTCCAAAGTCCAAAGGTCGGATCAAATTTTAAATAGATGAAATCTCTTTAAACTCAAATCGAAGCAAATAACGGATGGAGAGAATATTTAGGTAACAGACCAAAAATCAATCTGACTCGACCCATGCCTATTACTATTTTTTTTAAGGTAAAAGGAAAGGGAAACATAAGGGTAATGATAATCATAACAATGAAAGCATAGTTTGATTCAATGATGATATAAAGAGGCACGAAAGTGCAAAGGGAACTCCATTTTTGTTGATGTACAAGTTGGGAAGTTGATAGGAAACTCCACCAACACCCACAAGATACCTCCATTGCATATATTTGTTATGAAACATTGAATTATAACAGAAACGGTGAACACTCGATCAATCGTGACGGGATTGATGCACGGTGCCTCCGATAGAACTGATATTATCGAGAATATACAGCTTAATGGTGATTTAAAGAGGGACGAGAGAGCAAGGGAACTCCATCTTTGTTAATTTACCAGTTCTGGATGTTGCTAGGAAACTCCACCAAAACACAGACAAGATACTGACTCCATCGTATACATACTGTTATGAAAAGTCGAATTATAACAGTAAAAACGGTAAACGCTTGATCAATCTTGTCGGGATCGGATGCATGGAGTCTCCTATAGAACTGATATTATTGAGAAATATACAGCTTAAGGGTTTTAACTGAAATTTCATCACCCTGTACGTACTAGCAAGACAGCCCCAAAAATAATCCAAAACATTCACTTTATCTGTTCCTAATGTCATAAGATGGTAAGGGTTTAACGTGTTTAGCTATCATGGTTAACTCTAACACTATTGGAGTTTGAACCTAATAAAGGATCCAAGAATCAAAAGCAGGGGTATAATGAAACATGCAGAAAGAATGCCGGATGATAATGAGAACTATCTTACTCGCTAATTCGAGCTTCGAATCTCTACATTTTCGTGTCTCGGTTGGGCAAATTGTGCTTTAAAGGCTGATCTGTATTCAAAGCAGAAGATACTGCAGGGAGAGTGTGAACAGTTTCTCCAGGTGCTGGGATTGGAGACTTTACAATTCCGTTACGATAAGGCTCCTTAGCTGCTGCATTCCCGGATTTCACAGCAACATTTTCCATGGGTTCTTTGTTTACTTCTTTTTCACTTCTGGCTGACGGAGACCACATTGTCTCTGTGAAACTTATTAGGTCAAATCAGCATTTAAGAACGTTAATTGAAAAACTAACACGTAAGATTTACAATGAGAAAAAAATCTAGGTCGGAAAATCAAAAAAAAATCTCAAGGGATGAAAAGACCAGAGAAATAATCTTTTATTTCTTTCAATTCAAAATTTTTTTAACACC